>NC_081419.1:135657433-136013664 GCF_949786415.1 Peromyscus eremicus | reverse complement strand
TGGAATACAGTTTGGGAAGAAATCGACTGTGAAGGCGCCATATGTTTCCTTTGGTTCTACCTGGGCCCATAGCTTTTGCAAAGCTACAATAGCATATATTCAGCAAGCGGCTGCGCTGTTCCGGGGCTCCTTAAAGGAACGGGATTAGCTTGTGTTGGTGACTTGGTGTGTTCTAAGCCCTGCTCATTTATAGAAATGGGGATCTTTTTTTTCTATACATATCTCATCCTCTCTCTACTTTAATGCTAACTAGATCGTTTAAACTAGATTCTTCCGGGATTTTCCTTATGAACATCTGTAATTGTCGATGCGTTGATTTTGCAACTGTTAACTTGTTAAAACGGACTTATCCATTTATTTTATTCCTCATTGTGGTATTGTCGGAATCCAGATTTACTATGATTTTAACTTTGGTCTCTTTTGAAGTATCTTATTTTAAACTTTCGGCGAGTCTGAGTAAATAATGCATTTTAAAACTCAGTAGTGTGTTCTCCATATTCCTTTGATCTGAAGATCCCCGGTCTCGAAAGCAATTTCCATTTGTAAGCTTACATCTAGGACACAGAGGGATGATGGGTTTTGCCGTCACTGTTGGTCACAGTGTCCAAAAGTCAGAGTTGAAAGCTGTCATCAAAGGCAATTTCCTTCTTCCTCACTCTAATATGCGTTTCACGAACCACCACACTTTTTTTTTGTGAGGAATTATAGAAAAAGAAAAAAATATTTTAATAATAGTGAACAGCAAAACATGATTTGGGAGGAGAGAAGTAGACGATTAAGTAAACAGATAAGGGGCTAATTAGTCTATTAGTGGGTCTCAGTATTGCGAGTTAAACCAAATCTTAAAGGGGACTGACTCAGGGTGGCAGTTGTAAGCAACGTAATCATTTAACTCGATAATTGCTGCCAGCTACCTCTGGGGAACGTTTTCAGTACAGTTGAATTTTACTTTCTGTTCTGGATTGCTTGATTTGTTTCCTAATAAAAGAACAATTAATGTGAAAACCTGGCTTTGATTCTGTTCCAGCAACAATAGCAAACACGAAATAAATGCAGACCGCCTTCTTGGGTTGCAACCTGTATCCTTCTCTTCTATTTCAGTTCCTTCTTGTTTGTTCTAAGCAGTTTCCACGGCTTCATGCTGCCAGCTGAGATGGTGTCTCCTGGAGTAGAGTAACTGTCACCTTTCAGAGCCATGATCAGAGGACGTTACAGCATCGTTCTTTCAAGCACGGGATACTCCCATGACTCTCTGGCTGCGTGTTGCTGTGGAAACAAGAGCATTGCTATATAGGCAGTGGTCCTTGATAAATATTTATTGATGATGATGAAGAGATGGTCGACTCTCGAAGCAACCAGGATGGGGAAGGGGGAATTGGGTCTGGGAGGCAGTGTGGCTTGGAGAAAACAATCTGAGTGTCGGAGCCTGACTTTCTTGGTTTGAATCCCTCCCCTGCCTTTTGTACTAGCTGTGCCAGATTGGACAGGCTGCTGTTTATCTTCTCAAACCTCCGGCTTCTTATCTCCAAAGTGAGGGTAATTAGAGCTGCCTCCTGGATTTGTGAGGACTAAAGGTGGAGATGCATGAGAGAAGAGTGGGTACTCCGTCCAGAATGGGAGCTAAGTTCTTTGCTCTCCCTTGGCATTGGTGTGTGCTTCTGCTGTGTACCAAAGTTGGGGCTGGGGTGCTTATGCCAAGCCAAAGGAAGCACTGACAAGGAGGTAGCTCCATTTTCATGATGCTTTTTAGTTTTCCTTCCTTTATTCATTTTAAGGAGTGGGGTGGGTTTCTCTAGTCTCTGTTACTGTTTTTAGAAAAGGATTTCAAATGAAAATTCCCAGCAGATGACACTGGTCAGTTGGGTGGTTCCAGGGTTTGTGGAAGGAATGTTTAGTTTCAAACACATTTTGACATTTAATTGGCATCCATTTAAAAGTACAACTGATTATAATGCTAAAGTATGTGGCTCTGTGACTGTTCCCTCCTGACCACCTTTCCACATACAGTTCTTTTTTGTGGTCAGGCTCTGTCCCTGCCTCTGTTCCTATCTCTTATCAACCCTAGAAATAAAGTGCCTGGTGCTCCGAAGCAGTGGAGAAAAGACAGTTTTTGAAGTTGATAAATAAGCAAAGACTAAGAAAACATATAGTAGGCTATGGCATTCCAAGGAACACATTTAAAAAGCTATGAAGACAGGCCATGTCCAACAGGTGTTATGGGACTGGCAAACTCATAACAGAATCAGGTTTGGAAGCCAGTACTGTGTGGGTATGAGAAAGTAGTTAGGACATCTTAGAAAATGGATTCAAATGGAGCTGGAGAGGAAGGAAGGTATGGGTTTTTAAAGGATTAATAACAATCAGATGTAGTTGAAAGAGACAGTGTGGTAAACTCGGATCCTTAGTGTTGAGTTCAGGTGAGTCAGGGTAGACTGGGTGGGGTCACAAAACTGATGTGGTCTTGCTGAGTGCTTTTATTTACCTGGGAGAGAGAGGGAGAGGGAGAGGGAGAGGGAGAGGGAGAGGGAGAGGGAGAGGGAGAGGGAGAGGGAGAGGGAGAGGGAGAGAGAGAGAGAGAGAGAGAGAGAGAGAGAGAGAGAGAGAGAGAGAGAGAGAGAGAAGGCAAAACAGGAGAATGTGATTTATTTATTGCCTATGGCTAAGAGTTGCAGGTCATAAAGAGAATATCAAAGGTCAAGTAGGATTCTGGACATAGACATCCTCCGCCCCAGTGGACCTGTTGAAAGTGAATCTCAAGTGTACTGGAATAGATAAGGCAGAGACATGGAAGGGGAAAATGTGAGTAATAAACAGTGACCATTATGGCCTGTTTTGCCCCGTGATTTCACTTGACCTTCCCTATGTACACAAGGAGGGCTGCTCAGGAGCCCCATTTGATCCATCTTCAGTGAGTGACTAATAAATGTTCATGGGTCTGCAGGGTGGACTGGATGTTTCCCACACCAGTGTGCTGAATGAAGTATATCTCACTCACACATCCAACCACTGCATATCAGTGGAATGTGCATAGAGACCTTTGTGGTTTTTGACTGCTCATCTTAAATTTTTTATTAGGTGCTGGTGGGAATAAAAAGCAGAAAAAGCATTTTGGTGATTACTTTGGCAATTTCTTTAAAACATTAAACCTGCACCTGCTATAGGATGACACTTTTTTACTTTTAGGATCTGACCTGATAAAGATGAAAATATGTCCAGAGAAAGATGCGAGCATAAATGTTAACAGAAGTATTATTCATAGTCACCCCAAATGGAAAATAATCCACGTGCTCATCAACTGGTGAATCCATCTAATCAGATATTGCTACAAATAAAAGGAGTGAATTTCAGATAGATGCTAGGACATATATCGGAAATCATATGCCAGGTTAAAGTGTCTAGGTATCTTTCATATTGTATGAGAAGCTCAGATAAGGTAAACCCATGGGGATAGAGAACATTGGTTGCCCAGTTGGGCATGGGGAAGGGTTTCCAGTAAGTGGATGTGAGAGAACTTTTTGGAAGGATGGAAATACATGACCACTGGGAGGTGGCCATGACTGTTCAACTCTAGGAATTGGCAGAAGATGCTAGAATGATATACTTACAGCGGATGGAATGTTGTTTAATAAAATCGTTAAACTTTTCAAATCGTCTGAAGTGTGTGGTGTGACCTTGATGAGTCATTTCTCTGCTTCCACATCTGAAAAGTGGGAATGCCACTGGGTGCCCAAGGGGGTGATGGTCTTGGTGTGACTTACCTCTCATCAGTTTCCAAACTACTTTGCTGTGGGGGTATTTGCAAGGCCTGTCCCATTTAGTCTCTTTAATCTGTGAATTGAATCTCTGAACTAGTTGCCTCCCTACGCATCATTTTGGCAACAGTTAAAATGTTTAAAGCTATCAAGTTTTGGCAAAGAATCTGAGCAATTAGATGGCTCTATGCATTGTTGAGCAGTGAAGGTTGAAGCGGCCTCTTTGAATACTGCTTGGCAGTGCCAGCCGACAGTGTAGATGCTGGTCCTTTGTAGGTGTCGTGGTTCAGTGGCAGCATTTGAATGGGCAAGGGGGAAGATAATCACGCAGGTGCTTCCTTTCTTACTAAGCCAAGGGTACGGCAGTTTAGCAGAAGTGTGTATGCTCACCAGATAAGGACAGATGTAGCGCTTTTTGGCCCCTGGGTTTCCAGCCAAGATAAATGGCTATAGATTTGAAAAACCAAGCTCCGTATTGATTTTCTGCTTATCTTTTTTAGGGGCTTCCATCAACTTTCTGGAAGAATTGGTGGTGGTGGTGGTGGTGGTGGTGGTGGTGTGTGTGTTAGTGTTCTAAGGATCAACCACAGGGCCTTGCACATGCTAGGCAAGTGCTCCATCACTGAACTACATCCCCAGCCCCTGGTTTTGGAAATAACCTCTTGCTATATAATCCAAGCTGGGGACCTTCCTCTTCTGCTTCCCCATGTACCACCATGCCTGACTCACATGCTGGTCTTAAATCAGTGTTTACCAGTCTGGACCTTTTTGCCATCCTGAACTCACCTCAGATGGGATACAGAGCTCATCCCTAGCTCCTGCTTCATAGCATCCTCCAAGCCTGTTTCCCAGAACATCCCAGATTCTGCTTCACTCCTATCTGGTCCCACTGGGACTGAAAATGGACATCAGAACAGAACCTGGTTTTGTGAGTCATCCCTCTTGCATGGCAGGTGGTGGTGTATTCATCTCATGAGGACCATTCATTTGTCTCGTCATTATTGAGCAAAGATGAATGAATTTATGAGTGAATTAATAAACAAACTCATATCAGCAAGCAGAAAAAAAATTAAAATTATCTGATGTTGGATGGCCTTGACTTCCTCAACTGGCCATAATGATGACTTTTTCTGCTCACATGACCACAGTTTGGGCTGTGAATCTTTTCCTTCCTCACGATCTGCAGTCATCTTTGAGAGTCCTTATTTTCCTGTGATAGTAGGCTGGGTCTCAGCTTCACTTTTAGGTGTTTGGACTCAAACATACATCTGGATGTTAAAGAGTCCTGAGGACATCAAAACATGGGATACACATTTTGCTTTTTGTTTGAACACTACCCTAGAGCAGGATAAGACAGACATCTGGTAAAATCAGGAATTGAAAAGAAAGACATCTAAACAGCATATCCCCACAATCATTTATCTTTTGGATTTTATAAAGTTGGTTTGAATGTGAGAACTTATTAATCTAATTAAAATGTTTGTCACACTGTCACACTCTGTGCTTAAATTAGTACAGCCTAGAAATTGATGTCACAGTTTCTTTCTTTCTTTTTTTTTCTTAGGCATCTAGGAACTGGCCCCTCCATGCATGCATGAGTCTGGTGCTGGGGACCCCTGCCAGTGTTCACTTGGGTGCCAAAACTTTCAGGATAAAAGGAAAACTCTAAGTCTCACCCTAAAAGGGAACTGAGTTATTTACTGCTACGTACATACCAGCCTGGGTTTGTTGTCTCACCACTTCTTTGCAAGGAGAATCTGGTGTGCACAGCTGAGTCCTCTGGTCTGAGCCTCTCGCTGGATTCAGTCAAGGTGTCATGGAGGGCTTCCAGGATTGTACTTCAGTGGAGGGGGCTCTGCTTCCTAGGTTTCCCACAAAGCTGCTGTGGGGTTCAGCGGCTGCCTGGCAACCTCGGTTCCTCATGTGCTAGAGTCTGAGATCCATTCCTTCACACATGGGCCACTCTCAGCATGGGGCAGGTCGGGGCTCAGCAACTAGCTTAGGCAGATTGATTGAGTGACTAGGGCAGGAGAGAGCCTTGGCAAGGTAGAAGTTACAGTCTTTTGTAACCTAATTTTGAAAGTGACATCCCATTACTTTTACTGCATTCCTTTGAAAGAGGCAAGAAGCTAGTTCCAGCCTACACTCAAGGAGAGGAAACTAAACAAAGGAGTTGTATTAGTCAGGGTTCTCCAAAGACAGAACCAATAGAATGTACTAGAAGATATATGGCAGACTCTGTCTCTCTATGCACATATATACAGTTATCCTATATATATTTATTTACATATGTTCATTATGTTGTAATTATACTATACTAGCAACTACATAACCATATTTATATTAAGTTATCTAAAATTAATTATTCCATTGTTATACTATAGTACAATTGTATTAATGTCAGTAACTACTATTTCACATAACATATTACAATTATGTTATTAGTATATATCATTCTATAATATATCCTATGTATACATGTACACAGGTTACATTTGGAGATTTATCATAGGAATTGGCTCACATAGTCATGTAGGCTGGCAGGTGTCATTTGCTATCTTCAAGCTGGAGACCAGGAAATGACTCCAGAAAAGGAGGGTTCTCAGCTACCTTGAGTTAACCCTTTATGTGTCTCAGGAGTTGTTTGGCTAGCCTTCCCTTTGTGAAGCTGGAGTTTTAGAGCAATTTCTCGTTGTTTCCCTGTTTTCTTCAGCCCTACTAAATCTGGCTGTATGAGGTAGAGACACCCCTTCTGTTCTATGGTGTCCAGATCAGAGATGTTGTATGTGGCTACATGAAGCCTGTACCACTGTACATGCCTCGCCTGGGTCAAGGGTGCTGCCCTGCTCTGCCATGTCAGTGTTGAGTTCACAGCCATTTCCATGTCTAATCTCTCCCCACGTTGTTGAGCTCCAGCTGTCTTAGCTGTCGTTAATTTATTCAGTCCACCTTCCTTCTGTTTGACGTCTGTCTACCATCTCCTTAGTTTCACCTTTTGTGACAGGAGTGTGTGAATGGGTGTGTGGGGAAAACATCAAGCCAAGACTAAACTGGCTCACATCAGAAGTGGGGTGGGGTGGGAGGGGGTGACCAGTTATTTTCCCAAAGCTTCTAGCCCTCGAGAAGCCAGGCATGCTGCCAGCTGTCTCCCCACATCTCGGCTGGCTTTGCTTCAGGATGGTTATCGTTCCCTAAACAAAATTGTGTGGAACAAAGCAGGGGTCAGCTCTCTGGTGCTTTCATTGCGTTGTCTTGAGGCCACTTTAATTAGGTTTACTCGGGAACTATGGAACCTACTGGAAGTGAGGGGATGTAGCGCTTTTAACTCTTGAGACGCACAGCTTAACTGTGCAAAAACCATTAACTGCGGCTATGCGCAGAACTACCCTTTGCTTCAAACACAAATCCTACACATAGGTTTTTGATAGACTTGCCAATGTGACTTTCACAATTTCTACTCAGAAGGTGTCTGTTCCAAGTAGCAAAGTAGCATTTCTGGGCTTGACCTTCTCGATACTATTTTTGGTGGTAGAATGCAACTAATTTGAACAAACTCCAGAGTTTCAAGGTCACCACTACCTTAAAACACACACACACACACACACACACACACACACACACACACACACACACAAAACAAAACTGTACATGTATTTTAAAATGTTTATTAGTAGGAAACGATAACCTGCGTCATTTTTAAAGGGAAGTAGATGAATTCCAGTCCTTGTGTTTATTGTCTTTACCTTTCCCTGTATAAAAACATTTACTTTGTATTTAAATGCCCTGGTGTACAGTCTCCATGCTATTGCTGATGCATGTCTCAATTCTGTTTCTATTTCCTCTCACCTGGAAAACCTTAACAGCTATCATTTATCCTGGAGGAGATGCTGACCATCTACTCCTTCTGGGGCTGTAGGGTCCTAGTTACCCCTTCCTTCCAAGGTTACCTTTCCAGGTGTTTATCCAGGAGCATCCTTTATGACCCATGGGTTTTGGGCTCCAACCTCAGACATCTCTTTGTAGGGCTTTAGCTTTTTTGGAGAGCCTTCCTCCTACTCCTTGCTTTATCTCACATAGAAGAGTCGAGACACTTTGCCTTGGGCTCATTGCCTTAGGCTCAGACTTTTTTTTATTTTTTATTTTTATCATGCTAGTCCCAGTGGTTAGGTAGAGGACAACAGATCAATTTCACTAGACCCAGCCTCTCCTATGACATTTCTCATGTTTTAGACATGTTTGACTCATTGACTCCTGCTTTGACATGGTGACTCTTGACGGACATCTGGCTATTAGGGTGTGCTCTTTGGTGTTGTCATCCTATTTCAGATGCCAGTGACATGGTTGTAGAGCTGTGTGACCAAGTCTGTGTACTTGTTACCAAATTTCTACCAGTTCTTTATTAAGTCCCAAAGCATAATTTCCTAAAAGTAAGGTACTCACTGAAGCTGAGACAGGTGAAGTCTATCTTGGTCTGGCCCTTTCTGGTACCCACAGCTATGCATGACGTCAACACTGGGTAAGTCCTGCTTATGTTATAGCCGCAGCCAGTGTTTAGCTACGCCATTGCCTTTTCGCCTTTTGTTTGTTTGCTTTTTGTTTTTCGAGACAGGGTTTCTCTGTATGGCCCTGGCTGTCCTGGAACTAGCTCTGTAGCCCAGGCTGGCCTCGAACTCACAAAGATCCACCTGCCTCTGCCTCCCAGTGCTGGGATTAAAGGTGTGTGCCACCACCGCCTGGATGCCATTGCCTTTTTATAGTGGCATCTTGGGTGATTTTATGGCGATAATCTGAGCATTTACTTAAGGAATATTATAGACAACAGGCCCTTCTGGTTTACGGACCAAACTCAGCATCTGCAAGGCCACATCCTCTCCCTTGGCAGAAAACAGAGCTGATCTTATGGGTGAAACAAATCAGATAAGCAGTAATCATTGACATGTGTTAAAATAATTGAAGCATTAGAAGCAGATGGATGGCTTTACCCCTTAGAAGAGACAGGGGAGAAATGGAAGTAGGAGACTGGCTAAGACATTTTGCTTTATCTGTACTATTCTGTTTTTTTTCTGAAAGGGAAATATATTCAAAATAGTTTTGTTAAAAAACAAGTTGATAATTTTTGACAGGGAAGAAGATAGGTGTTAAATTACACTTTTTCTTCATAATAGTTAAAGATTGAACTTAGTCTCTTAAGAGGCAATACTGGGGGTGCTGGCTGGAGAGATGGCTCAGTGGATAGGTGTGTTTGCTGCTCTTGTAGGAAACCCATTTTGGGTCCCTAGACCCACACCAGGCAGCTCACAACTTCCTGTCACTCCAGTTCCTGGGGATCTGATGCCCTCTTCTGGCTAGCAAGGGCACTGCATGCACATGCATATACTAACACCCAGTCATATACACTTATGCAGGAATAAAAATGAATCTTCAGTGATACCTGTGGAGTCTAACATCTGTTAGAAATATGCAACCGATAAGGAGTTAGAGTGCATTTACTGATTTCTCCAATCATCTTTTCAAAAATCAATTTGGATTTTGTTTCCTATGTAGAAAGCCTCATTTTAAGGTTGTAATGAGGATTTCCCAGGGGCTTCCAGGATGGCTGCATCGGCTCAAGAGAGAGGTAGAGACCATTGTAGATACATAGGGATAGTTGAGTAGGCATTCATGGGGGTTTGTGGAGGGCCTTGTGAAGTGTAACAGCTGTCCCTTCTCTGTACCCACTTCTCTCTCAGGACCTCCATGGAACAGATGTCATAACAGTTTAGACAGAGCAGATGGGGCAGCCTTTGACTCTGGGATCTTATGGGTCCTAATAAGGCTTTTTGACTCAGTCTCCTTGGTGTTGGGGGATGCTGTAAAGATGGGAAGCTTTTGCATCTATTAATGACCTGGTGACGTCTATGTTTGTTCCTGTTTTATCCTCTCTCTCTCTCTCTCTCTCTCTCTCTCTCTCTCTCTCTCTCTCTCGGGAGTGTAGAGGTGTGTGTGTGTGTGTGTGTGTGTGTGTGTGTGTGTGTGTGTGTGTGTGTGTATGTGTGTGTATGTAGGCTAGAGGTCAATGTTGAATTTCTTCCCAAATTGTCTTTCACCTTATTTATTGAGACAGAGTCTCCTTGAACCCGGACTTTAGAGATTTGGCTAGACCAGCTGACCAGGAAGCTCCAGGGATCTGACATCGCTACTCCAATCCCCTCAATGTTGGGATTACAAATGCATACCATTGCACCTGGATTTATTCTTTTAAGGTAGGTAGGTACTGAGGATCTGAACTCCAGTCTTCACGTTTGAGTAGCAAGCACTTTACCAACTGAATCATCACTCCAGTCATTTTTTTATGACTTGTTTTGGAGAAAGGATTTCATTTTGTAGCTTAGACTAACCTAGAACTCATTTTGTAGCCCCTGTTGGTCTTGAACTTGTGATCCTCCTGCCTCTGCCTCCCAGGTGCTGAAATTAAAAATGTGAGCTACTATGTCTGGCTTAACTTCCATGTTAAAATTTTTAAAAATTTCATTTTCTCTGTGTGTGAATGTTTTTGCTGGTATGTATGTCTGTGTACCGCTTTCATGCTGTGCCATGAAGACCAGAAGAGGAGACTGAGTCCCCTGAAACTAGAGCTACAAATGGGTGAGCCTCCCTGTGGGTGCTGGGACCCACCATGGGTCCTCTGGAAGAGTAGCAGCAGTGCTCTGGACTGCTGTGCCATCACTCCAGCCCCTCAAATTCCATGTATTTAAGTGTTATCATTGTATAGCTCTGACCTTAGGATTTAGAGAAGAAACTTTTTCATGAAAATCAAATCGCTTAAGGTCTTTGATAGAAGTTAAGTATATTTAAAAAAAACAATTTTTTTCTATTGAACTATTTTGTTATTTGATACCATTCTTTTTTCCCCTCAAAGAGAACGAATTATGAAATCTCTAGGACCAGAGCATGAAACAGAATGTTCCCAGGGTTGCTCATTTCTAGCTGCAGCTCCATCAGACCAGGCTAGATTAGAATGTGGCAGTAGGGGTTCGGAGTCTCTTGGAATGAAGATTTCTAACCACTTAAAGTATACAGAGGAGAAGAGCAGTTGGCTTCTATTGGAATGGAAAGTAGAAAATACAGATGTCAAACCGTTTGGTGAAATGATGGATGATAGAGGGATAATAATAGGGACCTGACTCAAAAGTTATGAAAAACACAGGTGCACGGGGTGTGTCTCAGAGCATGAAGGATTCAGAGTGAACATCCCGGGAATAAATGCAGGAGGGAAATGACTGCCAAATAAGAGCGCCGACACTCCTGCATACTTTAGGTACTTCAAATGAGCCAGGCAGTTGTCAAGGGCTGTACTAATTGTCACTCACCCCATCTCTTTAACAGTCTTAGGATGTGGGCACATTTATGATCCAGATTGAAGAGCAAAGTCATTAGTACTAAGCCCGAGGTCACACGCTAGCAAGTGGTTGAGTCAGGACTTGAGCCCAAGTGGCTCAAGCCTGGAATATCTGATTGTAGTTACCAATTTACATTCTTTTTCTCCTTCACTTT
The DNA here is from genome assembly GCF_949786415.1 of Peromyscus eremicus. Classification (NCBI taxonomy): domain Eukaryota; kingdom Metazoa; phylum Chordata; class Mammalia; order Rodentia; family Cricetidae; genus Peromyscus; species Peromyscus eremicus. Next base: position 136,002,379 of record NC_081419.1, on the reverse strand, counting down.
ATGCTCATGCTGTTCTAACTTCATCCTTAAGGGGGAAATTAGGTCTGCTTTAAATTCCTGAATGGAAAGCTTGCCTTTAGAAATTTCCATGGGAATATTTTTGGGGAGAATTTTAGGATGCCATTTACATCTTATAATCCCACCAGGAAGACATGGTCTTCCCATATATTGTATAATAAATTTGATTTCGTGAAGGTTCAAGGATTTGGCCGTGAATCAGTTCATGCCAGTGTCTAGGTTCCTAACCTAGTATACTACTGAGTGTTAGAAGATTTCTATGGCAGTAAGAAGTGCGGGGGAGAGGAGGTTATTTGTGCATGAAGCTCTATTTCCCACAAGTGACTCTAAACTCTTCTAGCCTTAATAGTGAAGAATTTCATGGACAGATTCCACACATATCCTGAGTCAGATGTCAGTTCTACCTGAGGGGCCCTGGAGCTGGGGGTAGCTGTGCCCTCGAGCCCCAGGCTATGGTCTTTGGTTCTCTGTGGCTCCAGCAGATCCAACAGTCTAGAAAAATGTGTTTTTCTGGAAAGGAGATTACTCTCACAATTTAACAAGGGTGAAATTGGTGCTCACACAATCAGGTGGAGTTGCCTTTGAGTTCACAAATGTATTAGTGTTGAATGTTGCAGCTTTTTCTGTAAAAGTCTCTAATTCTGAGATGAGAGGTCCTGCAGAATTTTATCTTTGACTTTCTAAAGATGCCTAATCTCTTACTTACCTTGTTGACTCTTGTATTGTAAGACCGGCCAGAAAGGACAGACAGAGCCCCTCTCAGTTCTGCTCTGTGACCACAGGATTAAAGCATGACCCCTAATAGGCCTTTTGGTTCTGGGATGAGTCTTCCTTGTGGAATCGGGTCAGATGCAGATGGCCCATCTGTTCTCTTAAGAAGAAATGCGCAGGTGTGTAAGGAGCAGGCTCAGCTCGGTGCTCTGACTTTGGGCTCCAGTTACTGATTATCTCAATCATACAGTATGACCTTGAACACTTTGAGTCCTCTGAACACCTCCCTCTGGTCTTCTATGAAATGAGGCTAATGGTGATGACCTGTCAGCGGTGGTGATGACAAATCATTGAGGCGATACAGGCAGAGTGCTCAGCAGAGGGCCAAGCTCGTGGAAAGTGCTCAGTAAATCCTGTCCCTTCTTGGTTGTATTATGGATTCTGGGGACTCAGCAGAGCCCTGTTACTGCAAGAAAGCACAAGAAGAACATTACTAGGTTGACCAATTGTTTTCATTTGTCTTAGTTACTTTTCAATTCCTGTGACAAAACACCATGACCAAGGCAACTTATAAAGTAAAGCATTTAATTTGGGGCTTGTGGTTTTGATGGTGAGTCCATGGCCATTATGGAAGAGAGCATGCCAGCAGGCAAGCAGTCATGAAGCTGTAGTAGTAGCTGAGAGCTTATACATTATCCACAGGTTGAAGGTAGAGAGAGCTATCCAGAAATGGCATGGGCTTTTAAAACCTTAAAGCCCACTCTCAGTGATACATCTCCTCCAACAAGGCCATACCCCCTCCTCCTTGCCAAACAGTCTCACTAACTGAGGACCGAGCATTCAAATATATGAGCCTATGGGAGCCATGCTTGTTCAAACCATTACACCATTTGTCTAGCATAGAGGTATTTCCCAAGATATGGTACCTTAATTGTCTGTAAAAAAAAATTAGAAATTTTTTGGATATATAGGGTGAGCCAGTTACTCTAAGGCCTATTTCAAGACCCCAAACTATGTTTAGAGTGACCACCCTGCACATGCTATGTAATATCTGAAAATTAAATATGCAAGTCGTATTTCTATGAATGAAAAAGATTATCAGACATTTGGCCTGCATTTAGAATAGCTTTCTCTTCATTTCTGAAAAATTTGCTACTAAAGGAAAACCAATTTTAATATCAGTGTCTGAAGAGACTATCAAAGGGATGATTCATGGGAGTAGGGTTGAGATTATGAGATCCTGCAAGGGATGCTGAGGCACTGGGTGCCTGGAGCACTGGGGCCCCATCAGCAGCGTTAATCTGTAATGGCCCGGGTAGGAGTTGGCCTAGTGGACTCATTTTTTTTCTACTGCCCTGAGATTCAGAAGGCTGCACAAGCGACTGGCTCCTTGGCCCTCTAGGTTTTGAGCTCTTCAGATGGGGAGTGCTGATCAGAGCTTGTCTGGCAAGAGGAGAAGACTATGTTCTTTGTCCTGCTCCCCTCATGCCTCACTGTGTTTTTCTTGGCATGGTGGTGTTCTTCAGTGGAAGTCTTTCTCAATGTGTAGTCTCTAGTTAGCAGCATCAGCTTCCTGTGGGGGACTTCCCAGACATTCAAATTTTTGAGATTCATCCCAGAATTACTGAATTAAAACCCATAGACTGGAGCACAGCAACTTGTGTTAAAATGCCTCCCCCACCAGGTGACTTTGATGGATATGGAAAACTGAAAGCTGCTGGCCTAGAAAGCAAAGATACATCATCGACCTTGGGGACCTGTGGCCATTCAGGTACTTCTTGGTATGTAGGTGTGTCGTACTCCCAAGTCAACTGGTACAGGAAGCTTTGTTGTCTTCAGTTGTAGCACTTTGAAAACAATTGGCTTAATTATCTTGGAGTTTGTTTTTTTAATAATGATTTCTACTAGAATTCATGCACCAAAGAGTTGGGCTTTTGTCCTATTCACTGCTGATTTCCTGTGCTGTCCACAATTCCTACACATAGTGTTAGCTTACTGTGAGTGAATAAATCATGATTTCAGACTCGAGTTGAAGATCATGTGTTCTGTCTTTTGTAGTAATAGTTGATTGATCTTACAGCTACCAATCAAACATCCTCAGCAATATTTCCACTTTCTGAAAGAAAATAATAGTTGATGATTTATAGAAAGAATACCTGAAGTGCCCCAATGTATACCAGAAACCATGGCACAATGTCTGTGTCACCCAGTGCCCCACTTAACCTTCATGGAATCCCTTTGAAGCTGTACCACCCCAAAGCAGGGTATCTAATATTCTTGAGGTTATGAGGACTACTCCCAGATGACTGTTCACTGGCAGAACCTGGGCTTCAGTCTAGCTTGTAGCCGCTTGCGGGGCAGTGTCCTTTTCATTTCAACATTGTGCAAGATTCAAAAGAGCCTTCTGGATTGTAAAGAACAAGTGCATCGTAAAAGAGTGATTTGACCTCAAATACATTTTATCTGAGGTCACCCAGCATGTTGGAAAGGAAATAGACAACAGAGTCCGAGAGAGCAGAACTCAGTCTGTATGTTCTCCGGCAAGTTACTGTACCTTCCTGAGCCTTGGTTGACTGTGTGTCTGCCAGTGATTCTACCAGCTGGCAGGAGTTTTGTAAGCATATAAAATAGTTTCATGGGGTTGGTTATAATATCTAATTAATACAAAAATTATATGATAAATCTCAATGTCATGCGTAGATCTGAGTTCGCTCTTTGTTAGGAAAATTTGTTAGACCTCACAATCTCTGGAGACATTTTAATCCCCATCTGGACCGGAATTCTTATCATCCTTCCTTCTCTCTGTGTGTCCTCGGGGAAAATAATTTGTCCTTTTTCTGAGTACCTAGTTTCTTCATCAGAAAATGAGGATAATTGTGCTTCTCTCATTGGATAATTGTGAGCATAATGTAAAGATGTAAAATAGTGGATAGACTGTAGAAATTATGATCATGCTAAGTGTGAGTTTCCTCTGCCTGTCAGATATGGCTGTGTCTCACTGCTGTGTATTGACGCACAGATATGCACCTGAATTGGTAGGTACTAGGCATGGTCTTACTTGGGAATGGCAAGTGGTAACCAGACACCCCTTCAAAATCCTTTCTTATTTTCTCCAGAGCCCCACTGTTTAGGAGGCTTTGCCTTCTCTTGCACCACACAGAGCTGAGAAAGTGGCCAAAGTGATGTTGAGCACACACAGAGACCTCTTGTCTTTTCTGCCCCAGACTCTCCTCCAGTGGCTAAAGTTTTATAAGAACTTTTAATAAGTTTGTATCTGATACATTGAGCTCAGAGGGTTTAAAAAAAAGGGCGACCTGCTGATCCAGGGAAACAGGCTTGCCAGGGAGGTAAATAACAGGAGTTAGGAAAACAAAAAGACACAGTAGCGAAGTTCCAATAAACTCAGTAGCCAGAGCTTCTGGGTCTGTGGGCAGGGATGGCTGTGTTCCTCTAAGACCCCACCTATTGCTGTGCTGAGATCCTGGCAGTCACGACCATAGTGTCAGGGGAAGAAAACAGGTGTGAGCTTGTAATACACTGACTCATTTTTTCTAACCTTGATTATAAGAAGTGACTAAATTATTCTGTCAAGTTCCCATGATTCTCTTTTATAATGCTCCACTTTCAGGCACATCCTTCTGGCAGATCCTTGCTCTTCTCAATGGCTGTTGAATCTTCAGTGACAGAATCAACCCAAGGCCCTATTGGAGCTGAGCGTTGGGAAGACTCTGAATCTGCTGTTTAGATCCTGATCCTGGGGTGCACACTGAGGTCCCCTTATGTCATGAAAGAGGGCGGGGAAGTATGTGGATTGTTTTTAAAGGCTTTTCTTACACAGATTGTCTGGTGTTTGGCATGTCTTCAGATTCAAGACTTTGGATCCAAGTGTTTGGAGGAGCAAGTGATTTAAAGGGTTGAACTGTAGCTTTCTGGATAGTTCTGTTGTAGAGTCAAGCTGTCATAGGAGTAGCTTGAATGGAGGCACAGCAGATGAGTGAGTAGCAGTAGGAGAAGATGCACAAAGGAGTGTAAGTTGGAGGGAGAGAGCAGGGAATCTGGGTGGCATCCAGCACACAGTCATGGGACTGGGCACATGCTCACTGGGCTTGGCTGTATCAGTTTCCTTGGACAACAGAGCTTCTTCTCTTCTTCTTCTGACTTTTTGAAAAGTTTCCTTGAACTAACTCATAAGGGGAGTGTAGCTGGAGATTTCTCCAGTCCCACTGGTGCCCATAGCCACTCAGACCCAAGTAAACACACAGAGACTTATATTACTTATAAACTGTATGGCCATGGCAGGCTTCTTGCTATCTAGTTCTTATATCTTAAATTAACCTATAAATCTATACCTTGCCACGTGGCTCATGGCTTACCAGTATCTGTACATCTTACTTCTCATGGCGGCAGCGGTGGCTGGCAGTGTCTCCTGACTCAGCCTTCCTGTTCCCAGAATTCTCTTCTCTGCTTATCCCGCCTATACTATACTTCCTGCTTGGCTGCTGGCCAATCAGCATTTTATTTATCAATCAATCAGAGCAACACATTCACAGAATCCCTAGCAGGGGAGGAAGTTTACAGCCTAGGGTTTCAGTTCAAAATAACATTGATTTTCCATGGGAGATGCATATGAGCAATTCCTGATGTTTGGATAGCAAACAATGAAGTAGTAACCACTAGAGGACACTTCCTGTCTGTTGATGTCACTGTGATTCAAATGGTCTGGTGAAGCCTTGGGGTGTGGAACTACTTAACTGCACCCTGGTTGTGGTGCAAACCAGGTCAGGTTCTGTCATGACCTCTGTCTCTTAACTTAGAGATATCTGTGAAACAGTTTGACATTTCTCTTTGTTATTTGCATCAAAGGGAAAGACTTGGCAGCAGCTGATGCTTTTAGCAAGAAAGGGCCACAGATTGGTTTAATGTAGAGCTTAGTCTCCAATATATTTCAAATGTGCAAAAAATTCTCTTTTTATTGAGAATTTTATACATATACATAATGTGTTTTGATCAAATCCACTCCCCATATCCTCTCCTTTAATTTTCTCTCATCTTCCAAACTACCTTTCCCTCCAAGCTTCATGGTCTGTCTGTTTCTCTCTCTCTCTCTCTCTCTCTCTCTCTCTCTCTCTCTCTCTCTGTCCCAGTGAATCCACCCAGTGCTGCCTGTATGGTGTAGGTGGTATGGGTGTAGGACCATCTGCTGGAGCATGAGTAGCCTTCCAGCAGCTATATTCCCTCCTCTCCCAGCAGTCCTCAGTTTCCAGTAGCTTCTCAGCTAGGGGAGGGATATCATGAGCTCCTACCCTGTCTATGCTGGGATTTTGGCTGGCTTGTCTTTGTACAGGTCTTGTGCTTGCAGTCGTAGCTGCTGTAAGTTGATATGTGCAACAATCCCATCATGCACAGCAAATAATATTTCTTTCTTTCTTTTGTAAGGTCTCATGTAGTCCAGACTTACCTTGAACTTTCTATATACCCAAGAATGACCTTGAACTCCTGGAGCATCTGCCCGTATTCCTGAGTGCCGAGATTATAGCTTTGAGCTGCCACAACTGGTTTATGTGGTGCTAGGGATTGAAGGCTTTATGAATGCTAGATAAGGACCTTATAAGCTGAGCTTCATCCTCAGCCTTCTAAATGTGTGCACTATTATGGCAGTGCAGTAAGAGGTGTGTAGAAAGTTGACATCATGACTTCTAGATTGAATGACTTGAAAAATCCAAATTGAAATGATGGTTTCAACTCTGTTTAACTGTCCCTGCATAACAAAGTCCACCAAATTAGCCACTTAATATACATTTATCATCTCCCAATTCTGTGAGTCAGTGATATGAGAATAACTTACCTGGGTCCTTTGCTTTTGGGTATCACAAGGCTTCCTTCAAGGTGTCAGACTGGGCTATGAGCTCATCTAAGGTACTGGGGAAGTAATTGGTTTTGTGTTCTGGGAGTTGATGGCCATATTAATTTCTTTTGTAGGTTTTTGGATTGAGAGCCTTGGATCCTTGGGGCTGTTAGCTAGAAGCCATATTCAGTTTCTTGCTATACGGATCTTCCCAGCATAGTATCTGGCTTTATACTCCCACCCCAAAGTAACAGAAAAGATACCCCATCACCATGTCTACTTGTTAGAAACTAGCTCTTAGTCCATCCCACACTGAAGGTAAGGATATTAGACATATTATAAATGCTCTGGGGTAATCATTGGAGGTCTTCTTGGAGCCTTCCTTCCATAGACTCACATCTCAAAAAAATCTCCTTTTGCATACTTTAGACCCTTGCTACAAAAGGTTTTGCTTCTTTAGGTACAAGAAAGGTTGAAATTTAACTAGAAGACTGAAAGAGGGGAGTGGAATATCCTGATAAACTTGCTGAAGTTGCTTAAGTATCTTATGAAGGCTTTGAAATATGTGACTTCCTCTTGGCGTCGCTATGACCCAGAAGTAGTGGGTATTTCTTAGAACAAAAAAAGAAATCGAGAGTCAGAAAGAAGCTTGAATCTGCTCCACTCTCACAAGGGTTCAAAACTGTTGGATTTTAAAGATGTCAACAGTCATTGAGAGTAAAGGTTTTGTCAGGTTGACTGACACGGTGGCACTTCCTGTCTGCTGGGCGAGGGGCTTAACTGGGGCTGGACCAACAGTCTGGGCTGAATATCAAGATATCAAGGTGCAGCATAAATGGGTACAAAGGTCAAACAAGGCTCCAGAGCGGATGTTGAAATTCAGGGGACTGGAGACAAAGTAGGAAGGGGTTAGCTAAGAGCTGAGTCTCTGTTCTCTCACACAGGGAAGAACTGGTGAGAGCTGTACTTTTCTCCACTATTCATTCATGTCTCCCCCGTAGCATTGAATTTGGACTTTACAAAACCAATTGAAGCCATTGTACGCCGATGTCTGCCAACGACAAGGCCAGTTTTTCTCTCCTCCTACCTTTGTCTGCACAGCTGTGACTGGAATTCTTTCAGCTTTCTCTTACAGGATAAAGATGAGTGGAAAATGGAAATGTGAAAATGCAGGTACTCGTGGTAATCTGTTCGAGGCAAAGATGGAAGCTGTCAGATGAGCAGAAAGTGTTGACTGCTTAGCCGTAATTGGTTACTGGTCAGATGGCTTCAATGGGGACGGGAAATGAAAGGAAAGGACACGCATGAAATGCTGGAAATGTATCTCCCAACTTCATTCTCCCAAGGCCAAGTCTAGTGAGAGAGGGAAGTGCGAAATCTTTAAAATCAGGGCCAGAGAATCAACATTGGGGAAACATAAAAACCTCCAGTGAGTCAAATGCAGAGAAATCAACAGATCCATAGAGCTCGTGAAAGGAGGATGGCTTGCTCCAGACTCCTTAATCAAGGGGACACTGTTCTGCTCCCTATTGACACGTTTTAAAGGAAGCTGATGACACCACCAACTGCCAAAGGAGTTTTTGAAAGCTTAAATCAGAGCAGACCCCCCCTGTGTTCAAGTTGTCCTGCTCTGCACTCTGATGCAAAGCTCTCAGCCCAAACCACTGCCTTCTGCCTGGTAGAGCGTGCTCCTGGTAATGCCCCCCACCCCACTTCTGCCGTTCACTTAATTGATTGAAGTTAACCCAGGGACAGCAGACTGCATCCTGGGGAGCCCAGTCTGACCTGTTGCCTGTTTTTGTATTACATGAGAATGAAGAACAGTGTTTCTGTCCTCAGGGGTTATGAAGATTATATGAACTTTGAATTTCAATGTCTGTAAAAATTGGAACATTACAGCTCATTGCCATTTGCTTCTGCATCATCTGTGGCTGCTTTCATGTTAGGGCGCTGGAACTGAGTATCTATAGTGAAAACCAAATGGCCTGTGACTATAGCCTGGCTGTTCATAAAGAAGGGCCACTAGCCCCTGTTCTTAGCACAGTGGGTGTCTTTCTCTTTCAGATCAACCTGTGACTACCTCAGGGCTTTTACTCTGTGTTCTATCTATTCTTCATTTTAGATATATTATTACGTTTATTTATTTATTTATTTTTTTTTTGTGTGTGTATCTGTATGCCTGTGTGAGTGTATGCCACATGTGCAGGTACCCACAGGGGACAGAAGAGGATGTCAGATCCACTGGAACCAGTTATAGGAGGTTGTGAGCTGCTCGTCTTGGGTGCTGGGAACCAAACTCAGGTCCTCTGGAAGAGCGGTACCGGCAGACCCATCTCTGAGAGCCATCTCTCCAGACTCACCTCCCCCTCCTTTGTAATTTCTATCCAGTTATTTCTTCTTTGTTTGCTGTTCCCATTTTCTCATGATGTTCGTTGGTTAGTAGCATCACTTATCTCAATGTCTTTCTTTTCTTACTGGCTTGTTTATCCCCTGGAAAGCAAAAGAGACAAATAAAATTCCTTTTTTGATTGCTGTCTAGAAAGTGCCTGGCTGTCCCTATGCAGAGATGGCAGATTTAAGTTGCTGCTGCAAGGGTCTGCCATTGGTGGGGTGGTGAGTAGGCCACTTGCCGCTAGTCAGGGATGTTTCTGGCAGCCCTGACCCTTGGCTGTGCTTAAGGGAGGGGAAGTATTGCTGCCTGGACTGAGCTGGTATCCAGCGGCCATCGTAAAAAGCTAAGCCCTTTGGTGTGGTGGGAACCATACAGACTGAGCTCCAGTGATGCGAGGGGAGGAAGGGAGAACATGGCAGCCCCAGACTAGAATCCCAAGACTTCTATCCTCACTGCTTCTGGAGTAAGGGACCATGAAGACTGCCCATGCACATCTGCCCTTGCAGAGAGGCAAGGTCATGCTCCCCAGGGACTGCTGAGGTTGCTTCGGGACATTGCTTGATGAACACTTCAGTGACTCAGGGTTGGGAGAACACAAAACAGATTTGGCTTCTGCAGAAGCCCATGGCTGCTCTAAGTTTTCTGCTCATCATGTCACGGTTAGGAAGGGAAAAAGTGATTTGGAGTGAGAGGTTGGCTCTGTCACCTGTAGATTTCTGGCTTGTGCCTTGATTTTCTTATATGTCAAAGGGATATAATGACAAGAGCCACTTCATAAAACTGATATGGGATTACGAGAGTCACCACATAGATGAAGCACAGAGCATGCATCCATTGCCAGCTGTTGCCACTGTCATCATTATTGGATCCATTGCCCTCTCATGCTCACAAATGATGTCTTATAAAAGTTTCAACTCCTGACATCAAGTGCCATTTATGGAGTAAAACTAAGAGTCTCAGTATGTGTTTCTGTCTTGTCTGGTTTTATCACCCCCCCCCCCCATGTGTAGCATGGTTATTTAATTACATCTCCCTGCTTCCTGCCCTCTAGTTTCCAAAGCAGGAGTCACCATATTAGCATGGTAATGTGGCAGTAATAACCTACCACGTCTGTGTAAATAAGAAACATCTGTGCAATATTTATGACCCATAAAACATAGTTACACTCTAAAATGTTGTTCTAATCCCAAGTAGGTCATTGTGATGGAGCCGTGATCTGAGGACCCTCCTGGGGCCTCCTGCTCAGCTTGCTGGGGTCTGTGCCAGCCACCCAGATGGGAGTGGGCAGTGCCACATGGCAGTTGGCAAGGGGCAGGTTCCTGAGGGGATTTTATGTCCATCAGAGCAAAAAATGAGTTGCCTTTTTGCAGCAAAAATGGGGTAAAGGTGCTTTTTATCAAGAGCAGCCAGCTCTTGGTTGTGCACAGGGTTGAGGATCTCTGGGCATGCTGTCGGGAGTGTGGAAGCTTGGCATAGTGTCCTGACACCAGGAACATTTGGTTTGTGCTGCCTGTGGTGCAGTTTTGCAAGAGCATCCAGAAGACTCAGAATCCAGGTTGTAGCCCAATCTTAGTAATTGTGCATGGAGCCACAGTGGGTGATTTCTGAAATACCTGTCATTCTCTTTGGTCTTAATTCTCTCTGACTTCCCTCCTAATCTTCTCAGGGGCTCATGTGCTTTTATAAGCTAACTTACAATTCTTTTGTGTGTTGTTTTTGTGTTTATGCAGGCACATGTGTATACCTGTGTGTGTGTGCGTGTGTGTGGTGTGTGTGTGTGTGTGTGTGTGTGTGTGTGTGTGTGTGTGTGTGAGAGAGAGAGAGAGAGAGAGAGAGAGAGAGAGAGAGAGAGAGAGAGAGAGAGAGAATGCATGAGAGGCCAGAGATTAGTGTCAGGAGTCATCCTAAGTTATTTTCCATGTTAATTTTTGAGGCAGGGTCTCTCACTGAACCAGGAGCTCACCATTCAGCTAGCCTGGCTGGCCAAAGAGAGATAGTGCCCTGTCTTTGCTACCGCAGCACTGATGTCCATGTACTGCCATGTCTGGCTATTATGTAGGTTTGGAGGATTCAAATTCAGGTCCTTGTGCTTGTGCGGCAGTTTCCTCACTAAGGCATCCTCCCTAGGCCTTATGCCTAGGATTTTTATGTGTGTTCTGGGGGTCAAACTTGGGTCTTTGTGCTTGCATGGCAAGTACTTTATTGACTGAGTCATCTCTCCCATCTCTAACATAGAGATTATTTAATGAACCCGAAGCTCTTCCTCTTTCATGCTACTTGATGTGTCCTTAAAGTCTGCAAACTCATTTGCAAGTTTAGCTAAGGGGAACATAAGTCAAAAGACGGATTTATCAAGTTCTGTGTTCTGTGAACAGAGTGTCACAGGACTCAGCAACAATTTCCCATGAAGGGTCAGATTAGTAGCCACAGAAAAAAGTGTAAACAAAGGGACTTGGCTGTAATTCAGTAAAATTTTATAAAGTGGGAAGCTGGCCAGAGGCCCATGGTTTTCAGATCTACCTATCGGTGGTAGTGCATCCAGCAATAAACTGGTTCTGGTGTGATGGTACATGCCTGTAATCCCAGTATTTAAGAGTATGAGGCTGGATGACCGAGAGTTTGTGGCAAGCTTGAGCTGTATGGTGAGGTCTTGTCCCAGAAGATGGAAGAGAACTAGGAAGAAGAGATAGAGAAGGAACAGGAAGAAGGAAGGAGGAGGAAGAGGAGGAAAAAGAGCAAATTAAGTCAGTTACCAAGTGTCCTTCTTCGTTAATTATCGTCACAAAGTGACCTTCCCATAAACCTCATGCTAAGGCTGTGGAGCAGAATAGGACCGAGGTTTTAAAAGTAAAGAAGTATTTTATTTACTTGTTCAGTCGTGTTTGTGACGTGTGTGCCAAACCCGTGTGTTCAAGTCAGAGGACAACTTGTGAGAGTCAGTCCTCTCCTTTTACTCCATGGCTTCTAGGGAATCCAATTCTGGTCCTCAGACTTGGTGGCAATCACCTTTACCCAGTGAGCCATCTCACTGGCCCCTGGATCAGTGTCTTAAATATCTGTAAAGCCCTGCCTAGGTGTTACCTCTCCTTATAACCCAAAAGGAACCACGATTATGGCTTCTAAACATAGTATATCTTGGATTACATTAAACCCTGTATAAAGGAGCATTGGACTTTCCCCTAAAATCTTGTTCTCAAGAGGTGTACCTGATGGGTAGCTAGTGTGGGCTTACCTGTGAATTGGATTTATGTTACAATCAGATTGTTGGTGTCCTTTGGGCTTCAGTTCACTTACCAGCAAAATGGGACCAGCAGGCTTGTGCTGGTCTCCTCAGAATAATCAATAGGATACTGTGTGTGAGATGCTCAACTCTGTCCTAGACAGAACCTGTCTGATTTTTTATTTTTCTTACGCCTCTGTGTGTGACAGTGTTCCCCTCTGGGCCTGTTATTCACTCTGCACATAGCAGGTATAATCATCAGGCCTCACTGTGTGTTGGTAACCCAGTCTGGCCAGCCTCGGTATGGTCACCTTCTCTCAGATCCATGCTGGCTGCCTCCATGAGGTCTCAGTTGCTGTACGCTTTTCCCAGGACGCCAAACAAATGGCCCTTGTGGGGGATTCCTGGCATGGGGACCTCCCAGCTCGTTGGTATTCTGAGGACTTCTTGCTTACACATAAGCACTTGTCTCTCGGCTGAGGCTGCATTGCTGGGTTGGCTGGCAGGTTGCACCAGGCAGCTTTGCTTCCTGCAGGGGAACGGGGATGGGATTTTTCATGCAAGGGAGGGAAGGCAGGGGGATAGCTCCTCTGTGGATCTGTGGCTAGTGGCCCAGCAATATGCATAGCAGTGCTGGGTGGAATCAGAGTAGGAATGAAACCATCTTCACCAAGGAGGCCTTGACCTGGGTGCAATAAACCACAGCAGCAGCGGAGTTCAACATGCCTCGGGGCCATGAATTGTCTCTTTCACGCTCAAAGCATCGCCCCTTCTCTATCTAGAAAGGAATATTTTGAGGGTCATTATCGATGTTGCTGAGTGTATTACAGGGAAGAGGTGCTCTGCAGCTGGATTACAATGCCATAAACCAGAATGTGCTCTGTCAAAGGGCAGGGGAGCCGCCATCATCTCCCTTTGTGTGGGAAGGCTGGAGTTGGTGGAGATGAGAAGGAGAAAGGAGACAGCCATTCTTCATGGCTGGGATCCTGCCTGAGGCTCTGCCAGACATTACTCTGCAAAATAAAGGCAATTGGCTTGGAAGAGCGATATTCCTGCCGTTTTACAGGTAGACAACTTGAGGTTGAGAAAGGAGGGTTCTATTGCCCTGGTGTTGCGGAACAGGGCCATGTTAGTGATAGTGTGTAGAGGATATGGGGTGCCTGCCTGCATCCTTGGGGGGGCATTCCCTCTGCAGTGTGACCAGGAGATTGGCAGATTAATTCCCAACTGGATCTCTTCAAAATCAGAAAGAACACACCCCTCCCCCAACCCTACAAGCATCTCTCAACACGTGTCCCTGGACAGTGATCCAGGGACAGGAGGACTGGTACCCCAGCTCTCTCATGGCACAGGTGTGTGTCTGACACTGGACCATATGATGGCTCATCTTCCTCACTTGGCTCTCAGCTCCTTCTCTGTGAGGTGGATGTTGCCAGGCTTCAGTGCTCGTAGAAAATAAGACCTTTACCGTTCCTGAGAAAGGGGTAAAGGGAAGTTCCCTGACAGGCCCTTTCCCTGCATGGAGGCCTGAGAAGTACACTCTGGCCTCAGTGACATTCACTGGTGCATGGGTGCAGCACAGGGAACATGTGATGGTCTCAGAGCAAGAGGTTTTGAAGAGCCTCCTCAGAGGGTTGGTGACAGCAGAAGTGATGCTTCTGCAGAGGGGAGCCTGGTGAGTGACTCGGCTCCATCTGTGGTCAAGTCGTGTGCTGAGGGCTCAGCCCGATATATTTGGTTTTTTGAGACAGGGTTTCTCTGTGTAGTTTTGGTGCCTGTCCTGGATCTCGCTCTGTAGACCAGGTTGGCCTCGAACTCACAGAGATCCGCCTGGCTCTGCCTCTCAGGTGCTGGGATTAAAGGCATACGCCACCACTGCCCAGCCAGCCTGATAATTTCTAAGGAGTGAGAAATTATCAGTTTTATTTATTTATTTATTTACTCCCTCCCCTAGTGTAAATTTTAAAAGCGAGTTATGAGGGCTGCCCCTCCTGCAGGAGAGCAGAGATGGGTGCTCTTTCCTTCCTCCACAGCTTTGAGCATTTGGAGGTGGAACCATCTCCGGAAGTAACTCCACAAGTTACCTGGTTCTGAGGGGCTGACTGCACTCCGGAGCCTGTGAACCTCCTGTGTCCTGCTTAATTCATTTATCCGGTCTCCTCAGTACTGAGCTTGTTCCCAGCCTCCCTAGCAATTCAGTCCCATTGAAATCACCGTGACTGATCACTATAATCTTTTTATTCAACCCCTTAAACAAATGAAGCCAGGTACCCGAATAGAGGCGGCATGGCACATGACTCTTAGCAAGGTGTTCAGGAGAGCTGTATTGTTTGAAACTGCATTCCATTATTTGAGGAAGGTTGAGTATCTCTCTCTCTGTTTAGCTCATTTCTTTCTTTGATTTCCCCCTCCCCATTTGTTAATATTTTGTCTGTGGTGAGTATGAGCAGAAATGAAGTCAAACTAGAATAAGAGGTAGATAGAGAACTGCAATCTGTCCTCATTTTAAGGATCCTCTGGGTCTAGAAGCGACACAGATGAGGGACTGATCTCCTCTATTGAGGGTGGGCTAAGTTAGGAGATCTTGGTCTTGTAGTAGAACCAGGATTTCATCGTCATGAAGCACAAGAAAATGAGAACCAGAAGGAATTGCACAAAGATGCAGAACTGTGGCTTAGTCTGGACCTGTCAGTGAGCAGGGAAGGCTGGGATAGAGGATGGAAATGAGGCTGGAGATCCAGGCATGGCTTCCATCTCACTCTGGGAGGTCCTGCTGCCAGGTGTCACCAAAGAGTCCTGAGGGCCACAGAAAGCCATGGGAATGTTCTCTGTAGGTGAGTGACATCATTTAACTTGCTTTTAAAAATAATTGCTGTTGTGACTGGTGAAAGGTGGGTTTGAAAGGTTGCGTCCCTCATCAGCAATGTAAGTGATGGGAAGAGTGTGGAATGTTCATATCAAGCAAGAGTGGTTCTGGGGCTGGAGAGATGACTCAGTGAATATAGTACCTGCCATGCACACATGGAGATCTGGGTTTCCATCCTCAGAACCCATGTGAAATCCAGGCACAGCCTGCCCACCCGTCGTCTTGGCAATGGGTGGAAGTTTGGTGACAGAAACAGGCCTAGCCCCAGAGCTTGCTGCCAGACAGTCTAGCCAAATCTGTGGGTTACAGGTTCAGTGACAGACTCTATCTCAAAAGAGAAGGCAGAGAACCACTGAGCCAACATCTGACGTTGACCTGTACATCTACACACACCAGGCTCACTTATATGTACACATATGTACACATATATACTACCCTCACACACATACATATAGACATGTACACATACAAGAAAAGAGTATGTCTCTGTGTGTGTGCACATGCATGTTCATGTGGTGGTAGATTTGGCATTACATCATCAGCAGGCAGATGCTGTGAGAATGAAGTCTGGGACACCACACTGGTCGGATCCTTCCTGTAGAATATGAATACAGCAGGAGCCATAATGCCCATGAGCTTTCTCAGTTGCATCCACATTTCTCTTCTGCCATAACAAGAGATCAGCCCCTATCTCCAATACCTGAGCTTCATTTACTCAACCACGGCAAATCTATCTTTCCTGGCCACAGGGGTTGGCTTAGGGCTGGATTATTGAACCAATCAGCTCTCTCACTTTTCTGAGTGTAGAAGTTTCAGTGAGTGGCATGTGAGCCTGTCTGGACCAGTGAAGAGTGGAGAGGGAAACCAAGTCAGCCCTCTTCTTCCTGGTAACATTACGCAGTGTGGATCTTAGTATTGTACCCATTCCATCTGTAATGTGTGTGAGGAGGGGTCAACTCAGGATGATGCTGAGCCATGCAAACAGAACAATGAGACAATCTGGATTATTGGCTCTGGGAGCTCATACACCTTCAACCCTTCTGGGGGTATGCACCTAGAAAACTTTTCAGTGTCTTAAGTCACCTCAGCTGCATTTCTCACCACATGCGGCTAAAAGCACCTTCCTGGGGCAGCTGGCCAGAAGGGGTTTCCAGTGAGGAGAAGTCAACCAATGAGGAGCAGGAGACACGAAAGGATAATAGTAAAATAATGGGATCTGGGAGCCATGGGCTGGGGAAGAGGCTCTGGGGAGTGATCCATGGCTTTGGCAGGCTCACTGTACAGGTAGAATCGCCAAAGTCAGCTTTAAGGCATTAGACCCTACTGTGGCTTCTCAACACATGTTCATGTCTTGTCTGTGTTTACTTTTAGTCTTAAAGGCATGGAGCTGACCTTTACACAGACACACACATCTGCATATCAACTTACTTATTTGAAGAAAGTAAGATAAACATGAAAACTTACTTCATCCACCATTCTGTCACTTAATTTATCTAAGCTACATTTGTTCGATCATGGCCAATCTGCCTTTCCTGACCTTATAGAAAATAAGGATGTCTTTGTCTCTTTAGCCTACTGGCTTTTCCATTTTATCCCATGCATGGCTAATGATTATTATTTATTCCATTAATATGTGTATGTGAGAGGTGGATTTGTATGTGTGTGTGGGTGCATACAGCTGTGCATACCTTTGGAGGCCAGCAGAGGGGTGGGGTGCCCTCTGTTCCTCTCCACCTTGTTCCTTTGAGGGCAGGGTATCTTGTGGAAACTGAATTTTGTGTTTTTCAGTGAGACTGGCAGCTAACAAGCCACAGCTTCTGTCTCACCTCCTTCACTGCTGGAGTTACAGGCATATGTGAAACCATGTTTGGTTTTTCCAAGGGTTCTGGGATCTGAACTCTGGTTCATGCCTATACAGCAAGCCCTCAGATGAGCCTTGCTTCTCTCCAGCTTCTATGGCTAATTATTGTTGGCTGTCATGTGTACAGTTTTTTACTGTCATATGTACATTTTTTTTACATTTCCTATGAGCATATAAGTTTATACATGTTCTATACACACAGAGAGAGGTGGTGGGAAGGAGGGAGGGAGAGACACTCTCATGCATGCGCACACACACTCCCTCTTACTTGGTAGACACAGTTGCAATTATGCTTTACAAATGAGTGTCCAGTGTCCATGTGACTATGTGAAGCTTCCTAGAGAGGGACATTCTGAGCAATGCTTCTGTGAGTCTTCACTATCCTCTCTCTACTCAGCTCATGTTTGCCATGAGGTAAATGCCCCTTATTCTTAGGACAATGACGGTATCTGATTTTAAAGAACTCTGAGCCTTTCTCTACATTTTCTTGGCCAGTGAATAACAGTATGAGAGAGAAATGGGGAGTAGATAAAACATGACTGAGGGGTAAAAAGATAGGAAACAGAGAAGTGAAAAAAAATCAGGGAAATGTTTAAGTAATACGATCTCTATTTCAGGTGTTGGAATTGAGAGCCAAGTGCAGAATGTTAAATGGGACATTTTCAGAGCTTGGAAGAGGTTTGATATATAGTGTGTAATTAAGAGGCTGGGGAGAGTGCCATTTTTTATGTCCCCCACTTGTCACTTGTGCAGATTTGATTTCAAATATGATTTCTGAGGTTACAAGGGTAATTAATCGTATGGACTCTTCCAGGAGATATCAGTCATCCATGTCACCCTCTGAATTGACAGTTCCCAAGCAGGAACAGATGAAGGGAAACATAAGGTGTTGTGGATGTGCTTACTTAGCACGGGTTGATTGTGTACCTACAATGTGCTGAAGACTTTGCTGCCCACACTGAGAATATAATGGGATGGAAGGCATTGTAGGAACCTCACATGGTCTGTCAGGGGACAGAGTAGATGGAAGCAGGCTAAGTTACACTAAGATAGACCTTTGGTTTTAGTCTATTTATTTATTTGTAAATTGTTTCCCTCCCCACACCTCCCTTCTGCCTCCCCTGCAATCCACTCCTTCTCTGTTTCTGTTCAGAAGTGGGCAGGCCTCCCATGGGTATCAACAAAGCATGGCATTTAAAGTTGCAGTAAGACTAAGTGCCTCCCCTTGTATTAAGGATGGGCAAGGCAATTAAGTATGAGGAATAGGGTCTCAAGAGCCAGCCAAAGTGTTAGGGACAGCCCCTGCTCCCATTGTTAGTAGTCCCACAAGCAGACCAAGCTACACAACTGTCACATACGTGTAGAGTATCTTTTAGGTCAGTCCCAGGCAGGCTCCCTGGTTGTTAGTTTAGACTGTGAGCTCCTATGAGCCCAGGCTAGTTGTTTCTGTGGGTTTTCTTGTGATGTCCTTGACTCCTCTGTCTCATACAATCCTTTCTCCTTCTCTTTAGCAAGATTCCCCAAGCTTGGCCTAATGTTTGGCTGTGGGTCTCTGCATCTGTTTCCTTTAGTTACTGGATGAAGGCTCTCTGATGACAATTAGGGTAGTCACCAATCTGATCACAGGAGATGGCCAGTTCAGGCTATGTATCCAATGTGGCTAGGAGTCTTAGCTGGGGTCACTCTTGTAGATTTGTGGGAGTTTCCCTTGCACCAGGTTTTTCCCGAGATGCATCCCCACCCCTTTCTTTGGTTTTAAATCAGGATAGAATGCCTAACTCATGTTCCTCACTTGTGTGGAACTCACCTATGTGTCTTAATTTTGTCACATAGTTATATATTATGTTAAGCTATGAATTTAAGTTCACTTAAAGGAATAAAAAGACAAAAGCAAAAATTTCATCAGTGACCTTACAGTATTGAGTTAGGCACCTTCATGCTCCACTGCATTTCTTTTTCATCTCTCTTGGGTAATTCATGCAATGTTGTCAAACATGTATTTGCTTAGTCTTTGAATCTGTTGTTTAACCTGAATAGAATACAGGCTTTTCCTGAACACTTTTGGCATTTGATGAAATAGCTGCTTCCATATTGAACAGCGACTCCAGAATGAAATGTGTGAAGCTTTATCCAGGAAGTTCAAATCCTTTGTAGGGAAATCTTACTCGACCAGGTGATGGATCCCATCAGGCCTGAGGGGATCCTTTCTCCTTGCTGGTGTGTTGTGGTTATAATTCCTGTATTCCCTAGTCTTCAGATTCTTGGTGTTTAACATTTTGAAGTCTCTGTTGGTTGAAGAAACTCAAAAAGTAAGGTTGTGTGCTTTAGTTGTTCACACCTGGACCCAGAGTTCCTTGAATCAATTCTCACTTCTTAGGTGTGTGCCTAAAACTTCTTGATACTCAGTTTTCTCATCAGAAGAGAGTTTTTCTTTCTTTTTTGCCTCTTCTACCTTCTTCCCTCCCCTCCCACTTCCTCTCCTGCCCTTTCCCCCTCCCCCATGTGCTTTTCTTTTCCTTGAAATACTTTATGATCTTGCCATATTGGGACATTTTTGTCCCATGCCATAGTGGCTATGTCCTCTTCACTCCATCGAGGTACCGAGGTCCAGTTTGTGATTTTGAATATTTAGATGGAGATTCTTTAGGACACTCAGACCATTGATAGACATGGCTACCTTCCTCTCTAGAGGAAGAGCATTCCATTTAGCCACTGCTGTGGTAGTCCGCCCTACTCCCCAGTGCCTTTTCTTGCTGAGGCTGAGAAAGGTCCAGCAGTGAAAGACTCTGTGAGGCCAGGACAACAAGTGAGGTTGTGCTTTCTGGGGAATGCTGAGCTGAAGGTCCTTTTGGGGCCACATAGCACAGGCGTTACTGGCCACTTTGGTGTTGTCTAGAGGTCCATCCCAGAACTTTGGTGTTCCAGTGGTTCCATAGCTGATACGGATCTCGGACACTGGGGAGGGCAGCCTTCAGGATGTGGCTGATTGGGAGATGGCACTCCTTGGCTCCAGGCAGTTGTGGCCGTGAACAATTTTGTATTCAATCTTGCCAGAACTTTCTGTATTCAAGAGAATGTATGAGTTCAGCAGTCTGGTTAGAAATCTTGTTATTTGAAATGTTGGTTAAGTTTTCAAATTATTCTTTTGCACAGACCCAGTGAAACCTAAGTGTACGTCACTCGTTAGTCAGGGATTATCTGCAAATTCACTTTAGACCTTAGTCTAGGAGTCCGCATTCCTCTCCACATCTCAAAGATGTTCACATAGTACTTCCCCAGATCCTTTATGATTCTTTAGCTACTAAAACAAGTCCAGTTGTTGTCATGAGAGACTAAGAGAGCACAACATTACAGGTGTTATGTGGCAGGTCAGGTGAACTGTGATCTTGTAGAAAAAAAAATACAACAGTGGTTAAGTGTGGGTCATGATGTGTTGGTAACAGTGGGAGGCTCCCACTGTTTGATGGGTCTGCTCACTGAGACTATACTAGCGCCTTTTGTGTTGGCTAGCTCATATAATCCTCATGACCAAGTTATGAGCAAGGTAGTATATTACTTCCACTATGTGAAAGTTCTGTGAGGTTCCCTCGTAGCTCAAGGACATGCAGCTGACAGGGACAGAGCCAGACTTGTCATCTGAGTATTCCACTTGTCACAAGGTGGCTCTTTATGAGTCCATGGAGGGGTTATTTCCTCCAACTCTAGGCTTTTACACATGCCTCCTTGGACCAGGTCTTGATCATAGTAGGCCCCTATAATTACCATTCTTGGTAATCATATTGTTTTGTTGGCTTTTCTCCAGTGGGTCTATTTAGCCCCGTGCAAGCAGTTTTCCCAAGCAGATAATGAGACTTCTTAGACCCAAATTTTCATGACAGAGTTTATTTTGGTGAAATTCAAAAGTAATGCAAATATTTACTAATTTTTCCTTTATTGAACCATAATACACAGGGGCATATTTTTAGAGACGATAAATCATTTCTTTCACAAAGGGATCTCGTGGAGAAAGAAATGCTGCACATTTAAAAATTATATACTATTCTATAATTGCACAAATCAAACACATGTATTATTTGTAATTACATTGGTAATACATGTAATTACATGAGAAAACAATTACAGCAAACTGCATTCCAAGAGAACATGAATCAAGATTTTTTTCCCTATCTTCCCCTGGTTATTCTGCGGCATTAATTTGTCTCACAGAAGTAAGAATAATGCATAAATATTTTTTAAAAAATCCCTGACCTACCTTGGGCACTTTAAAGATATCTTGCATAGACAGTGCTGAGATCTTGCAATCTTGGAGGTGAGAGCAAAACCTAGCTATTTCTTCACTTCCACTGACTTGTTTTTCTTGCCTGCAAAAAAAAAAAAAAATATAGCAGACGGTGCCTTTTGTAGGATTCCGATGCTCCCGCCGGTGCTGTTACTGCACATGCAGAGTGGCTCTGTGTGGATAACTTTTCAACAACAACAACAACAACAACAACAACAGCAACAATGACAACAGCAACAGCAAGTCGTCACACTCTTTATGGCTTCTGCAAAAATAACCAACGTAGTTTGGGGGATAATGCTCATGACCCATAGTGTAGTAACACATGTTCTTTTTCTTGTTTTTTAAATAATTGTTTCATTTGTTTATTTATTGTAGGTGTGAGTGTGTGTGTGTGTGTGTGTGTGTGTGTGTGTGTGTGTGTGGTGGGGTACACAGATGCCATGTGTATATGTGGAGGTCAGAGCATGGCTTGAGGAAGTTTTTTTTTTTTTTTTTTCTCTTCTTCCATCATGTGGGTTCCAGGGATGAAACTCAAATTGCCAGGCTTGGCGGCAAGTGCCATCGCCTACTGAACCATCTTGCTGGTCTATCTTCCTCCTCCTCCTCCTCCTCCTCCTCCTCTTCCTCCTCCTTCCCCTTCTCCTCCCCCCTCCTCCTCAGGACACGGTCTCACTATCTAGCCCAGAATAGTCTTGAACTCATGATCCTTCTGTCTCAGCCTCTATGTGGGTGCTTACCACCATCACCAGCCAAGGAATACGTGTTCTCTTAAAGAACTAACGGATTAAGTGGAGCAGTGTAGTAAGGGTCATGACATCAGATAGGACAACAGAGCCTTCTGGGAAAGGTAGCACTGGTCCTACAGACCCTACAGCAGAAGGCAGGGACTGGTTACCATGGACTCTTGCCACTCACCATGGTGCTATCTAGAGCTCCATCTGAGAGTTTCTGTGTTCCAAGGGTGCTCTGGCTGACATAGACATGGTATGACCAGCTGGAAGGCATCACTCCTTGGCTCCACCCAGCTGTTGTTATGAAGGATCTTGGGTCTGGTACTACCAGTGCTTCCCACTTTCAAGAGGATGTGTAAATCTACCCTTTAATATGGACTCTCCTGATTTTCAGTTATGAGGAATATAAGTCATTGACCTCAGGAGAAGATTATCAGTGATTCCTTTATTTATCAGCCATGTGTAGAGCACCTGCTGTTTGCATCTGTGCCGGCCCCTAGGGTTATGGAAATGATAAAATATGGTGGTTAAGAGATTCATGAATAAAAGGACTAAGGAACATATGACAAGAAAAACGGGAGTCCAGATGAACTTGGAAGGTGAGGATGAATTTAGAAGATAGAGGTAGCAATGATTCTGGGGGGATAGCTCTTGCCAGGAATGGGATGGTGGGTTGGTGAGAACACATTCCAGGCAGGATGACAGATGTGCCAGGACAGTGAGGTGTGCATGAATGAGCTATCTTATAGGACATGTGTGTTCAACAGAGCTGGGTGTGGGGGTTGTGTGTGGATACTGTTGAACATGGAGGCAGATCTTCCCCTGCCAGCTTGTGGTGTGAAAAGTATCAGTGATCTTCACCTTTAGATGGTGTTTGGGAATTGATCACAGCCACTGGAGCTACAAAAGACAGTATTTTGCCGCAAGATGTTTTTTTCTTTTGCATGTCTTGTGTGTATGGTATGCACGTATGTATATCTGTTTACATGCTGTTCAGACATGTATGTTGGTGTACATGCATATATGCGGAGGCCTGAGGCTGACACGGGAAGTTTTCCTTGAACACTCTCCACTATATTCATTGAGGCAGGGTCTGTCAGTTGAACCCAGAGTTTGTAGTTTTGACTAACCTCTCCTGTCTCTGCCTTCCAAGTGCTAGCATTACTGGCCAGCTACCACACACACTCTGCATGTACATGGAATCTGGAGACTTGCACTTAGGTTCTTACTCTTGCTTGGCATGTGCTTTATCCACTGAGCCATTGCCATGGGTCCTGGATGAAATAGTTTGTAGATGTGGAGTTGCTTATGGTGTATACTGCACCAGAAGGTATCTAGCTGGTCATAGATACCTTATGGTCATAGCTCATAGACGTGGAGTTGCTTATGGTGTGTACTGCACCAGAAGGTATCTAGCTGGTCAAAGTGTGCATGTGTTTATGGCCGAAGATGAGAGTTCTGGTCCTGTGCTCTTGCTGTGCCTTATAGCAGATGGAAAGAATATCTCCTGCAGGCCTCTGGGTGGTCACTCCACAAGCTGAGGAAGCTAATGGAACTGCCCTTGTGGGCATCTTTGGAAGACATCTGGCAACTTTGGGCTTCTGCAGGCCCATGATGGAGACAGAGGCTCTAGGAATATACAGAGAAATACGCTGTAGAGCTACCTTGCTGTGCCCCCGCCTCCATCGGCTTCCTCTTTCCATCAAATTCTCCCATCTAGACTTAAAGTGTTAGCAAACACAATGCTTGAAGATTGCGTTGCTCAGAGTATGCATATCACTTAATTTCTTTTTCTGCTCAGCAGATGTTTATGGAGTGTCAGGCTCTGGATACAAGTTTCCATCTCTGTCACAAAAGGCACTTGGTCTCTGTGTGTGTACAGGGGTGGGGGTGGGAAGGGGAATGGAGGGAGAGAGTTTGAGGGATTTTTGACTGGGAGATATGTAGAAAGATGTTGAAGATGATGCTGTGATTCTATTGTGCAGTGGGGTTTTCCTCATATCCATTTTATGAGGTATGTGATACTGTTTGATGTTTCTAGTGGGGGGATGGAGGGATGGTAGGGTTCTGATCAGTGGAGGAGGCAGAACTGAGACCCAGGGCAAGTACCACACTCCTAGAAGTGGAGTTCAGGAGACACTGCAATAAGTTTAATCTGGGGTTCATCACCAGGAAAGGCTTCTTCCTGTTGGTCAGATGGTACCCTTTGAGTCTTGGAGGAAGAAAGATATGTAGAGAGTGACTGAAGGCAGAATGTGTGTTGTGTGGCAGTTTTCTCCAACATTAAATCCTTTTCCATCTTCGAGGGAAACTTCTTTTTTTAATATAATTTATTTATTTTATTTTATGTGCATTGATGTTTTGCCTGCATGTATGGCTGTATGAGGGTGTCAGATCTCGGAGTTACTGACAGTTGTTAGCTGCCATGTGGGTGCTGGGAATTGAACCTGGGTTCTCTGCAAGAGCAGTAGATGCTCTTAACCACTGAGCCATCTCTCCAGCCCCGAGGGAAACTTCTTGAGACAAGTTTATAGGGAGGTGAAACAGCAGAGTGTTCTAACGGGGGTGGGGTGGGTCAAATACTGCAGAAAATCTGGTTAATGCAGGAATTAAACAACTCAAAAAAAAAAAAGCTTCAGGAAGTCTCTGAAACTGATCAGATTCACTAAGGTTCTCCTTCTCCAGAGTATGCACTGAAGAGGGAAAGTCACTTGTAGATAAGCCCCTCAAGTCCTTAGAAACAGAAACCAGTGGAACAGCCCAGAAGAAACAAAGAGCAGGTGAGCTTCCTGGGACAGGCTTAGACCAACTGAGTCCCCTGGAAAGGACACACTCTCAGTGCAATGACTGCAGGCGGTGGGTGCAGCGTGCTCCAGGTTTACAGCATCGTGAGCTGTCACACACACTAGGGTGGGCTTTGGGGATGCAGCTGTCTTTGAATCATTTCTGGTCCTGTAATTAACCCCTCGCCCATGTTTCCGCAGGTAATCTGAATAAGATTCGTTGGTTCACCATGTCAGACTTTGGTGGTATCCGTACTTAGGTCTGTTGTCAGTTCTTTATTTGGGGGGAGTAGACATAGGTGTTGTGTCTCCCCAGGAAACGTTTGTTACAAACAGTGTGTTAGGTTGGGGGTCATAGAATGAGTGAAGTTGACCATGGGTGAAAATGGACTTTCAGTCGTTGGTGCATTGGGTAAAAGGTGAGAGGTAGTGACCCCAGGAGTCATAGAGCTTTGTCTGGACCACTCTGGGAAGCCTTGGGTTCTGGCTGAGACTGTTCTTCTTTTAGAGGACTTAGGATGGCAGGGACTGCTCTCTCACTGATCATCAAAAGCATCTCTGAAGTTCTTTTGGAATCCGCGTGGAGCAGTCCCTGTAGGTTTCTGGGAACCCTGTGCAACTCAGGAGCGTGATGCAGTAAGAGTGCAACATCTCAAATGCAAACACAGAAGATCTTGAAAGGGAGCCATGCAAATGAGGAGCTCGGAAGAATCAGCTTCATTAGTAGCATACAAAGTCTTCCCTGCATGCTCTGCCCCTTCACATTGTGTGCGTGTGTGTGTGTGTGTGTGTGTGTGTGTGTGTGTGTGTGTGTGCCTGGGAAGGACCAAAGTTGATGACAGAAATAATTTTCAATCCATTACTCTTCTACTTTATTCATTGATGCAAAGTCTCTTAATCAAACCCAGGAGTCACCTGTAAGACTAGTTTCCTAGTCAGCCTAGTCTTGGGATAACCTGTCTCATTTGCTGAAGACTGGAATTACAGGTGGGCCATATATCCACCTGTAATTTATGTGGGTTCTGGGAATCTGAACTCTGGTCCTCACACTTGTGTGTCAAGGGCTTTAACTATGGAGTCATCTTCCCAGTCAGATCTCTTCCATTGAAATCACAATTAATTTGTGGCTCTTCAAATAAACAGTGGTTCATGGGTGATTTTTAATTCTTTAAAAGTGTTATGACCAGTACTGAGAAATCTTTATTTTCCCGTGACATCTACCCATGTTTGTGGGGGAGGGGAGATTGATAATCATATCCTCTTTCCATGATGTCTCTTGGAAATGTCTGCTGTGTTCTGGATAGAGAACCATCATCAGCATCTCCACGTGACTTCTCTGGACATCCATTTTTTTCACTGTATAAGGTTTGGCAATGGTTGATATTCTGGACATAACTCCCAGAATGTTCCTGATTTGCTAAATTTCAGTTTGTATGTCTTTCATCAAATATTTGGCTTAGCTGGGTCTGCTTGGCATATTGTGTTAGCTCAAAGTGAGTTACTGTCTCAGTGTCATCCATTCAATACAGAGAGGTAATATTTAGTGTGTCAGAGGGGATTATGTTGTAATCTCAAGAAAAATATAGGAAGTGGAGTAGAGAAAAAATTCAAAGGAGAAGAACCAAGTAGTTATTAAAATAGACTTTTCTAATATATGTTCATTCACTGGAAGTTACATCCCCAACTTCATTTCTCATCAAAGCGTCTCAAAGAGCTAATTTCCAGTAGTTTCTATCCCTTCTCACAGCTGAATATTTGGGGTATTTTAAAGTGATATCATCAAATAGATTGAAAACGAAGTCCTATAAATGATCTTTAATCAACAGGCTCTGTTCCTTCATGGAACAGAAAACAGGGAACAAAGGACGATGATTTTAATTCAAGGAAAGAGAGATATTTATTTTAAGTATTTCTGCAGAATGACAGAAGTAATTTATTCAGTTATAATTAGGCACATTGTAAAATGGACGATTGTGGAGACAGTGATTCTTGCTGGCTCTGGAGATTCGGGGGAGGCTCTTCACCCTGTGCACTGTGCTCTGAAGCATGCCAGGGGTTATCTGTGAGCCAGGGTAGAACCAGAGGCAAGTGCACACTGGGACTGTGCACATTCCTACACGGACCCTGCAAGTGGGCTCCCCTCTTTTTGCTCTAAGAAACTCTCGATGCAAGTGTTTACATTGGGAAGTTGCTTGGGTATGAGAGGGAGTTGACTTGGCTTAACAGTAGAGAATGGAAACAACCTTAAGGTACTCAGTCAAGAGGAAATTATATATGCATTTGTGGTGAACTGTGGCAGCTTAAGTGGCCATGTCATTTGGGGGTGCATTCACAGACATTTAGGGAACTGATCATTTGAAAAAAGCTTGCTTTTTTTTCCCCAGCAAGCATTTATTGAGGACTTCTTATGGGTCAGAACGAGGGAGAGACTGATGAACATCGCAAGTGCCTTTCCTTGATGATCAGGGACTTTGCAAGGAGCCAGATAAGAGGAGAGATAATTACAGAGCATCAAGGGAAACCGTGAGAGGGGGAGTGTAATGCCTCATTTAGAGGCTGGGAGCAGGGGTGAGGGAACAGTCATCTTGGTACACTGAAGGAACAAATCATTTAATTATGGCTAGACCATCAAGTTGGAGGGTGGGCTGCCATGTAGGTGGTGAAGCCAAGAGGTGAAGGTCAAACTCTGCAGACATAGAGGGATCATAGGACAACCTGCAGCTGCTCTTGTAGACCAGCAGGAGCCGCTGGTGAGTTTTAATCACTCGTGCTACGGGCAACTTTGCTTTTTGACAGCATCTCTTTCACGTCTGTGCCTGGGAAATAGATGGGGAGGAAAAGATGGTGGATGGGAGGCTAGTGAGATGCATCTTTGAACAGGGTGATGGAGGTTATGGCATTTGGGAGAGGAAGGGTTGAGTAGCTGGACCTCAGAATATACTGAGGATGCTTCAGAGACAGGGGGTTCTATGGATGTTTTAGGGAGAGAGAATCAAAGGTGATGCGTGGCTGTGAATGGGTCAGATTTATCTTCTGATACAGGGCATTTAGCTGTATGGGGTCAGGATATAGATTCAAGTTCATAGGCATTCAGAGTGAGTGATTATGAGATGTTGCAGTAGGGGCGTCTGACCATTAGAATGCAAAGCATGGAGAAGAATGGGGATTGAAGAGCTTGGAGCTATTTGTACACAGATGGGCATTGAATCCTGGTAGTGGATAGATACTTGTGTAGTGGGAAGAGTCTAGGGGTCGACCCCACACTGGACTGGTAGAACTGTAGATGGGATGTCCTGTCCTGGATTATTTGTGTACTTGTCAACAGCAGACTCAGAATCCAGAAGTATTAGTGGGTGTCTACTTCTTTGGTGTTGGATGGGGGAACTTTTACATGGGCATAAATTCCTGAAAATACCATTGTGGGGAAGCGAACTTTATATTATGATATGGATTCAAGCAGAGACCCACAACCATGTTTCCAGGAGTGGAAGATGTTCGCGCATTAGAACTGGAGCTATGGACCTTTTAGGTAGATTCGTCCCATCTATTGCATTGGTTCAGCCCCTCAGAGCATAAGCTTTGATGGTGGTGCCTGTGCCAGGGGATCTTTGGTTAGTTTGCTATTTATGTGCTGACTTATGGAACTGATGCCTTCCAAAGTCAGCTTGGATTTTGAAATGTTCCCCAGAAGCTCATATGTTGAACAATTGATTACCAG
Organism: Peromyscus eremicus; assembly: GCF_949786415.1. NCBI lineage: Eukaryota > Metazoa > Chordata > Mammalia > Rodentia > Cricetidae > Peromyscus > Peromyscus eremicus. Next base: position 135,973,952 of record NC_081419.1, on the reverse strand, counting down.
TTGATGGTGCTAATTTGAGATGTGCTGAGAATGTGGGAGGTGGACTGGGCTTCAGGAAGTAAGTCATTGGGGGTGGGTTCTTGGGGTAGGGGGTTTCTTTTGTACTTGGTCACATCCTGTCTCTGCTTCCCGGCTGCTATACTTTAATGACTCTGCTCTATATGCTCCTGTTGCCACAATGTTCTAACCCCTCAATAGGCCCAAACCAGCAAACCCAATTCATCAGGACTAACCCTCTGAACTATGAGCCTGAATCGATCTGCCTCTAAAGTTGTTATTGCCAGACGTTTTTGGCACAGTGATGCTGAAACTAGGTAGGATCCCACAGGCATCTCATTCTCGGGACTCTAGGTCTTCTTCTATCTGCCTCTCCATCCTTCTTGATATGTAGACTAATGGCCCTTTTTATTCTCCCCTCGTATCAGATGGCTGGATAGTGTTGGAGGCAATCCCCAGGCCTGAGCTCCCTGGTCACAGTACCTGGAGGGGGGACCTTGCTTCATTTGGGTCTGAGGCTAGCTCAAGCATTTCCCACCATGTCTATCTACTATTCTCATCTCCCCTGCAGCTCACTACCTCTTTCTTCATGATTGGCAGAGAACTCTCTCTTGTTCATTGGTCATCAGATAGCAAGCTACTTCTCTTTTCCAACGTTGACTTCCCAGGACAGGTATCCCAACTGCTCTTGTAAGGGCAGTGGGCTGTTCACTTCTGTAATCCTCAAAGGGGTCTTGTTTAATATCCCCCATTTTTGGTGTATGTTTAGCTTCAAGCCTGCAAGTCCTCTGTGGGGAATAATTGACATAACTGGCCCAATGCTGCTGTCCTTACAGAAGCCTGCTGGTAGAGCTGGGCCTTAACTTGGGTACCTAAACTTGGTTATCAGAGTTTCTAACATTCCCAGAGTGGATCTGACTGGCTCGTGGGGTAGACAATGCCAGTGATAAACACTTGCTTTAAGTTGAAAGTCTGGGTTGTCAGGACACACTAGGCACAAGATGTTTATGTAACCAGCCTCCAGTGAAAATCTTGCATGAGTTTCTAAAGAGCTTTCTTGGTAGATAGCCCACTGCATGTGGCCATAGCTCCATGTTGGCAGATTCAGCCAGCCCTGTGTGATTCCCTAAAGACTATGGGTATTTGTACCCATTCCTCTCCATTCTTGATTCCACACGTCTCTTCCCTTTGCAGATTTGCCTCTGCATCTTTTTCTGGGTTGCATCATTGCACAGGGACATCCTGGTCTGCCCTGAGCAGGGTAAATGCTCTCAGCCAATCATGGAACATAGGGTTGCTCTGGGCCCCAAGACACTTCTCTCCCAGCATTTCTCTGTGCCTCCCTATTCTCAGCCTCAAAGGCAGGCCAGGTGCTGTGGTGTTTCTTGCAGCCAGATTTCTCAGCGATTGTCTGAGCTGTCTTTCCTTTCTCCACTCCCCTATGCCAAGTTTGGCTCCCACCTCTGTTCCCCTGTGAGTCTTTTTGGACACAGTCTCTTCTTCCTTGTCACTGACTTAGTCACCCCCACCCATGTCCCTTTGGCCATTGATATCATCTACTGTGTAGTCTTCTTTCTCTCCCAGACAACCCCTTCTTCATCTGGTATCAGGACACAGAGAACTTAAGCAGTGTCCTTTTTGATTTGTGGAGGGGAGATGGGCGGCTCTGTGGGAAACCTCTGTAAGTGGTGAGCATCTAGTCTTGCTCTCTCTGGGAGGCTCACCTGAATCTCTGGATCTGAGCAAAGACCCCCTGCCAAGGAAGCTGGACTAAATTATTGCAAGTCAGGGTCCCCCAAATCTGCATCTCCATCTGAAACTCTTTTTCAGAGACCCAGATCCTGTCAGTTTTTGCCATCTGTACTCAGGCTAGCATGTCTTGGACTGCCTGCCTATAATCCCCACACGGCCCTGTAACCTTGCTTCTTAAGTGTTACTGTTTCCACCTGCATAAGAACTCCGTCACATCTGTTCAGTGCTCACATGTTGGGCCTGGCATTTGGCAGGGCTTGGTAAGTTTTTGTTGAATGAATAAGTGAATGCATGAATGTGTAAGTGTTAGATTTTATTCAAGTGCCGAGTTAGCAGCCCTGTGAGCCCTTTAGGCAGATAAAGAGCCAGAGCTGAGGTTTAGAGGCAGTGAGCTGTTGAATTTATATTAGGTCAATTTGCTGAAGACTCATGAAAGTGGAAAGGAAGGAGAAAGAGAGAGTTAGCAGAAATGGGCACCCCCTGCCCTTGTGCCAAGCTTCAGAAGAGCAAGTGGGGGGATTGTTGAGAGCCAGTCGGAGTGGGAAGGAGGGAGGCTCTGGAATCTGCTACACCCATTTGGACCTCTCCTGATGGGGCAAAGAGTAGGGCACAGTGTCCTGAAAGATGCTCCTAATGGAAAACCAGGTAGGCTTTGAGTTTTTGGACAGGTATTCTTCCTGGTGGGTGCTCTTGGCGAGGTCACATTAGCAGCTGTGGCCAGACCTTAAAGCCCCATGCCCAGGCATTACACCTGGCACACCCCCAAATGCTTCAGCAGCCCATCCTGTGGAGTTGAGAACGTAACAGGTACTCAACACAAGTCACCAAGGACACACTCGTGGCATGAATGCTAATTATTTAATGTAGGTGGTTGACTGGCACAGTTTCTGCCATATGGTTGCTGTTCAACAAACGGTAGCTACAGTTCTTGCAATTTACCTTGAATGTAAAATGTGGTGCAGTGGGAGGGCGGGCGCCTTTTATGATGGCAGACAGTGTGATTCTCTTAGCTTAGATGGGGCCACATATATGCATGCTCATCTTTTACCAGACAGGGCTATTTTCCTAGCAGATACATATGTGGGGAGTCATTTTCCTTGAAGTAGAGGGACTGTCAGTGTGGGGCCTGGCCCCAGCCAATTGTAAAGAAGGCTTGGAAGATACACAGTTGCTGGCCAGAGGGCAGTCCAGTGTTCTGTGTCCTCATTCACTGTTTGCCTATTTGCTGGCTCATAGCCTTTGCCTTCCTTGCAGCCTCCTGTGCACATCTGTCATTTTTATTTGAGCATTTGAGTCCTTTTAGAACTTTGGGCCCGGTTCACTACTTCAAGGTCTTCTTATGCAATGCCAGGCACTTGAACGCGCCTGGGGCACAGACACACAGTCATTTTCTTCAAATCTTCTTAGCGAGTTTTGCATTGCTCCTGACAGTCCCACAGGCATGTGATGGGGTGCAGAGTGCAGGCTTAAAACTGCTTGTTTGAAGAGCGCAGGACTGAGTCTTGTGTGCTCCAAATGGATGGCATTCTGTGCCATTGTGACTTTGAGGGAAGCCCTTCAGATGCCTTCTACCTCCAGAGCAAGGGTACCCGAACACCACCCAATAGGTTATGGCAGCCTCTCTCTTTGTTATTTGATTTATATGACTCCTGTTTAAAGACACTGTCCTGGGTGCTTGAAAGCTATTGTATGTTTTATAAAATATTTGTGCAGCTTGATGAATTTATAAGTTGTCAATGTGGTAAGTTATAAAAATGGCTGTTCATTCTTCCTGTCCCCTCATCTGTGCCCCACAGCAGCATCCCAGATCCTTCCATCAAGAGATGGAGTCTCTTTGTCTACTTTTGAATTTGTGCTTGGATTTCTGTGACTTGTGTTGGCCAAAGAGACAGTACCAAATGGGACTGAGAGTACTTGGGTGCTGGCCTTACTCTCTTCTTGTTAGGTTCTTGGAGTCTCTGCTGCTATTTCTGTGTGAAATCACAGGTTAACTACTTGCCAACCACACACATATGAAACAGCGAGGTGTCCATTTTTCCATACCTGATAACCAGGCACTCTAGATGAGAGCTGTCCAGCTGAGCAGCAGTTGATCTCCGATGTATGGTTGAGCCTGGCAGAGATCAGCAGATGAACCTTTCAGCTGAGCCCAGCTCAAAAGTTGACCGATAGAGTCATGACAAACACTTGGTGGTTGTATGAAGCCTCTAAATGTTGGGGGGGGCAGTTTGTTATACAACAAAGGCTAACTGATAAAATGGAGCCAAAATCTAGTGAAAAATTTTTGTTAACTAACCAAAGAGATTAAAAAAGTAAATTACAAATAGATTTGCTATAGGATTTCCTAAAACAAAACAAAATAACAACATCAACAACTTTTTTTTTTTTTTTTTTAAGACTCAACTTTGTTGCCAAGGTTGGTCTAGAGTTCACTCTGTAACCCAAGCTGTCCTGGAACTCTTTGTTTTTTTTTTTTTTTGTTTTTTGAGATAGGGTTTCTCTGTGTAGCTTTGGAGCCTGTTCTGGAACTTACTTTTTAGCCCAGGTTAACCTTGAACTCACAGAGATCCACCTGACTCTGCCTCTCGAATGCTGGGATTAAAGATGTGCACCACTACCCGCCAGCTTTTTTTAAAACTTTTTAAAGATAATTTTTTATTGATTCTTTGGAAATTTCGCATTATTCACACCAATCTCACTCATTACCCATTAAATATATTTTTAATTGATTCTTTGGGAATTTTGCATCATACACCCCAATCCCAGTTATTTCCCAGTACTCCTTCCCTGTCTGCCCTCCACCCTTGTAACCTCCCCTCCCAAAGAAAATAAGAAAAAAAAATCTCACCGTGGAGATCCTGCTGCTATGGTTCTGCAGGACTGGCCTCTTCAAACGCTCCGGCAGGTCATAGATGGGCTAGATGTTGGGGTGGGCCAACTCAAAGTCCTGGATCTGGGCCTGGATGGCAGCTGAATTGGTCAGCCCTCCTCGTCCATGTGAAGGGCAGAGCCAGCTCAGCATGGCCCTCCAGATATCAACAAGGCTTTGGGTGTCAGCGCATACCATGGATATCCACATGGCCTTTGGTGGTAACAGGAGCTATGAACATCAATACAGATAGTAGGGCCATGGACCCAGACATGGCCATTGGCAGCAGCATGGGCCCAGATATCACCATGACCTCACACATCAGCCTGTTCCTCACCCCTGCTGCATCTCCAGTTCCACCTCACTCCACAGCACACAAACCTCTCCGCCTTTTCTTCCATCTCTCCATTATATACTTGCTCATCATAGTGGTACCCACCTGCCTGCAACACGAGGCAGCGGGTAGGCCTCTCTGGCCTGGAACTCCTGATCCCCCTACCTTTGCCTCCCCACTTCTGGGATAAAGACACATACTACTACTCACAGCTTCAAGTTAACTTTTTATTAGGGACTGGGAACTGGCATCCAGTTTATCATCCTGGCACTTTCCCTACAATTTTCCTGAACACATGGATTCTTGAGTGTGAATTTCCAAGTTTCCCTGGAGTCTTTGGTCTGAGTGTGAATCTGAATATGTGCACTCACCAGACATTGGATTAGTCATATCCGAGAATTCATGATCCAAGAAGTGAGAAATTTAACCGCGGCATTATCCCGAGCACAGCTCTGCTGGTTGAGAGTAATTGACTGAAAACTATAAACTGCTCGGATTCAGCATTGTAAAAGATAATTTCACACACAGTGACTCCATGAGGGTATTAAGGCCCCCAAAAGTAAACTGGATTAAGAAACTCTTGTGAATAGGAAACCCTGAATGCAGTACTAATAAGCGCACGTGTGGATGAAACTGAGGAACGGCAGACTCAGGATGAGCAGACGGAGTGAAGTGGGCTGAGCTCCAGGCCAGCTGTAATACATACAGCCAGGAGACCCACCCCACTGTACTGACTGATACAGTGTGTGTGTGTGGTATGTGTGTGGTGTGGTGTGATATGCATGCAAGTGTGGGTGCACTTGCAGTGCATGTATGTAATGAAATGTTTGTTGCATCTTTTCTCATCCTTGCAAAGATGGGATGCAGTGTAAAGGCACACACTGCAGTACTGTGAAAGGTCTTTATCTATGGAACAGTATCTAAGATCTACTAATGGATGAAGTCTAGGTACAGAACCTTGTCCAGTGAATTATCAGCTGCCCAGAAAAAGGACAGACATTTATATATGTGGAAACTTATATTCATAAACACTGACAAAAGAAAAGCAGACAGTGGCCATAGTCACTGCAAGGGTGGAGATTGGGGAGCCTGTCATTAGGGCTAGGAGGATGATCACTGTATGCTCTTATGTTTTTTTATCTCTCTTCCAGAGTATCTTTATAAAGATGTCTTAAGAGGTATTGGCATGCTTCTTAAGACCCTTTTAAGCTCAGCCCCATCCTCTCATAGTGGTTTTAGCTGGCCTGTTGCCAGTGTTCCAGTTTTAGACTCTTGGAAAAAGAGCCCCAAATTCCTACATGGCAGAGGATTGAGACCTTCACCCAGGGACACTTTGGTGGCTTTTGATCTGACATGACTGTTTTCTGTGTGAGACCAGACTGGGCGTTTGCACTTGGGAGTGCAAGGAAGAAACAATGGCCCCTCTCCCTTCCTCATGGAAAGTTCAGTGTCTGTTTTGAGTGCATACCCCAACCCTGCCGTCTTGTTGACATTGAGGGAGAGGTCATTGGCAAATTAGAATTGTCCAGTCCTTAGAATGGTGTGCACCCAGAGTGGGCTGTTCCCAAGTGGGAAAACTCTTCAGCTTTAGGGGCCTTCACACCAAAAGTGGGCTTGAGGATGTTGAGCAGGGAACTGGGGTCTCAGCAGATGCTTTCTAAGCTACTTCACTGCACAGAGACAACCCCCACCCTGAGCCTCTAATTCTCAGGGAGAAGCAAACAAACCTAGAGGCTGTGGAGTGTGACAAATCAGGCAGTGAGCAGGGGAGCTGGGAAAACCTCAGGATTGGAAAACATTGAATGGAGAGAAAGAGATGAAAAAAAGTTGAGAGAGGTGTATGGGAACCAGGGCTACCAACAAGTTCACAGGATCCAGCTGAGTCCGTTCATGGCCTGCTTGGCAATGGGAGGCTTCTTGTTTGGACTAGTACATGTGCTTATTAGATTACAGGATTAATTTTGGTGGAAATTGTCATTTTAGTGAGATATATAGGGTGATTTTGTTACCATTCCACAGCATAATCCATTCTCAAGGTGGCAGGAGGGACTTGGCCGAATATCAGACTCAAAGCCTATGTTTTACAAATGATCAAGTTTGTGTCCAGAGAGAGTGAGTGAGTAGCCTTCTCCAGGCCATGCAGGAAAGAGCTGAGGGAACAGGAGTGGGCTCTTCACGTGCCTGCTACCCACATCTGCTCTTGCTGGTTTGTGTGATCATGGCTATGTGATCATCTGGAAGTCTCTTATTGATGAAACCCTAGAATGTGATATCAGTGTCAATGCCAAGCAGTGGCTATGAGGAGGTGTGGAGCTGTGACTGGGTACTGGTGATGGCGCAGCTGGGCTGGGTAAGGAAAGAGGGAGGCTCTGTTGGTCACTGGTTCAGGTGGAGCAGAAGAAGCAGAGGCAGGTGAGGGGGCTCTGTAGCTCCAGTCAGATGGTGGAGGACTCTTTCAGGCTCATGGGTGGTCACTGCAGATGATGAAGACATTGGCTTGTCTATGGGGGAGCATCAATGGGCCCAGTACTAACACCTTAGGTGTCCTTGGGGGTAAAGATGCATGTTGGGGATGCCTGGTGTCAGAGGCTCTTCCGGACCTTGGACCTCTGCATTGTGCAGAGACCCACACCACACTTCATAGGGTCTAACCCCAGCTCATCATGAGCCAGGCCTGTTCTCAGACCTCTAGCTCCATGATTGACTTCCACAAATCCTCAGAACCATTGGTACCTTGAGTTTATTGACAGAGTCATAAACTCTGAAAAATTAAAGAACTCCATGTCATCTAGGCAGTGAGGGACCTGGAAGAGGCCTTTTGCTTGCATGGTCTTTTGTACCCCGTCTCACCTGTGTGTGGGCTTCAGGGGCCTCTTTTGTAGCAGCCTGAATTTAACATTCCAGGTCTACTTCTGGAGGCTGTCGCAGTATGCATGTGCGGTATACGTGTGTGTGGTGCCTGAGACAACGGCAGGTGCTTGCCAGAGTGGAGCTGCAAAGCAGCATGGGACAGAGGATCAGAGAATTACTGGGCCTGCGGGGTGGTACTTCAGCCTTCTTTGGAACTGGACACCTTTGAGCCAGGCTCAGCTCAAAGCCTGTCAGGTCTTCTTCTGTGCTTCCTGGCAGGACCCAAATAACTCCTCGGTAAACAGGAGATAGTGAATATTTTAGATTTGGAGTTTGTATCTGTTGCAGTTACTCATCTGGGCTACTGTAGCTGAAACCAGCCACATGCAGTATGGAAATGAATAGGCATGGCTGTTTTCCAATAAAACTTTATTTAGAAAATAGACAGAAGGCCAGACCCCTGTGTCTGAGAAAGGAAACTGGGCTCTTAAGGGTCAGGAGAGCTCAGTTATATCCTGACACTGCTTCTCACTTGCTATGTCCTTGGGAGGAGGCAGGACTCTGTTTCCAAGGAGTGGTCAGGAGAGGATTTGGGGCAACATTCTGGGAATTTTAAGTGAGATGGGTAGATAGAGAAACAGGTGTAGGAAGGGTCAGCTGATAGCCGACCTTGGTTCTAGAATCTGATGCCAGCTATCAGGCCAGACACAGGAGGGATTGGGGCAGTACCATTTGAAATGGCAGCAGAGTGCATTGTGGGCTCCCAAGAACCTAGGGTTAGCCTAAAAGAAACATCTTTAAATAAACCTAGAGCCTTTGAATGAGGGGTGCAAAGTCTGCAGCTAGGGGGATGTCAGGAGCAGCTATGGAAGCTGATGTTCATGTAGGCAGCCTCTTGAGGTCCAGTCTTGGTAATGAATCAACTTGCTAATAGGACTGTCAGATCAAGCAATGACAGCTAAGTCAAAGCGGAGAATGTGGGCTCTCTCTGTGTATGTGTGTATGTGTATGGAAATGGTATCCAAGGCTGTTGATATTGCACAGTGTTTGATAGCTTTAGTAATAACATACTTTGGGAAGGGCAGGATTAATAAAGGGGAGGGAAGCTATCTATCTACACACTCAACAATTATTTATTGAGCAACTGCTCTGCACCAGGCTTTCCTCTAGGTGCTGGGACACTGGATCGAAGGTAGCTGCTTTAGATTTGTGGACTTCTGTGGAAATGATGTTATAATAGATCTTGGGAGAAGTGAAGATGGAAACGAAGCTAAACTCTAAGCCAGAGATTGTAAGGGGAACCATAAAAGCAGGAATTCTGGCTCCCTCTGAGTTACTTGCGCCAAGGCTAGGGTGCAGCTGCTTAGGTGAGCTACACTGATGAGAAACTAATTCCTATTTGGCTCTGAGAAGGAGAAAGCAACACCCCAGCCGTCTAAAATATTTGGGACAGGAACTCAGCTTAATAGAGTTTCCCACTTGGCTAAGGTGTAAGCACCCAAATAATTATTCTTGAAAACTTTAACTAGTTTAAACATTTCCCCAGCAGAGAAATTGCTGTTCTTTACTTAGAAGGCTTTCTGAAATTTATTCCACGTGATTTTGCCTTTTGAAACAAAAGGAGAGAGGAAATGAAATTCCGATGCCTCAAGGTCAGAATCAGGACCCCTCCCCCCCATGCAAGCACTCATACATACACATGCACACACACTGTCGTAGTGTTTCCTTAGGGGCTGTCTGATATCTTTGCCCTTGTTCTTGGTGGCCTGTGATTATTGTGCCGTTTGAGATCTTGTATTTGCTTTGAATAGTCTTCATGTTTCCTTCCTAGCCAGCAGCATTCCTCTCTCTGGCAACCCTCTTTATTGGTTTTTATTTTATTTGTTTGTTTACATTAAGAGTTTCATATTCATGAAAATGATCTAAGAATTGCAGCCTGGAAGAAGAAGCCATTACCTATAGTTCTACCACACAGAGACATTTAATGTGAGTATTTGGATTCATAGCTCCTCCAAGTAGCTCTCTGAGACTTTTTTCTATCAAAATGGGGTCACAGTGTACACATCGTATGGCCTGTTCATTTTTCCACGTAATATCGTGAGCATCTGTTAAAAATGTGCTCCTGAACAGTTCCTTTATGCATGTGCATATGTTTCTATAAAACCTTTTTTCAGAAGTGTTGAAACATATATTAAAGCATAAAGAAGTGAATAATGTCAGCCATGTACTTAATACTCAGCATCAACAATTGCCAATACTGTGCCGTTCCAGCTGCCTCTTATTCCCCCATTGTGTTTTCTGTAGCACTTAAAAACTAAAATCCCAAATGTGTCATCACTTTGCTTACAAATACTTCAGCAAATATTTCTCTCACAATGGTTTTCAACCATGGGCAGTCTCCATTCTATACCCCACCCTAAGGGACATTGGCAACATCTGGGGATATTCTGGTTCTCACAGCTGGGAGATGAAGGTGGCATCTGGCCATAGAGAGCAGGGATGCTGATGCATCCTGAAATGCACAAGCTGTCCACTTTTAGCAAAATATTATTTGGCCCCAAGTGTTAGCAACTTGCACATTAAGAAACCCTGAGTGTAACAGTATGAGGACCTCAAAAGGCATAAACATAGTCCTGATATCAGAGGAAACAAAACAGGCAATTCTGTATCACCAAGTTTTCTTTAACATCTCAATTATTTACTTATGTTTATTTTCTTATTTTCCTTTTAATTGGCATAATTTTGCATAGTTACACAGTGTGATAATTTAATCCATGTATACAATACACAAAGATCAAATCATGGTAATTAACATTTCATCTCATTATTTCCTTGTGTTTGGAGCCTTCTTTCTTCTAGTTCTTAATAAAAACATAATAGGTTGTTATAATCTATAACTGCTCTACTGTCGTGTAGGAACCTAAAATGTAGTCCTCGTGCCTAATTATATCCTGTGGGCTGTTATCTGGCCTCCTACTCCCTTTCCTCTCCCCTTCCAGCCTCTGGTAGCTCTTCTTTTTGAATAACTACTCAAAAAAGTAGCCAGATTGAGTCATTACCCTAGACATTCTTTTAATTTCTTTTGATCTGCCAAGACACCCACCACCTCCTTTTTTCCTCTCTCTCTCAATAGCATTTATTTGTTGAAGATGCTTGGACCATTTGTTGTGTAGAGTTTCCCACACTGGATTTGGCTGAAAACATCTTCCTGTCCCTCTGTTCCTCTACTTCCTATGAATTAAAAGGTCAGACCAAGCAGGTGTACAATAAATTCAGGTGTTGGCAGTTTGATTTACTTTTTATAAATACCCTAGTGACCTAATGTCTGGTGCACAAGTTTGTCTGGTGCAAGGGGACCACCTCACCATCATCTGAGAATTTGTAAGAAATGCTAATTCTTGTGCTCCAACACATGTGGATGTGAACTAGGGCTAGTGGCATTGCTCCTAGTTATTTCAGGAGGTGTTACAAAATGGCGAGTTTCCATTTCTTTCATTGATTATATATTTTTTTGGCTGTAACTTTAGTATGAAGAAGAATTTTCCTTCCATCTTAAGTCCCGGCCAGCTCTGAAATATAGTCTTAGTGGGGAAGACAGGATAAATGTTTGATTTATTCCCCCTATTATTTTTTCCGTTTTTATTGAGGCATAATTTACACATGATAAAATGCACAAATCTTAACTTACAGCTCAATGAATTTTACATATGTCTACACCCATGCATCCACCATCCAGACCAGGGTATAAAACATTTCCAGAATCATCCCTCCCACCTCCCTCCGGTTAATACCCATTCCCATGCTCCCTCCTCAGAGTACACAGGAGTGTTTAAACTGTATTTATGCTGTCTCTTTCTCTACCGCTTATTTCTAATGTAACCAAAATAGTCATTTATTTTATTCATGGTTTCTGAACTTGATTTCATATTAAGAATTGCATTATCCACTCCAAGAGGATAAAATACTTTCTCACATGTATACATCCTTATCTTTTAACATATGTATCTTAATTCTTTGCTCCAAGTAGTCTTAAATGATTAGCTAATTATCATAACATCATTCACTGTTTGTTTCCTATACACCTTTCCTATTTGAAATGACTCTTTCAATTTATATTAGATTTTTGTATGAACTCGCATCTATGCCTGAATAGTTCTCTTGTTACATTCCTTTCCCCCCCCTTTTCCTGTACTGCAATGATATAATGTTTTATTATTTGGCAGAACAAGTCACCCCAAATCCTTAAAGTAATTGTATTTTCACACTTGGCCCCTCACTGTTCTGGCTGAGTTCATTCTTCCAGGTGACTTTTGGAGTCCTGCTGTTCTGGCTCATCAACTGGGATTTTTGATAGGGATTACCTCAACAGTGTTACAGAATTGAATATCACAGAGCATCCAAGAACAACATATTCAGTGGATTCAGGAATTCTGTTTCTGTCTTCTAGCAAATTCTGTGGTAATGAGAATGGTTTTTAAGATTTATTCTGAAATATTTTTCAATTGTATTTTTCTGGAGGTATGGATATCACTTTTCTGTATATAGTTACTCACGGAGTAAAAATTACTGTACTAACTTTTGTTTTCTTTTTACTTCAACTCGTACTAAAATCTCATATTTTAATGTTCACTTTTCAATTTATTGTTTTTGAGACTTTCAAGTATCTGTAAATGTCATTTTATGATACCTTTTCCAGTATAATGAATTTGCATTGTTTTTACCTATTGCTTTGGCTAGCACCCTGAGTGCAAAGGTGATATTGGAAGTGAGCTTCATTGCCTCTCTCTCTGTAACATGAATTGCTAAATGGTCTTATCAATAGAAAACCTGGAGCCAGATATTGGGGTGAAAGCTGAAAGATCAGAGAAACAGAACAAGCCACAGCCAATCTCATCTTACCAACTCCTCAGCCTCCAGACGAGACTTCCTGTTTACTCACGCCTTATATACCTTTCTGTGCCCTGCCATCTTCCTTCCTTCCTAGTGCTGGGATTAACGGTGTGTGTGCTTCCCAAATACTTGGTAGCAAAGGCATGAGTGCTGGGATTAAAGGCATGTGCCACCATGCCTGGTTCTGTTTCTGGTGTGGCTTTGAACTCACAGAGATCCAGGTGGCTCTCTGCCTCCCGAGTAATAGGATTAAGGGTGTGTGTCACCACTGTCTTGCCTCTATGTCTAATCTAGTGGCTGGCTCTGACATCTGATCCCCAGTTAAGCTTATTAGGGTACACAATATATTGGGGTACACAATATATCACCACACTTCTTTGTGATGGGCTTTTTTGGAAAATGTTTCCCTGGAATACTATGGTGTTCTGTGATGTAATATGATGTGTGTATCTCTGTGTTTTCATTAAGTTTAAGCTAGAGTTATCTTTTAATTTATCATTATTTCTTATTAACCTATATTAAGAAAATAATTATGACTAAAAGCTTTTTTTGGACTAATGAGTTAAACATAAAATGCTTGCTTTTTAATGTATTAATATGGTATTTATTTTAATTAGGCTCTTTTCTTGGGACTAACCTTATTAAGACATGATTATTGTTATTTAATTTATTTATTTTTAACATTTAACTTCTTTATTGATTCTTGGGGAATTTCACATCATACACCCCAATTCTGCTCACCTCCTGGTCCCCTCATATTCTCCCCTCACCCCTGCAAAAGAAAACAAAACAAAGTAAGCAAACAAACAATCAAACAAAAGAAAACAAAACAAATCGAAGAAAGGACTTTTTTTTTTTTTTTTTAAAAGGGCTGTTCTAGATTATACTTGCTAAGTTCCTGATTAGGACTTTTGTTTATATTCATAAATTATATTGGTTAACATTTTTATTAGAATTGTTTATTTATGTGTATGGGGATGGCATGTGACGCAGTGTACACATGGAGATCAGAAGGTGACTTGAAGGAACCTTTCTCTCCTTTTACCACGTGGGTCTCAGGCATTAAAATCTGGCTGTGAAGCTTGGCCGCGGGTGCCTTTACCCGTGGAGCCATCTCACCACCCCCGTAGACTGATTTCAAATCTTTTTCTCCTGGTCTTCATCAAATTCCATTACCAGTTTTGTGGTGGCTTTATTTTTAAATTAAGATTTTGATAAAAATAAGAATTTGAACATTTTGATGGAAATATAATTCAGATGTAAAAATTCGCAGAAGATTAAAAAATAAAAGTTACCCGAATAAACTACCTATTAGACTAGTAAGTCTGAGTATTTGTTTGAGAGATTGTTGTTTAACAAGGAGGATATTTTTATTTTAAATAGAATGTCCCTTTAAAAAGCTTATTAAAGGAAATTCTGCTTGTTTCCTGTCATGTTGTTTTTTTAGTCATTGTGGAAATAAATACTTCACCATCATTACAGCTCAACTTGGAGATTTCAAAATCAGGAAGAGTATAGACCATTTTACAGGAGTAAAATATTCTCTCTGGAGCATGGTGGGGAAAAGTGGTACTTCCTGAAACTACCCAGCAGGGAGAGGACTTGAGGTGTCACTCCAAATTTTGGCATGAATAAGGTTGAATCCGGTCCCAGAGAAGACTCCAGGACTTCTGCCATGGTCCTGGTGAAGGCACATCAGGGCTCAGCACAGAGATGGGGAAAGGAACCTGAAGTGCGGTGGAGTGTGTTGTGGATGGGTTGTGATTACATGAAACGCCTCCCTGGGATGTGTAGGGACACTTCTTAGGGCCTGGTGGTGCAGCCACTGAAGAGAAGGCGGGGTTACTGGGCTGCCGCCAGTGTTTTTAATGGGTGTCCTGACAGGGCTTGGGCGGCAGGGAGTGGTGGGAGAACCTGCTGCATCTGTAGCCAACTGCTTAGCCTGCTGTCCACACCAATGACTGCAGACTTGACCTTACTTTACTTTGGTTGGTTTGGGGGCTTTTCTCCACTAAAAAAATAGTTGCTTTAGGTACCATATTTTTGTTGTTTCTTATGAATTTTAAGTCAAAACGTTTTTGTCTTTGACTCATCTCTCCTGCTAAGTTTCTGCTCGGAGTCATGAAGGTCCTGCTTTCCCCGATTCTTGTAAGTGCACCAGATAGGTTTTGACATCACTCTTCTGGATCCTGCCTGCAGAGGTGCACACCCCGAGACTTTTCACGCTGTTGTACTTTCCATTGCCCGGCATCAGAAGATCAGCCCTGTGTTTGATTTCTACCTTTCCACTTCAGGAGAGGATCTGTTCAGAACCCGTGTGTCTAGAGAGCAAGGAGGCGCCAGTGCACTGTCCCTGTGTGGGAGAGGTGAACGTCCCCTTGGGTTCCGGGACTGTTACTAAGATGTGTAGGTTTGGCTGTTACACAGGTAGCATTTTATTTCTGGATATGATGTGCTTTGTTCTGGGGTGGGGGATGGGGAGAAGGTAACAGGCATCATTATTGTTCGTCCTTCTGTGTCTATCTAATTTTCTGCAATTAACCCTTTCTTCCCCAGTGCAGCATCACCCTTAAGGACACACGTGACTAAGTCTTTGATGATTATGATCTAGGAGCACAGAGGGACAAAAATCTATGGGCTTTTTTTTCTTATACCCATCAAGGAATATTAATGGGAATGCACCATGCATTCCACAGCTTGCTGTTTGTCTGTCCTTGCCCCACATGAACTGTCTTTGTTTCACAGACCAACTTAGTACTTTGGCCCTCATCTAGTCCCTGTATCTCCTATCTCCTCAGTTCTCTCTCTTTCTCCATGTTCTCTTGGTTCTGTAGTCCAAAATTCCCCAGCAAAGGGCTGTCTGGTGAGGGTAGGGAGTGTATGTGTGTGTGTATGTGTGTGTGTGTGTGTGTGTGTGTGTGTGTGTGTGTGTGTATAAGAGAAGCTGGGTCACTGCAGGTGGCTTTCTGAGTGGAAACAAGGAGAAGGGAGGTAGATGACAAAGAAATGCCTGCCCGTCACTTTTCTCAGCAGGGCAAGAGATGATGGAGTTGCAAGAGATATCCAGGCAGAGGTCAGCTCCCTCCATGGAGTAGGCAAGTTAGAGCAAGCTGGCTCCTCTGGGAAGACATGGCGTACTGTGTGTGGATGTGGAGCTGGAAACTGGACTTCATGCCTTAGTAATTGGGTGTCCTCTTTGTAGGGCACACTATGGACAGCAAGTCACAGAGAGTAGCCTCGATGTCAGGGATCAGAACAATGCTGCCTTCCTCATATTGGGAGCACCAGAGTTTATTGAAAATGCTGAAGAAGCCATTTTTTCCTTTTTCCTTCCTTCCTTCCTTTCTTCCTTCCTCCCTCCCTCCCTCCCTTCTTTCCTCCCTCCCTTCCTCCCTTCTTTGCTCCCCCTCTTCCTTCCTTTTTTGTTATTTTCTCCAGCCTATACACACTTTCCCTCCACTAGTGTCAAGACCCAAGAGCCTAACAGGTTCAGTCTCTCAATTAGGTATAGAGCTAGGTAGGAGTGAGTAAAGCCATTAGGAACCTCAAGAAGACCCTCATTGAGGTAGATTTGTGGGACAAATGGTCACAAAACAATGCTAAGCACATACACATAGATACACATGCACATTCATATATACATACATAGCAACATACATGTGCATATACATTATTCAAACACCTATGAATTTAAGATCATGGTGAAAGGGAACTTACCCTGATATAGATGTAGTTCTGAAAGGGATGGGAAGCACTGACTTAGACCTATAACTCAGAGATCTGTGAGAAGAAGAGACAAATGAAGCTCATAGCCCCAGTGAGGTCTGGATTGCACTGTGGGCTTACAGCTAATGGCCTGTGATCTGATGTTCAGCTTTCTTCAAATGTGTTGGAGGCCGCTGAACAGCACAGCTTGTACCTGCAGATCTCAGGTGGAGTGGTTAAAAATGTAGCCTGATGTAGCCCTCCCTTCCTTCAGGTTAGATGGCTCTCTTAGCTCGAGTTTGTTTTCTACTTCCTTCTGCCACGGAAGTACTCTTCTGTCTTCTGTCTTGTGTGACCCACTATTTTTGGGGTCCCCTCAATGGCTATGCTAGGTCAGACAGATGAGTCATTTGATGACACCAGGACTGTCAAGAGCAACAAACTTCCTGATTTCTTATGAGGATGAGAACCTCTCAGAACCCAGCATATATGCTTTGAGATAGATAGACATAGCAACTGATACGGGAAAAGACAGAGTGTAGGTTAGTCAATAATTGGCCATTCTTTAATCTTTTCTTAGTAAAATTTCTCTGACTTTTTTTGAGCCTATTTATATTTCCTTGTGACTGTTCATTAATATGCTCAGTTGCAGGGCCAGGGGAGGGCCCTGGACTGCCTTCATCTGCCTCTGACATGTTGACTTGATAGAGGCATCAGTAATAGAGGATTTCCCCATCTCTTCCAGGTGTTTGATCTGACTAGCGTGTCTCTCCACTGGCTTGAAAATACAGTGTGACCCTAACCACGGTCATCTCTGTCGACTCGGTAAGAATCTGGAACTCAGATTCTTCCAGAGCAGCTGTCAGCATGCCTGAGCTCAGAGTATCCAGATTTGCAACCACAGTGTGCCATCGAGAAGGTAGAGGCATGCCATGGGGAAGGTGAGGTGTGCCAAGCCCAGTCAGGCACTAGCTATCAGAAACAGAGCAAGGCCCCAGGTGCTGTTATCCCAGGCTGTCCCCTCCCAGTATGAACCAAAAGAAGCCACTTCCGCCCAAAGCTGTACTTTAGGGTAGTGGTCCAGGCTCTTCTGCTGATTATCACAGCTGTAGTCACAGGGCTAGGTCCCTTGCTGCTGTGATAAACACCGTGAGCAAAAGCAACATGGAGAGGAAAGGGTGTATTTGGCTTACATATCCCCATTATAACCCATCACTGAGGGAAGACAGGGCAGGAATCAAGCAGGAACCAAGATGCGGAACTACGGAGGAGAACTGCTACTGGCTTGCTTCCCATGGCTTCCTTAGCCTGTTTTCTCATGACTCAGGACCACCTTCCCAGAGCTTGCCCCACCCCCAGTGGGCTGGGTTACTTATTAATCAGGAAAATGCCTCTACAGATTTGCTCACAAGCCAGTCTGATGGAGAGGCATTTTCTCAATTGAGGTTTTTCCTTTCCAGATAGTCTATCTTGTGTCAAGTTGACAAAAAATGAACCTGAAGAGATGCCCAAACTTCCTGTCAGCATGGAAAGATGTAACAAGGATGAGAACTCTTAGACTATCATTAACTAAGTTATAATATTTATAAAATCTAGTGAATTTCTATAAATTTAAAATAACTATAAATTATTAAGTAATTTATGTTATTGAAATGCCAAAACACAAACGTTTGTACAATGATGCCACTCTCTGGTCATCTGCAACCCTTGTTCAGTGTCTCAATAGGATAGGGAGCATCTGGTAGCAGAAACAGAAGTAGCCAGAGGGGTGTGGCTACACCTGTCGGTGATGCTCCCTGGTAACAAGAAGCATGCATAACACCCTTCCTTGGAGCCTGGCTCCCAGGATCACTTTAATGGCAGCCGCTCTGAACAAGCAGGTTGTTGGTTGTTCATGGCTCTACATGGCCAATTCTTTCTAGATTATTCTTTCGATTCCTTCTTTCCATTGGTGTGGAGAATGGAGAAATATCTATGGAACAAGATCACTTATGGTTGTGAGCTAATTCCCTCCCCATTGCATCAGTCCTCATCCCTAGGTGGGGAAGTTGCAATTAGTAATCATAGTAATTAGTAATCATAGCCAAGGTGCATCGCTACTCTATTATACCTGTTACATTAACAAGAGCCAGCAGAGCCTGAAGGCCCATCTTTCCTCAAAGGCTCCTTCGTCACTGTCCTGGCTATTTTTATGTCAACTCCATGCAAGTTAGAGTCATCAGAGAGGAAGGAGTCTCAATTGAGAAAATATCTCCATTAGATTGGACTGTGGGCAAGCCTGTAGGGCATTTTCTTAACTAGTGATTGATGTGGGCAGGCCTACCCCTGGGTTGTGGTTCTGGGTCCTATAAGGAAGCAGGCAGAACAAACCATGGGAAGCAAACCAATAATGAGTTCTGCATCAGCTGCTGCCTCCAGGTTCCTGCCCTCACTGCTTTTGATAATGAACTGTTATATGCAACTGTGAGTGAAATAAACCCCTTTCTCCCCAAGTTGCTTTTGATCATGGTGTTTCATCACAGCAATAGTCACACTGACTAGGTCAGTCACTGTGCTGGTTAGTCTATTGTCAACTTGACACAAAACAAGTCATCCAGGAGGGAGGAACCTTAACTGAGGCGATGCCTCCATCAGACTTGCCTGTGGGCAACAATATGGAACATTTTCTTGATTAATGATTGATGTGGGAGAGTCTAGCCCACTGTGGGCGGTGTCACCCTATGGGCAGATCATCTTAGAATGTGTAAGAAAGCAGTCTGAGCAAGCCCTGGAGGGTAAGCCAGTAAGCAGCACTCTTCTTGAATTCTGCTTCAGTTCCTTCCATGATTTCCCCCACTGATGAATGGTGACAGGAGAATGTAAGCCAAATAAACCCCTTCCTTTCCATGCTGCTTTTGGTCATGGCTCTTATCATAGCAATCGATAGCAAACCAGGACAGCATCTTTCTTAGCACATGGCTGTCCATAAAAATGACAGAATTCAGGGGAGGTCCTTTTCTTTTGCATGTGAACTCTTCCACTGAAGATTACTGTGAGGAAGGATGCAGAGGTCCAGGGTGCTGCACGCTCATTTGCAACACAGCCAGGCTTCCTGTCTCTGCCCATTCCCTTTCTCAGAGCTGTGACCCCAGTACCCAAGAAAGCAACTTCAGGCAGGGCAGAATTACTTTGGCTCAAGATTTCACAAAGTTCTGTTAATCCCACTGAACAAGAGTAAAAATCATTACCCAGATTTGTTGGTCAAATAAAGCAAGCTCTATTTTCTGTCAGACAGGGCTAGCTCCCTAAAGTGTGGGCTGAGAAAACAGCATTGAACATAGGAAAAAGTGGGGCTTATATAGCCCCAAAAGCTGTATGGCTAGGAAGGTTCCCAGGGTTTTTGGTTATGTGGGAACTTGGCAGAACATCTCAAAATTATTTGGTAGAACGTTTTATCTTATCAGGGCGTACATAGGTTGGGGTATAGTGTATGGAACATGTTGAATTCCAGAAAATGGCTCAAGACCTGGTCAAACCCAATTTTTACAGAAAACAGGCATGAACTTACTTTGACCTTGTAACAAGATATATTTGAATCTTAAAACAGAGTGAGGCTGATCCATAGGTTCAGTCTGGGTCCCTTGGGCCAGCACACAGCTTGGCTCTGGAAGGGTGTGGCCGAGGAGCTTCTATACTTCATGGAGAACAGGACACATAGAGGGGAACATATAAAGGGCCTGGAAAAGCTATGTATGACTCCAGAGCCATGCTCACAGCAAACTTCTTCCTTCAGCTGTGTCCCCCACCCTGCCTTTCACCACCTTCGTATTATGCATCCATCAAGGGTTAATCTGTTCATCAGGTCAGAACCCTCACGATGTAATCATCTCATCAGAAGACCCCTTTACAGACACCCCTGGAGGTGTGCTTCTTAGTCCCCTAGGCACTTCTGAATCCAATCAAGTTGGCAATGAAATTACCCATCACACTTTCCTTCAGACTAGGTCGGACTCTATCAGATTCTCAACTGCTTTCTTTTCAGCCTCACAAAACACACAATGAGGAGGTTCACAGTTCTTGGTTATTTAATTCCATTTTTGACAGTCCTCCCAAATGCCTTTCACTTTTTAAATCAATTACTGCATTCGGAATGCCTCCCTAACCTATTTCATTAAACTACCATCTTTCGATGGCCTCCCCTTTCAACAACATAATTTGCCTTTAATAATTAATATAGAAGAATTCAAAATGTAATCACTGAGCTCACTTAAAGGCTCTTTAATCAATTAAAGACATGTGGCTTTGGGACGGAGGTCTTCCCCTGGAGCTTCAGAATCCCATTGCAACTTACTTGGTTAGAATAGAGGCCATATTTAGAATGCATCTTTGTAGAGTGGCCCTGGCCTGGCAAGACAAAGAATGACTTTCAAATGATTGAGGGTAGATACAATTGCTTGAAGCTTCTTTTACATAGAAATAACACCAACGTTTATGATATTGAAATGAAAATGGAAATTTTTCACAAGCTAAGTCAAGGTCTGAGCACGACAAAGGAGATACTGGTGTCCAGCTGAGATGGTCCTTTAATCTTAGGCTTGTCTTCTGAGTTGGCGGGTCCCTAACATTCTGGGGGTTGTTGTTGTTGGTGGTGGTGGGAGCATATTAACAAGTCTTGGCCTGCACCCAGTGAGAGATCCAGTCAAAGTTGCCTCATTCATCCATCTGCCCACTCAGTGTGGGTGACAGACACAGTGTGGAATTTGGCACCAGAAAGGTCTGAGTTCAAATCCCAACTATAGCTTTTGCTCCCCCACCTCTCCCTTTATGTGTGTGTGCATGTGTACATGTGTGCATGTGTGTGTGTTTATGTGTGCAAATGTGGAGGCCAGACATCTTCTTTGAGTGTCGTTCCAATGTTTTTTGTTTTTGAGACAGAATCTCTTTCTGGGACCCAACATTTGCTGACTAGGCTAGGCTGGCTGACCAGTGAGCTCCAGGAATTTGTCTGTTTCTCTCTTCCTGGTGCTGGGATTTCAAATTCATTTCACCATGCTCAGCTTTTTCATGGGTACTGAGGATTGAACTCGGGTCCTCAAACATTCATGGCAAGCGTTTTTATCAACCAGGCTATTTCTCTAGCCCTGGGCCCTTTTTTTATTTATAAAATTAGGACAATCATTTGCTCATACATCCATTTCTTCTCATGACAGGACAGGGTCTTAGTAGCTATTTGGTAGACAATGAATATGTAGACAATTGTCTGTTATCCACATACAGCAGGGCATCTCTTTGAGTTGGATCATGGTGCTTGCTTCATTTCTAGGCGATTTACCTTTGGAATTACGTTTTGTGTGAGCTCTCATTAAGCCTAGTCTGAGCACAGACTGACTGATGAGTAAATGGGGGTCCAGATGTGTGGCCAGGGAGAGCCTGCCCGGGATTAATCTCTGGCTTCTGTTATTTCTCAAAAGAGACAAAGCCAGTGTGGAGATGTTGCCAGATTGTTGTGTGTGCAGAATCTAATTTATAGTTGACCAGGGTCTCTGGAGAATCACACATGTTTATATCATTACCAAACAGTAATTGATTACAAAGCTCCGTTGTGAAATTTACAATTATTGGATTACTCCATGTTCGCTCATAAATTTCAAATCTTTATTTCTAAAAGTCAATTGATATTCAGCCCAATAAATATTTAATTTAGATGTAATAATGGTGTTAGAGCAAAATTAAATTCTCATTTAGAAAATAGGAATGACCTGGAGAGAGCGGGGGAGAGGAGGTGGAACAGCAGACCCGGGCAGGAGATGGTTGTCTTTGTGTCCCGTCTTCTTTACTGGAAGGGACTTCTTAGATGGTGCTTTCTCTAACTCCATTTTCTATTTGAAACTTCTGTTTGTGGGAAATGAGAGTCCTCTCCATTTTTGTATTTCATTATCGGAACTGCTCAATAGTCGTGGCTCTTAAAAGCCTTATGGAAAATTACAACACTCTGTTTTCTCCTCGCTTTATAGATGGGGAAACAGGTTCAGAGAACTGAAGTGACTCACTATAGGCGATGCCACCAGAGAGGAAGGCTAGCCCTCATCTATTGGTCCATTAGTAGGATCACAGGGCCTGTTAATATTCATGTACTGGATGGGGTTATGACCCTCTACCTACAGGAAGTCTCAACACAATAGTGTTTTGAACAAGGTGGGCATGACTACACTTCTTCGGAAAGTTATCGAAAGGGAGGGAATCCACCTGGCCCATGGGATTACGGAGTTGGAAGAGCCATAGCCTCCTTTCAGTTTTCACGTCCATTCTTTAGAGTTTGCCACTCTAAACTTGGTGGCCTCAGTGGCTGCTTGAGTTCCAGTCATGGCACATGGAGTGCGAGGATGAAAGAAGCCATAGAGACGGCCACATTCCTTCCCCTTAAAACTTTATTTATTATTTGTCTTTGCACATATGCGTTTTCCACAGTACACTTGTGCAGGTCAGAGGACAACCTTTGGGAATTGGTTCTCTTACCGTGTGGGTTCTGGGGATTGAAGTCAGGTCAGCGGGCTTAATGACAAGCACCTTTACCAACTGAGCCATGTCCCCACCCCTTCACTCTCTTTTTAGGAAGATTCCCTTTTGTATCTCTCTACGTATCTTATTGCTCAGAATTTAATTGTGTGCATATATCAAAATGTAAGATCCATGGGAAAGCTGTCTTATTTGGGTAATAGTATCTGGTTAAAAACTGAAAATTTTTTTCTGTCAATAAGGGAAAACACGGATTTAAGAGGACAGTCAACAGTTTCTACTGTAAAATGTAATCCAAAGGACATGGTACAAGGAGGTACAAGGATTGTCACAGGCAAGGTCCTTGGTGTGTTTGCCTGAAAGCAGTCAGCCCAGGGTGGTCTCTAGGGTACTGCAGACAGTAGATATCTTCACTGCCAGGACAAGTGTACAACTTGGGAAATGTGTTGCTCTTGCCTTATGTGGATTTACCTGTATCTTCATTGAAAGGAGACTGGGGAGGGGGAAAGTCAATTGTTCCCTTAACGTGGCTATCTCTGCCTAGAAGAGGTCATTCCGGTACTACTCTCTAGGGTCATACCAATGCAGAAGTGTCACGGGGTCCACTCATGCTAACCCTGCAGCTGTCTAAAATGTGCAGCGTTCTATGCCAGTGCAGACAGCCAAGTGGAAATGGGAGTCACTCTACAACTGTTGGCTTGTTTTGGTGACTGTCAGGCACAGGACCAGGCAGTTCCTTTTCACACAGAGACAAACAAGGCGTGTTATTCTTCTAACAGTGGTACTTAGAGTGTAGCCCTTGGACTAGCATTGGGGCATTGTCACCTGGGAACTTGTGAGAAATGTAAATTACCTGCTTCTCTGTGGCTTAGATCAGGAACTATCTTTTAATAAAATCTCTGTGGAGGGTTCTGAAGCCTGTAGAAGTTATAAACTCTAACTATGGCTCTTACAATGATGAGAAATATCACAAGGTTTGGAGCCCCCTCCTGGCCCCCCCCCCACAAGCTGGATCTGAATTCTGATACTTTCCATGGCTTTGCAGGGTTGATCAAGTTATTCAGCTTATCTGACACCTCAGTGTCCTCATGTTACGAGAGTGACATGAGCTGACAGAATACTGAGCACCATGTCTACTCCATTATAAGCCTCACTGTGGATGACATCACCATCAGGGAAGATCAAGAGAATTCACATTCTACTATCAGTATTGTGGTGGTTCAAATGAGAATGGTCGCCATAGGCTCATATGAGTGCTTGGTCATCAGGAAGTGGCAGTACTTGAGAGGGATTAGAAGGTGTGTCCTTGTTGGAGTAGGTGTGGCCTTGTTGTAGGAAGAAAATCACTGTGAGTGGGCTTTGGAGTTTCAAAAGTCCAGGTAAGTCCCAGTGTCTCTCTCTTCCTGCTGCC
The DNA here is from genome assembly GCF_949786415.1 of Peromyscus eremicus. Taxonomy (NCBI): domain Eukaryota; kingdom Metazoa; phylum Chordata; class Mammalia; order Rodentia; family Cricetidae; genus Peromyscus; species Peromyscus eremicus. The sequence continues at coordinate 135,949,649 of NC_081419.1, read as the reverse complement.
CGCCGCTCTGGATGTAGAACTCTCAATTCCTTTTTAGTTAAGTCTGCCTGTATGCTACCATGCTCCCCACTATGATAAAAATGGACTAAACCTCTGAAACTACAAGCAAGCCCTAGTTAAATTCTTTCTTTTATAAGAGTTGCCATAGTCATGATGTCTCTTCACAGCCATAGAATATATCTAAGACAAGTATGCAACAGAAATCGAAAGACAGTTTTGAAGTCTCCATATCTCTCTCTCTCTCTCTCTCTCTCTCTCTCTCTCTCTCTCTCTCTCTCTCTCTCTCTCTGTGTGTGTGTGTGTGTGTGTTTGTGTGTGTGTTTATGCATGTACATGCTGCGGTGTGCATGTGGAGATCAGGACCTTGGGTGTTGGTCCTGGCCTTCCACCATTAAGACAGGATATTTGTTACTGTGTACACCATGCTAGTTGGCCTGTGGGCTTCTGGGAATTCTCCTGTCTTTACTGTCCATCTCATTAGAAAATCAGGAATGACAGATATATGTCTGTAATGCATTCTGAATTTGGGGGCTCCTCACTCATGACCCCATGCTTGTGCAGGAAGTACTGTACCCACTGAGCCATCTCCCAGCCTCCAAAGAGAAATTTAAAATTTTTTCAAAACATCTACCATTTTTTGTAATTCTTCCTGTTAGTTCTTCCTGTCTTGCTAGAGATAATCAAGAATTGCCTTTAAAATGTAAAGTGTGATGTTAAGAATCTTTAAAAAGCATTTACCAGAGAGGACATTCAGATGGATACTGTGCATATGCAAATGCACTGAATCTCATTAGTCACCAGGAAGTGAAAATTAAAGCGACAGTAAAATTACCCTGCATTCACCAGATTCATTAAATGATAAGGATAGGATGCCAAATGTTGGTGAAGACATGAGGTGGCTGAAATGCCTTAAGCTGCGACTGGAAGCATAAATTTAGCAGGCCTAATAAGCTAAATCCATGCATCTTTTATGAAGAACCTCCTCTTGCTTTGATGTATAGGTAAACTGAAGTGGTCAAGCACGGATTCTCACAGACACCTGCATGATGCTCACAGCATTATTTGTAAGACTGAAGCCCAGAAACTGCTCAGATGCTCCCTGTAGAATGGTTAATTTGTGATTTACTCATGCAAAAGACACTATCCAGCCAAGATAATGAATGACTTCACACAATGAAATGGGCTCTTCTCAGTCAACTTGTATGTGAGAAGCCAGACAAGGGGACAAAATGATATATGGTCCTACAAACACATATTTCAAACACAAGCTAAACAATCTTTGATGCAGAAGTCAAGACAGTCATTGTCTTGGGGGTCAATATCCCTACAGTGATACTGATGATATATATATATATATATATATATATATATATATATATATATATATATATATATATATATTTTTGTTGGAGATGATCATAGTGTATTTATGAAATTTTAGTAAGCAGTTTATGTTTTTATATTTTTGTGTATATATGTTGATATACATCAGTACAACATTTCAGCACAAAAGCTTACTTAAAATATCTATGCAATAACATCCAAAATGTTTATAGAAAAATGAAAAGTGTGATTGAGGGAAGCCAGAGGATTGGCAGGAGCTAGGAAAATGTCAATCATTTATGCATATCTTTGACTTCCATTGCTGAGCAGCCAAGTCAGACAAGGATCACATATACAGAGCAACACACACACACACACACACACACACACACACACACGGTGTCTTTTTTCCATTACAGAGGTAGAACACCATTTTCGGGGCAACCATTCCTTAACATCTTATCCTGGAAGCGATAGAGAGGGAACACCTCTGAGTCATTGCTGGAAGTGAAGAGAGGTAAACCCTTTAGAGAATGTGGTTTGTGATTTTACTGTTTTCTCTTTAGATCACTATTTGTCTCTCATGCATCTTGAAAGCACAGTTACTCATCTTAGTTGGAGGATGAGGGTGTTAAATCAGGGTGAGTTTTCTTAACTTGTGCTGGGCCACCCATTCCGAACATGGCCTTGCTAGGGATGCAAGCCTGGTTCTCCTGGTACCTGGTGTTCTGACGTTGCTATTTAGTCTGTTTTGCCATTTTGTGTCAGAAGAAATACCATACTCACTGTCTCTGTGCCAGGCACTATGAAACTGCACAGGACTAGGCAGAAAAACTGTAGATGGTCTTGCCATATTGTGTGTAATAGTAGAGGCAAAACTCTTTTTTGTTTTTTATTTTTTCTCTGGCCTATGACCATGGAAAGGACAGACAACTGAACCAGGAACCAGAGGTTCCTTTCCACTCAGCAGGGCTTATAACACAGGATAGGATTCATAGTCACTCTAATTCTTGGGGGGCTGGCTCAGATCATTCAGAGAGTGTTGCTCCAGCTTTCTAAAGGGCTGTGGGGTGGCCTGCAGTCAAGGAAGATGGAATGGTTGCTTTTAAAATGTTCTCTTGTGAGTAATTCATACACAAGAAGAAAGGACATATAGTAGAACACTGGGAGAAAGGTTAGAAAATAATTAAGGATAAAAAAAAAACTCATTAAAGATTGCTTTTTAAATGAATTAATCAGATTGGAAAAGTCAAATATGTATATTGAATGAAGTTTGGCAAACATCAAAATTTCTTGTCATCCTCAGGTCATAGGAAATTCATTAATCATAAAGAATTATGGTTTCTTCTGTAGCTTTCTATACATTTAATATACCTGGTAAAGCAGGGCCCGGCTTTCAATACCATGTTGCCCTCAGGGTTTTGAAAAGCAACATTACAGTGATTATTTTCTTCTATCATTGAAAATTTATATGAGCATTATTTTATTTACGTTTGCATGTTCTCATGTGTATGTGTGTGCTATGCATCCAGGTATGTATGCATGTTCTTATGTGGGGGCATATGTGTGGGTGCATGTATACACATATGCACAGGTGTGTGTACTCCTGAAGTTGACATCAGGTATCTTCCATGGTCATGCTTCTCTCTATTTATTGAGGCAGGGTCTTTCACTGTACCCAGGACTTTGGGTTTGGCTGGTCCAGGTAGCCAGCTTGCTCTGGAGATCCCTTGTCTTTGCTTCCTAAGTGCTGGGATTAGAGATGGACGCCATGTCTGCCTGACAGTGCTGGGATTACATATGGATGCCATGTCTAACCAACTTTTCCATGGGTTCCAGGGATCAGAACTCTGGTTTCTGGCCTGCATGATAAACACTCTATCCACTGATCATCTCCCTAGCCCCCGAACATTAGTTTTGATAGTTGTATCTAAATTTGTTCAATTTACCTTTAATATTGAATGTTTAACTTGCTTCTAACATTTCATAAGATGGACTTTAATGAACATCATGATTGAAAATTTGAATTCATCACTATGATTTCCTTAGACCCAAACTGACGTTTCCTGACATTTCATGAATGAAAACTGACATTTTCATTTTCATAACCATTGCAGCTTAGCATCCATTATGAAGCTTGAGAACGTCTGAGTCAGAATCCATACACACTTGGTTGGGATCCTGGTTCTACAATGTACCAGCTATGTGATCTTGGATGAATGACCATGCTCAGAAAGCCTCAGTATCCCTATCTGTAAAATGGGAACCTAATTTTCCAGTCCATTGACCTATAAAGAGGATTAATTGAGAATTTAACTGGCGAGGAAATATCATTTAAACTTACCTTTGCCGAAGAATGACCTAATTTTAAGACATTTTCTTGGATTTCTTGGAGGTGTGACGGTAGTTGAGACACATTATCTGTGAAGCAGCCACTGGAACCACATCAGGTTTTGTTCTAAAGCAAAGACAGCACAGGACAAGGGCATTTCACTCTCACTTAAGGTCAACCTGAGTTTTTATTTTTTTCCAGAGCTTATTCTAGAGTTTTGGGTAAATGCATATTCATCTTTTTAGATCAAGGATCAACAAAATATGACCCATGGGCCAAATCCACTTTGCCTCCTGCTGTTGTAAGTAAAATTTTATTGGAGCACAGCCTTGTGTCTTTCTTGTGACAGCAGCAAGCTAAAAAATACTTATTTTATAGCCCTTTCAAGAAAAAAAGTTTGCTGACTCCTGCTTCAGATCAACCATAAAATATTTATTTCTGAGCTCATGAGAGATAAATGCATTGTACTTCTAAAACCATTTTTTCCCCCTGTGATAGAAGATAGAACCAAGCTATGCATGGCTGAGCTGGCTCTGTCACATGTGGATGCTACACAGTGTCACAAAAGAAGGAAGGCATGACTCTTACATTTTGATTGACATATTGATCTTTCCAGATCTTCTTGGATAAAATCTGTAGGTGCCCTTAAGTGGGAGTGAAATCTCCGTGCTATCTTCATGTTAGAGCAATGCCTAATATCATTCAGGTAGAAACTTTATTGAGAATGTTTTTAGAAGTATTTGTCATAAAAGTGTAAGACTAGCTTTCTTGATAGTAAAATAAACTTATTTTCCTATAATTGGTTTTGGGTCAGAATGCCTTGGACTTGGCTTATAGAATGGTCTATCACTTTGTCCCTCCACTGTAAGGGTAGGGATGTGGGTGGGGCTGACTCTTGTCTCTTCTCTCCAACCCTGCCCATATATGGATCATATTTCTTTAGTCTATGTCATACTGAAGCTAATACTTCAAAATTATGTTTTAAAGCTTTATTTTGTTTTAAATTGTGTATATGTGTATATGTCTGTCAGTGAGGGGTGAGGTGGGGGGTATGTGCACTTGAATGCAGGTGCTCATGGAGGCCAGAAGGGAGCACCAGGTCCTTTAGAACTGGAATTACAGGTGGTTGTGAGCTTCCTTGTGCATGAGTACTGAGAACTAAACTTATGTTCTCTGCAAAAGCAGTATGCACTCTTGTCATTGAGTCTTCTGTCTAGCCCCCCAAAATTATGTCTTGGAAAGAAAATTATGTTTGGAGCAAGGCTCAAGGGACTGTGTTTTCTGCCTTGATTTGAGGGTGTCAGGTAATAACAGGTAGTGGCCTTTGGTTATAGACAGTCATCAGTTTACATTGATCCCTGCTGTTTCCTCTTGGGTCACTGGTGAGAAGAGTTAATAATCAGTGTATCCATGTACTGTGCTATGTGTTATAACCAAGTTATGCAGGCACTGGCTGTCAATAGTGAAACACAGACTTCAGAATTGTGCGGAAGTGGCCAGTTGCTTGGGTGTGTGTGGGGTCTTTCATGGGAGAATGGGTTTCACAGTAGATGGAAGTTACCAATTCCTCGTTTTTGTCTCTAGCTAGATCACTGCGCATTTTTTCAGAAGAGATGGAGCACATCTCTCCACCCAGTGAGCTAGCATCGTTCCTATGACTTACTTAGGTCATGCATGTGGAGGGTCTATGCCCAACCTAAGAAGCAGCATGGGTTTCTGCTGATGCCTTGCACTTTGGTTATTTCCTTGAAATGATCAGACTCACCTGGCTCACTGTTCTAAGGAGGATTAGAGTCAGGGGAAACAGACTTGAAGCCTAAGCAAAGCCCAGATAGACCACACCTAGATCAGCAGCACCCAGACACCTAAGTACAGATTTATGATGTGTTTTGGTCACTGAGTTTAGGGCCAGTACTTTGTGTGAAAAATTATGTGATACATTGTATATTAACCCATGTGGATTTCACAATAGATGGATTTTCTCTTTCTTTTTTTCTATTTTATGTGTATAGGCATTTTGCCTGCCTGTATATTTGTGCACCATGTGCACGCCTGGTGTCTGTGGAGGTCAGAAGAGGGCATCTGATCCTCAGGAACTGGAGTTACAGATAGTTGTGAGCCACCATGTGGGCGCTGGGAATTGGACCCTGGTGCTCTGGAAGAGCAGCCAGTGCTCTTAACTACAGAGCCATTATCTTTAGCCCAGTTGATAGATTTTTGTTCTAGTCCACATAACAACACAGGCATGAACAAAAATATTTCCCCTACCACTAAGAGCATGCACACTTTTGGTGGAAAAATTAAAAGATAAATATAGTCACGTGGAAAGTCAGCAGCAATGGCAGTAAGCCAGGGGAATGTGGGAAGAAGCAGGGTAGCCTCCCAGGGTGGAGACCCACCAGGTAAGATTTCCTAGAGGTAATGGTGGTGTCTTTAATGCGAGTGGGATAGGAAAGGCAGGTGAGAGCACTGATAAGATTTTTTTTAAATGCAGGTAAGTCTAGAATGCAGATGTTGGGTTTTGGTATAGTCTTATGCTTTGTTATTAATTTTGTGACATTGATATTGGTATTGCTTCAATGAGCATTGTCTAAGGAAAGACCTTGAGTGACTTGCTCTCCTGATCTCATTTCATCTCCCTGCCTGTGTGTTCTGGTTTATAATCCCCCTTATAACACCTAGTGACCTCCATTCCACCAGGGGGAATCTGAGAACTGGTGGCTTTGCAGATGCTGAGACTGATTCTATAGGGTCTGCCCTGCAGTTGATGTGCTGGGGTTGTGTGGGGCCAACTGCCAGATGTTCTCAATCAGAAAAGTGACTCTTTGGTAGCTCTATTTGGGACAACTCAGTAGCTGTGTCTGTGGCACAAATGAGGCCAAAATTGTGAGTTCTGTCCCCTGCAAGGACCAATTCATTCCATTCCTGGTTTGAAACTCATTACCCAAAGGCATAGTTTTCAGCCAGGACCTAGAGTTGGTGGTAAGTGGGAAATGGAGATTAAAGTGCTCTCAGAACTGCTTTGAGGACAAACCAGTGGTGGCCACAATTGCTCAGTGTGTTGTGCCGTACTGAGGGATGTTCAAATGATGTCCTTAAGCTCCTCTCTTGAAGAAGAGAAAAGCAAAGCTTGGTGATTCGCTTGCCCAGCTGCTTATGATAGAGCCATGGCAGGGCCTGTCTGGACCTGTAGACCTTCCTCTTGTCAGCCATTCCAGCCTGGACTGCTCACTCTTGGATTACACAGGAAATGAAATTATGATTTTTTTTTATGAGAGTTTGTCCTGTGCTATATAGGACACTTAGCAGCATCTATGTCTTCTTTCCATACAGGGAATTTTTGTGATACAATTGTTCCCCAGGTGAGAGGGCCCAGAATGCTTCCAGACATTGTTAAGAGTCCACCAGAGGATGAACTTGTCCCGAGTGAGAACCATGCTTAATGGTGTAATTAGAGGCAAATGAGAGGAACTTTGTCCAGAGTGGGAAGCCCTAGACCACTTGGTTTTAAGTGTCTTGGGTTTTCTGACCTTGCTTGGACTGTACGCAAGGGAAACCGTGGTTTCCATACTTGGTCCTTCTGCTTTGCTTGGTAGCTTCTGTATCCTGGGCACCTTATCCATTTATGGTTGGCCTTGGAGGGCAGAGATTCAGTAACTGGGCATTCCCCTATCCCCAGGCATCCTCCTCAGGGGGAATTGGCTGCATGGGATAGTGACTCAGGAGGGAGATGTGGGAGAAGCTCTCCAGAGAGGAGAAAATCACCACCATGGATGTAGCTCCCTCCGTCAACACACATTGACGTGCTGTTCTGCTCAAAGCCTGCTCAGCAGAGTGCCTGGCATGTGGGTAATGCTTACTAAATTCTGGCTGTTATTACCATTATTATTAATACTATTTATAACCACAACTCTTTTTTTGTAAAATAAATAAATAAATAAATAAATAAATAAATAAATAAATAAATAAATAGATTTGGGAATAACACTCCCCCAGGCTTCCACACCATTAATATTCAACTTATTTAAATTTAATTTTTGCAAGGTCCTGTGTTTAATTTTTTAAAAACCCAGTGAATTATTAGTATTTTAATGACTAATGACACTTAATAAATAACACTGGCAAGGACTCAAAATGGGTGCCATTTAATGTAATGTTCCACCTGTGTTTTCTCAAAAAAAGGACAGGAAAAACAATGCCTACAGAAAGTTCCACACCATGATCAAATGTTCTCTATAACTTGAACTTCTTTTTTTGTGATTAGTGGGGTAATAGCCCTGTCATGTCCCTGAGTCTATGTATCTTATAGGGGGAAGTGCTCAGCTAATATTAATTTCCATTAGCCATTACAGAGTGTGTATTATGTGTTGTTCTGTTGTAAGAGTTTTAGAGATATTAATTCATTAATCCTTGTAGCAACCATGTAAGGCAGTAACTACTTCATTTCTAGAGGAGGAAACTGAGTCATATAAAAAGCATAGACTTTGACTGAGGCACACAGCAAGGGAATACACAGTAGGGTTCAAAACCAGGTGGTTTGACTACTTGGTTTTGTAAACCAGTGTGCACATCACCTCTTCAGGTGACAGGTAGGGCCTGGCCTAGGAAATGGCTTCTCGTCCTTCCTTAGGTGTTAGGGGATAGCAGTGACACTAATAAAATAAGGTTAGCTCACATTGGATCTTGGGGGAAGGAAAGAGTGTCAGTAATCTAATTTGTTATATTACAGAGGAAGAATCGAAATGCTTCTGTGTACACTTTTCATCTTCTGTGAGCCTCTTGTACGTGTGTGTGCTCACGAAGTCTATGGTTTGGAGCACAAATCCCTTGGCATTAATACATACATACATACATATATATGTATAAGCTAGTGGAGTCTATAAAATGCAAATCATAAAAGGTATATGTGTAAAATATGGTGGGATAGTTTTATTTTACTGCAGCATGCCTAGCAAAACCTCTACATACAAAACAGAGTCTATCTCTGGCCTGGGATTTGCCAATTAAGGCTAGGCCAGGTGACCTGTGAGCCCCAGGGACCTGCCTGTCTCTGCCTCACCTGCTCTGCGATTGCAAATGTATGCCATCCTTTGAGGCTTTTTTATGTAGGTTCTGGGAACCAATCTCAGGTCCTGAGGCTTGCCTAGCAAGCATTTTACCTACTAAGTCTTTTCTCAGACTAGTGTGTGCTGTTTCTTAAATAAGAGGTTTTTGGAACGTTCATCATTGTATCAGTTACAAAAGGGACATTCTATTGGGGACCATGGAATACTTCTGTCTTTGCCAAACTCTGATCCAGCAATAATTCCACACCTTATACCTTCTATCCGGGCTTTATATCCATCTGGGTCATAGCTGAGTTTTCGTTCAGCAGGAATAATGTTAGGACACAGTTCCTCTTCCTCCACTTCCTGCACCTCACCATTTGAGGCTCTGTCAAAGACAGAAAGAAGCCCTGTCCAGGCCATGCCACTGACCTTGATACTATTTTGGGCTTTTCTGATGGTGACAGTTCTAAACCCTGTCAGACAGAGATGGTAGATGAGCCAAGTACCTAGGAAAGCTGTTATCAAATTAAAAACCAGGCAAGATCCAATGTGAGCTCTGTCTATAAATAACTTATGAAAAGTAAAAAGATGTTTCTGTTAGCAAATTTAAAATAATCGTTAGAATCCTTCAACAGATTGCTGCTAATTAGATTGAGAATTAAACAGCTTTGTATGAGCGCAGAGTTAATTAATAGCTCATTACTTTTTTAATAAGCCAAATTCATTTGGAAACAGAAGAGAGACAGCAAAGTTCATCACGGATGAGACGTTAGATTGGGATTATTTCTCCTTCCCTTGATGAGAGAAGGAGTTTAATTAAAGCAGGGGACACATTTGTATCATGAACGAGTTGTGTGCAAGCTCCAGCGTTCGGGGCTGGAGCAATTGGCGACTCTCATTTTAAAAGCCTCCTCAGGACCTTCATGGTTAATATAAGTTGTGCTTACATCTGTTCAGCTTTTGAGCTGTTCAATTCGCTGATCGAGACAAAACTCTTTGAAGCTGGGAGGATTCATTCAAACCAGTAGAAATTTATTGTAGTCCACACTGATTTTATTTCCATCTTTTTCGGTCCAGGTATCCTAGGGTGTCCCTTTGAAGGCTAGGCTGAGTTTTCCTCACTTTCTCTCTTCCCTCATCCTATCTTTCTACATAGTCTTCTCATTATTTCTTTATCTGATTTCCTGACCCTTCGGTGCCCTTTATATTACATAACACGGGGCAGAATGGAGAGAATGAAATGAACGCCTTTAGGATTTTGAAGCCAAGTGCATTCTCAGTATCCCACAGGGAAATTTCCATTCTATTCTTTCCGAGCATCAAGGCCCCCTGTGTCTACACAGTCTCTTTCTTCAGTCATTCTTTGCACACGTTGGAGGGAGGATGTATGGATTTGTCTTGCAGGATGGGTGTGTTTGTTGCAGTATGGTTTCTATGAGCCCCCACTCTTTTGTCTTCTACTCAACTCTACTCTCCCAATGCATTTAAGAGACCTGTTAGATATCATCTAACTAGAAGCCATATGGGCAACACGGTTCCTTGCACAGCACCTCCAGCAGTCAGCCTGGGTTTTTGCTGAGTCGTTTGGGTTCCTTGGCTAGCACATTGGGAACTTCTTCTCACTGGCAATGGTTGGGAAGTGGGAAGAGAATACCTTTGTCTTGGAACATGGTAAATGTCTGTCTACTGATAGGATAAAGTCTCTCTTGTAACTGAACCATGGAGCACAAGTCTGTTTTTCGCTGCTGTTATGTTTTGATTGAAGCTGTGGTTGATGGCCAGCATGCATGTCTGATAACGACTAACTCATTTCAAGAGTTGTATAGATGGTACAGAGAAGAGCTGCTGTCCTTTGGCACAGTCTTATCCTGTGTTACTTAAGCATTCCAGGACTAATTAGAATAGCCTGTTTCTCAAAAGGTAAACAAGTCTCATGGGGATCAAGGGTACAAAATTTTTTTTTTGAGAGTTGTTATTTTCTTTCCTTTCCAAATGTGGATGTAGTCTCTCTAACCCTCTGCTCTTCACTAGATTATTAATTTACTTCTTAAAAAAACTCCTTTCTTTACATGAGAACCCAGAAGTCTCAGAAAGAACTAAAATAAGGGGCCATACAAGTTCTCTAACAGGTCCTTCGGACACTCTTCCTGCCAGAGGTAACTACTTAATCCTAACTTGGGGGCTGAGTTTTAAATTTATCAATGAGTTTTATTGACTTTCCTGATTTCCATTCAGGAGCATCCTGTTGTTCACATGCTAAGAGTAAAATGTTTCACAATTCTGTGTCAAAATCTTACTTTCATTCAGACCCACTTGCCACGTCTCTCCTGCCCTGCTGGTGTCCCCGAAAGCTTCTAGAACATTCCAGGTTTGTGTTTAGCCCCAGGACCTTTGTATATGCTGGGTCCTCTGTCTGGAGTGTTGTTTCTCTAAATCCCATCATTACAGGTTGTATTTTAATCGTGACTGCTGAAGCGAGTTCTCCTATGCTTGTCTTACCTAAACTTGGCCTTTCTCATCGGGCTCTTATATGTAACCGCTCCCGTTTTTTCCCCTATATTAACCTGTAATTGTCTGTTTTGTGTGGAGGGAGTTGCTTCTTGTTTTGTCTTTTCCACCTGAACATACACACAGTGAAGGCAGGGACCACATCTGACCTGTCCAGCTCCATGTCTTCAGCTCCGAGTGCAATAGATGGAAAGTAAGACTAATGAAAGAGTGAACACAGAACACACAGAGTGTGGATGTCAAACCCCGGAGGCCCAGAGACCAGGGGTAAACTCAACCCTACCACGGAGGGCTCAGGGCCAAGGTGAAGCTGTGTGGTCTGACCCTGGCAGACATCTGTGGTTCCTGAACCTTGGGTGCTCTTTTGACCCTATATCTAGTGTGTTTGGAACAGTGCATGTTTTGTCTGAATCATTTACAATTGCACTAGGTCCCACATCCATGCAGATATTGAGAGGTATCCAGCTGTGGTCTCTTAGTCTACGGGCTTTTTCCCTCAAAATGGACTCTGGCCCCTTTCCAATTGTGTCTGGCTTGGATGGTTGCAGGACTACAGGCTCTATATTCCACTGCTTGATTCTTTTTCTTGACTTCATTGAGTACTGGAGAGAAGAAAAACAGCTGAGAAAGAGAAAGAGGGGTAGATAGGAGGACTGGGTAAGGGTGTGGACTCTCAGGTAGCAGCTGGACAGGTGTGAACATGGCAGGCAGTGTGTATCCTTTCCTGGGCCTAAGTGTTTTCTCTAGATTACTGCTGGAGGCAATGTATTTGGTCAATGCACCCCTTATTATTTTAAAATAGGGGCTTGGAGAAGGTAAAGTTGTTTGCACTTTTTAAAAGGCATTTTTAGATTTCAGGCCCTGAATTTTTTTTTTAATTGTCCCATAGCATGTCTCAGAACAGTGGCTTTAACACCCTGAAATAGTGTGGCTGGGGAAACGTTTACTTAGTTTTTCCCACTGCAGACTTCCAGCACCTTTCCTGCCTGGCTCTCTATGCAGTGTCAGGGAAATTGGGGGCTTTGACTTTGAAGGGACTTTGAAGGCAGCTTGGATTTAGAAGCTCCCCTGAGGGGACAGACTCCTTTCCTACTTTCAAACTCCACCTCAATCTTGACTCTTAAGTCTGTGGGCTTATTTCACCATAAAGACAGAGTGAGTCTGGAGCATGAGTTGTTGCCTCTCATGGTGCTGTACATTGACTTGGCTGAGTGACACAGTTCTTTCTCAAGGTCTGGTATGACACAGTCAGGGCATATTAGCCATGAGACATCTGAAGGCCTGACTAGCTGGAAGTTCAAGGTGGCTTCTCTTTAGGGTCAACAGTCCATGTTAGGTGTGAGCTTGGCGCTTAGCAGTGACAATCATCCTGACTGATGGAAGAGTAGTCCCAAGGCCGCACTGCCAGGCCAGGCATAGGACACACTCCTGCATCCCAGCTCTGAGGAGACTACAAGTCTGAGGCTAGCCAGGGCTACACAGCAAGACTGCCACCAACAAATGCACGTGAGTGATTCCAAATCGCATTGCAGAAGAACGGGGGAGGGGAGCCACTGTTGCAGCCCTTTTTGGATAGTGCACTGTATCTTTGTTTCACAAATTCTCCCTGAAGTGCTTGTGGATGATTCTCTGTGGTAAGGGACTGTCCACCGTGAGTTCATTTTAACTTGTTAAAAATGTTAGAGTCAAATATAACAGATTGAGATGCCATTTCTCTAGACTGTGCATGTACACACTTATACCCACAAACATAGACACACTCTCAGACACATATAACACACACACACACACCAGATACACACATACCACACACACATACACATGTAACACACACACACACACCAAATACACACACATACCCACAAACATATACACACTCTCAGACACACACCACACACACACACACACACACACACACACACACACACACACACACGCTTGCACAGCTATGTTAAGGCTGTCAGGTAGCCTTCAACTCCCATAGCCACTGTCCAGGTATTGAGTTGTTGAGGCATCTCCTTCTACTCCTGTGTTTGGGAAGCCCTCACATGTAAACCTGGTTTAATTTGCCTGCCGTAATGTAATTGTAATTGCTGGATCGATCCTTTAGGCTGAGAACAAAGTGCCCGTTAATCGGCTAGCTCCGTCTGCCTGTTGAGACGTTAACCAGATCGCCTAACACACTGTTAAATGTCTGCCGGTTTTCATTTCTCGCGACACCATTTATTTCAGCATTTCCTCAACCCCGTGGAAGATGGTGTCTTGTATTTTTGTTTTATTCTTTTAACCAGAGCACGTGGAGTCTCGGGTTGTATTGCCGCTTTAGTTTTCAGGGGAGATTAGTCAAGTGAGTTGGTAAATGTGTGTTTTTCTTCTGTCCCTTGCTGCCTTTTTCTTTCAGCAAACTTTTCTAAAGGTGATGAATAGCCGGCAAGATGAAATGCCCACCCGCTGCAGACTGGCTGTCTCCTGCACACCCCCAGCTGCATAGCAATCTGAGCCTGTTTTCTCCCTTACTCGCCTCTGCTTGGAAGTTTCGGATCCTTTGTTTGGCATCTTCATTTCTCTTGAAAAGTCTTTGAAGGAATCTGTATCCTGTTGTCCACTCCCACCCACACTTAAGTCGAAATAGAAATGTTTAGAGTACTAAACATATTTATTATTTGGTTTATATTTCATTGTCCTCCATATGTTATTCTCCACGTTGGCAGAATTCTGAGCAGGAAAGCATTAACCCTTTGGTTTTGAAACTTTTTACATTGGACTCAGAAAGCATGAGGCTCAGAGATCATGGGAAGCTCAGCCTAAACTGATTTAGGCAAAGAGGTTCACAGAGGGAAGGTGGTTTGTTCAGAGTAGACAATCAGTTTAATGGCTGTCTGAGGCCAGAGCAGAAACTCTTGGGTCTCTGGTTGTACTGCTTAGCTGGTTGATAGCTGTCTCTGGTCAGTCTGGCTTCTTTCTGGCTGGCCTAGACCAGTTGTCCACCTCTTCTCCCTACATCCTTGTGAAGGGCAGAGCTCCAGGGCATAGTACCAAATAGGGAATGGTTCCAAGGCCTCCGTGACCCAAGAGCGAAACCCTGGGAACTAGCTCTAACTGAAATACTGTCAGGAGGGAAGGTTGTGTGCTTTATTCTTTGATGGTTTACCTCCCACTTTGCATCTTAGGTGTCCTTCCTTGGGAGCCACCCATCTTGTTTGTATGGGACACCATCTCTCCTTGGCCTGGAACTTGCTGCTCTGGCTGCCACAGGGATCATCTGCCCATCTCTGTCTCCCCAGGGCTGGCACTGGACGTGTGTGCCACCATGGCTGGCTTTTTGTGTGGGTTCTGGGGTGGAACTCAGTCCCTTGTGTTTGCACGGCCAGTACATTACCTACTGAGCTATCTCGCAGCTCAGCCCCTTTGCTGTTTTTAAGGGCTGTAGAATGAAGAACTTGTTTTTGCAGGGATTGCTGAGGAGGGTAAAGGAAAGAATGAACTCCTGACGGAGACTGAGGGATTGAGTTAGCATAGCTGTTGATCCTCTGGAGGGGGTCATGGAGCAAATGGAGGAAAAGCTGAAAGCTTTGGGCCTCATCTGTAGAGACCAGTGGGCCAACTCAGTGTGTCTCAGAATTACCCCCGGGGGTGGGGTGGGTTGGGTTGTGAGAGTTGAGATGGCAGCCCTTATGCCCAGAGAGTTACTTATTGATGAATAACACTTAAGCAGGGCTAGGAATCTTCATTTCCAGCGTGCTTCTACTACAACTTGAGTCTGTATGCCCCTTTCCTGCTGTCTGGCTCACACTAGCCACTCTGCTGTACATCTTTCACCATGCTTCATTTTTCTTCTTGGTAAGGGAGCCTAGGAAAGTAGCACCCCTGTTGGATATTTTGACTGCAGAATGGTCAGGTACTTGTAGACAATATTCCACGTGAGACACAGTTGCAGGATGAGTTGAGATAGGATGTAATTAAGTCCTCGGCAGCCACTGCACTCTTTATTGGGCATCTGCAGGGGCGTTTATCTGTTTAGTACTCACATCAGCCCTGCAAGGTAGATGTTATTATGTTATCCACGTTTGCAAGTAAGGGAAATGCATTCTGAGGAGTCTGCTTGGTGAGTTATGGAGCTGGGATTAGACGCTGTCTGTCTGTCTATCTGTCTCCCTGCTATGCTATGCTTTTCAGTGATACAATGTAACTGTTTTAGAAGTCCAGAGAATCAAAATGTCCCCAATGTCGGTGACATGAGCAGTAATAAGTCTCGTGTACCAAGCACCTATTCTTTGCCTGAGGCTGTGTTAAGCATTTTGCATTTCACTTATATTAATGCTCTGAGAGGAAGGTAAACATTGTTTGTCAGGGGTTATGGAACTCAAGGGGGTTCAATTAACTGTCTGATGTCACGCTCAATAGTGACAAGGCTGAGCTTTGAACCTGAGTGGGGCCAATTCAAAGCCTGGGCTCCTGGCGGCTCTGTTATGTTGACTGGTGAGATCACACATCTCCCAGCAGTGTTACCTGAAATCTCAGATAGTATGCTTGTGGCTGGTGGCACTGGAGGTTTAGGAAACAGTGATATTTTGTAGGGAACAGAGATGGATTCAATATGAACACGATACATTGAAACAAGTTCTCCTCAGCCGTATGACTGTTTGTAGCATTTGATCTCATCTCAAAGGCTCTAGGAAAACTCTGAAAAATGTGTCTCTTATTGTTGCATGGAAACAACACCTATTTAAAAATTAATTAATTAATTAGTATGTGCTGGTGTGTATGTTCATAACATGAGCATGTGCCAAAGCACGTGTGTGGTGGTCAGAGGATAATTTGTAAGAATCAGTTCTCTTTTTCTACCACATGTATTCTGGGGCTCAAACTCAGGTTGTCAGGACTGGCAGCAAGCACCTTTCCCATGAGCCATCTTTATGACTCCGGCAGTGGATGTTTTTCAGACAAAGATTTGCTTCATCTAGGAACTTTCTTGAGAGCACAGGTCTCTGTTGTTCCTACAGCTTTGGGTTTTCCTTCACCCAAGGCTGCTCTCTGCTTCCACTGAGTGTGTGGGAGGAAGTGGGGAGGTGTGCAGTGGGCTGCAGAGGAGGACCAGGATGCCAGACCCTGCTCTTTGCGGAGCTCATGGATCATGTGACCATTGTGGAACACCTGCTGGGGAGGTGGAGGACCTGCTGGTGTTTGCAAGACAGGAGCGTTTATGGGATTGGTGGTTGATGGGGCTGTCATGGTGGGTGGTGGGAAGGGCTGGCCTGGCCCAAGGGGATGATGTTCCTTTCTGGTGTTTGCTTTCACTCCATCCTGATTATTTCTTCCTCCCGGCTTGCCTCCCAGTGGTTATATTGTTTTTTTACTTTATTCAGCTTCTATATAATTTTCTTGGTTTTCTCTGTGCTGTACGTCTCACTCCTCTCTACCCCCAGCACACCGTGAAACAAGGAATTAGGTGGAAGTAGTTTATTCTAGGGGTTCCCGAGTGAGGAAAGGCCCATAGGGAGTGGGTTAATGAGTGGACTTCTAATAGGAGCAGCATCCTGCTGGGAAGCTTGAGACAGACTGTCAAACACAGCCTGTAATTGCCCATCAAGGGACAAGGAAGCTGGGGTAACCACCCCCCAAAATCATTTCTAGTCTGTTCTGTCCTCATAACCACAAGATGCTATCATACCAGGCAATAAAGGTCAGGAGCTTTCTGGAGCACTGGCCTCTGAGGAGTTGCTAGGGGACAAGGTGGCCCCTGACTGCAAGCAGTGGTGCCCAGCTCCCTCTGTCTGAATGTTGACATGAGTAAATTTTGTTGGATTTATGAAAAACACACCATGTTTCCTAGTCCCAATGTGAAAATTAGGTCAGCTGAATATTTTATTTCCCCAAATTAATTATACACATTTAAAAAATTGTCTGTAGTCTCATAAGTGTGTGTGTGTGTGTGTGTGTGTGTGTGTGTGTGTGTCTGTTCTCCAATGAAATGCAGATCTCCTTCCAAATTTGAGAACAGCAGATACATAATCTTTTAAGAATATTTATTTTTATTTTTGTGTGTATGACTGTTTTTGCCTTCCATGTATGTCTGTGCACCACATACACACAGAGCCTGCAAAGTCCAGTAAATGGTGTTAGACCCTCTGGAATTGGAGTCCCAGATGCCTGTGAGTTGCCATGTGGGTGATGGGAATTGAGCCTGGGTCCTCTGGAAAGCAGCCAGTGCTCTTAGCCACTGATCATCTCTCTACCCCCAGTAGAGGTTTAATCTTAAACACTCAGCCTATAACTTGATTTATTTTCATTGCTGGAGGTTTGCCCCCATGGCCATGATGGTACCTGATGGTCAAGGGTAGCGTCAGCTTGCATTAGCCTATATTCCTTCCTTATTGGATTTAACCATACTGTCTTGACCCTCAGCAGCTGGGATGATCCTATAAGACCCTCATGGGATCCAAGGTCTGCTCTGGTAACAGTGCCTTCCCTTCTCAGGTTAAATAAAGAGGAAAAACTAGGGGAGCTGGGACTCTTGAGTGACACAGCATGTCATCATGGCTGGTGGTGTGTGGTTGTGGCTTCCTGGTGGCACAGCTGCCCTGGAGTCACCTTCACTCTCATGAAGCTCACTGCTTCGCTAAGCTGGACTTAGGCAGGTTTCTTTTTTTGCCTGTTGGTGCCATCCCTATTTGGGGTGAGTAAATGTGTCATTACATCTTGTCAGGAGAAGTCTCATGACATGTCAATCAGACAAAGAGTTAGGACTCTCTCCCTATATCATTCCCCACTCCCAACATCTGCATTTGTGTGGATCACATAAGTCAGGAACTCAGTTGTTAGCCTATCTTGGAATTTTTGACAAAATATTTGACGAAAATAACCTAATACCAATGATGTTTTCTTGGGAATTCACCACCTGTTCTGGACTGAACAGTTTATCACATGTCCCATTTTTATTATTAGAGCCATACATTAGAATTTCCATTTTATAGTTCAGGGAGACCGAGGCTGGGAAGACTGTGCAGTTTTGCCTGGAGTCCCATGCAGTGAGAGATGGGGCTGTTATCTGAAGCCACCTCCACAGCCTCTAGGCCATGGTCACACCTCTCGTGCACTGCTGAGTCCCCAGCGTTTAAGCTGCCATCCTTAGGAGGAGGTGCTGGCTGTTTTTTGTTTGTTTTTTGTTTTTTGTTTTTTGTTTTTTGTTTTTTTGAGACAGGGTTTCTCTGTGTAGCTTCGCAACTTTCCTGGAACTCACTCTGTAGCCCAGGCTGGCCTCAAACTCACAGAGATTGGCCTGGCTCTGCCTCCTGAGTGCTGGGATTAAAGACGTGCGCCACCACCGCCCGGCTAACTGGCTGGTTTTTATCAGGACATGATTTCTTTCTGTACATTTCCTTTGGAATTGATTCCCAGAAAATCCCAGGAGGTGAGGGTTAGAGAATCTGAACTCTCTTATTCTTTGTGGAAAGCTGACTGACTTGTTTGCTTTGCCTGGGAATTTTAGTACTCGATCTTTTAGCACCTTGACCAAAGCAAACCTCATTCTGGTACATACATGTGTGTGTGAACACACACACACACACACACACACACACACACACACACACACACACTATAGAAGTCATCTGCTTGGGCCGCTTTCCTGTTTAGCTTCACACCTTGTGCCCCCATGGCTGTGTGTCTGCACAGGCCCTGTTCCTGTTTTTATGTTGTCTGTCCTTGTCTGGTTAGATGCCTGTCACTTTGTTTGCTCCATCAAGGTGGGCCAGGGGAGAAGAGCCCTGCTGCCCCTGGTTTTTAACAGAGTCTGCAATGGAAGAGACATTTTGTGGCTGGGATGTTAGGATGAGTGGGGAACTGTGCATGGATGCCCCTCCAGGCACGAGGAGACTTCAGGTCCTATTTCAAGGCTCACAGTTTTGAAGTAACTTAAGCTCACCTCCATAGTAACTGCTCTTTTAATTTGTAGATGGATCTGGGAGTTGCTCGTGTTTACGGCATCCTCGACATTGACCCAGTGGAGTGAATTTGCTTTCTAACTGCATTTGTGAATCTGAAGGCAGTGTTCTTGCACAAGTGAGCCCCTCTCTATGTGACACACGTAGATCTTCCTTCGGAGGTCAATGCAACTAATACACATTGGGTTCTGACTATCACAGGCTCCCTGTGAGGTCTGTGAAAGGAGCTTCCAAGACAAACACAACCATGGTTCATGACTTCCAAGTACCCCCAGGCAAGCAGAAAAGAAGCCCCAAGACAGGAAGTAGAGCCCTGGGAGGAAAAATGAAGTACTGAGGGTATCATCTACCATGCCAACTGTTGCTGTGGGGGATGATGCCGGTGGGTGGAGAGCTGTTTGAGATGTGATGTATCTGAAAGGCTGACTGGAATGAATGTGAGTAACTGGGAAGATTTTTAGACAGAAGCAGAGGCCCATGTGTGCCAGAGTCTATAATAGTTGGGGCATGCCATTATCAATGTGAAGATTGGGTAGTAGCATTGGGATTCTTTTTGAGCTTCCTGTGGATGTCCTGGTCAGAGAGGATGGTCTTGGGGAAACAACACAGCTACCAGCCTTCTTGCAGTACTTGAGTCTGGAGCAAGGAAGGAGGAGGCCTTGAGAACACCAGACTAGAGTGGGTTGACATGTATGGGGATGCTCAGCCCACCTCCCAGCTTGCTGTGTGTCCTTCATAAACTCCAATCCACACCTTTCACTGTAGCACACAGGATATCATTGCCGATTTACTACCCACTCCGGGTGTTTCATCATTCAAAGTGGTTTGTGGTTCTGAAATGATTTTTGTGAACGATGATGTGGGAAATCATTGTTCCTTTTCTCTGGACCCTATTCCTTCACTCATGAAGTAAAGACTTTTCATTATTATGATGGAGGAATGTCCATATGTGCAGATGACTAAGGAAAGACAAGCAAGCTGCTACGCTGCCCTCTTGCAAGACAGATGTGGCGTGAATGGTTTGAAGTGATGTGGGAACCTTTTGCATGGCCATGTAAATCTTATCTATGTAAATCCTATCTGTGTCTGCCTGTGCCAGCCCTGTGAAGTACACTATAGGGCTGAGTATTCCTGGGTGGCAGCTCAGTGACAAGAGGGACATAATCAGCTTACACTTCAGTCAGGCCACTGGGTAGGCCAGGATTCCAGCGCGAGACCGTCTTGGTTTCTGTTCACCACAAATGTAATTCCTGGTGGTATAACATACTGTTCAACCAGCAGCCAGGCGTACAGGCTTAAAACATGGCATCTGTGGACAGTCTCTGGGCTCAGCAGCCATTCTAGGAGTATGTGTTGATGTTTAAATATCTGGTTTGATTTGTTTTATCTTACAATGTAGGGTCAATTTCTAGCATTATTCAGTCTATCCTTTGTTCCTAGTAGGAAAAGCACCATCTGGCTTGGGAGATATGTAACATCTTTTGTGAATTCTTTGAAGGTTTTTTTTCCCCCCATTTCGGGAAGGGAGCTCTCAAAATAACTAAGTAATCTTTTAAAGAGTGGGCTGATGACCAAGGGAGAGCTATTTACCATATGCTTGGGATTCTACAAACTGTTTAAAAAACACTTGGTATCCTCAAAATGACCCTCTAAATATAGTTGCCTACTTTGTATGTGTGAGGAAACTGAGTCAGAGGTGGTGTGACATAGCCAAGGGCTTTAGCCACAGTCATCACTGTGGGCCAGCTTGCTTGGTAGCCTGTGCTTTTAGCTGCTTTACTGTGCTCTATCTCTAAGGCTTTGAGTACAGAGTCTTAACTACAGGGTAAAGATTTAACAGATTTCAATATGTCCTTGGGCCTCTTGGGGCTGGTGTGGATAATTCAGATAGGTGGATTTCTAGCCCTGGCCTTGCTGGAGTTATGGAGAGAATAAGCTTCCTCGCAGGGAGCCTGCAGGGGTATGGCCTGTGGTATTTGTGGGAGCCTGGGTTCATTTTGCACAGCTGCATTTGGGTGTCTGTGCATATTGGTACTGACTGATTTTCTTGGAAGACGAGGCATTTGGGGCTTTCAGAACCACACAGAAGACATATAGGGTCACAAAGAGGCCCTGAATTTTGCTGTAGGATCTACACCCTCTTGCCCTCTTAAATGTCTCCTTCACAGTGAATGGGGGAAGGATCTTCATGCTCCTTAAGGTACTCAGATTCTGAGTCAGGAGAGTACCACATTTGCTATCAGGAAGGACCTGGCTGTCCAGGTTTGACTCCCTGTCTATCACTGGCTGTGTGACCCTGGGCAGTCATTCAACCTCCTTGTGCTCCTCCTTCTACTGTAAAGCAGAAGCTATAAGGCATCTTATCACAGAATTGCCACAGGAATTGAAGGAGCGAACCATATCTGGCAGAGAACAAGTGCCTCGTGTTAATTCTAATTAACAATTTGCTCATTACTTTCCTGCACCATCATCGTCTTCATTGTTGCCACGGTTACCACATTGGTGTCGCTTATGGAGCAGGTGCACATGGTGACTCCATTGAACTTATTTTTTGAGTGAAGAAAGAGATGGAGAGGTCAGGTGACCTGCCCGAGGTTGCATAGGCCCTAAGTGACAGCTGGGATCTATCTGATCCTGTGATGTTTCACTTCTGTCTCATCCCCTTGCTGCTGTCCAAGGTACTACCTCTAGGCTACAACATGTGGTTGCCCAGGCTCTTGTGCTGTTGAATCACATCTTTAGGAAGGGAGGCAGTGCCCACCAGCAGCTTAAATAACCTGCTTCTTCTGGTGCTTCCTGTGCTCCTCTGAGAGCAGATTTATGACTGCAGAAGCCTCCTGGTGCTCAGAGCTTTGACTTTTTAATTTAATCTCCCCCAGATTCACAGAGGGCCTTCATTCTGGCAGCTTGCCTGGGTGCCAGGCCTGGGGGAGCTGGACCAATTCAAACCAGTGGATTTGTGATGTCTAGAAGGGGAGCCTGGGGCTTCCAGCCTCCTGCCTGCCTTCCTACAGAAGGGCTCTGACTAGCTGCCCTGGCCCTCAGTGCCCTGGATGGCAGCCGTCTCCAGCTGGCCCCTGTGGCTGAGGGGGATTGCCTGGCTTTCCTGGCACATTTGGAAGGCTGTGTTAATATTCTGGGCAGGCTTGCGGGGCCTCTGCCTTTGTGTGTGGGAAAAACTGTAAGTTAGAGCAGGAGAGAGGAAGCCCCTGTGTCTCTCTGCAGGAAGCTCCTGAGAGGAGGGGCCAGCTCCTCCCAAGACAGACTCTGGGATTTCCAGGATTGCCACTGAGGCTTCCTCTATGCTGTCTAACATCAGGGGTATCCTAAGGAAGGGCTTCACAGACCTGGGGGTCCAGGAGCACCAAGTGGAGAAAGCAGGAATGGGGACATCTCTGTTAGGAAAGTACTTGCTGCACAAGTATGAGAACATGAGGTTGGTGCCCTGAACCCACGTGGGAAAAGCAAACAAAACAAAAATGAATATAGTGTCTCAAAAAGTTGGATGGAGAGTGACTGAAGAAGATATCCAATGTTGACCATTGTGCTCCAC
The DNA here is from genome assembly GCF_949786415.1 of Peromyscus eremicus. Classification (NCBI taxonomy): domain Eukaryota; kingdom Metazoa; phylum Chordata; class Mammalia; order Rodentia; family Cricetidae; genus Peromyscus; species Peromyscus eremicus. The sequence goes on along the minus strand of NC_081419.1, from coordinate 135,926,942 downwards.
ACTATGCTCATAGACATCTGTACACTTTTACCCCAACACCTCTGCCACCCCCCCCCCCCACCATATCCACACTAGAGAAGACACAGGGCTCCCTTGTGGCAGGAAGAGCTAAAGGTGGGGACCATCTGTAGAACCTGGTGGATTTGGAGCATAAGGGAGAGAGAAGATGAGGGAGAAGGGGAGGGGGCAGCTGGGAGGACTTTAGGGTAGGGACTGGAAGCTGCAGGGCACAGTGACCCCTATGCATCACCCTGTCTTCAGCATGTCCAGCAGCAGCCCCGCTGCAGGAGGCTACAAGAGGCTGGTGTGGCTCACAAAGGCAAGTGCCAAATTCTGCTCCCTCTTTGGCCACCAACGCTGGTGAGTCAGTTAGACTCTATGCTCTTGTGTTCTCAGCAGTGATACAGAGAAACAACCATAGTGATTTACCTCTCAGCGCTGGTGGGAGAAATTGCTGATGGTAGGAGGCTGATGTAGAGGCACACTGTGTCACTGGGATAGAAACTGCTTGATCACAGTCCAGGACATATGTGGACTGGCGAACCAGAGCCTGCCCTGTGTGGGCCCAGCTCTTTGTGTGAAGTGGGGCTGTCCTCCCAAAGCACAGTCATAGGTGTGAGCGGTCTCTCCAAGGTTCCCAGGGGGTCTGTGGGACTCATAGAACTCCATCTCCAGAATGCAGGGTTTGAGGGGCTCTGGGATTTCACAAACCTGGAGTCCTCTACTCATAGGCTCTGCTCTTTCAGGAGGCCAGTCTTTTGTGTGTGTGTCTTCTTTCCCTTGCCTATCACACATTTCATGGGGGTTCTGATGAGCCCTCAACACTAGCTTGAGCATCTCCCCCTATAATGTACCCTCATTTCCACCATTAATGCATACTTCTTCTTGCCTTCTTCACAGTGGGTACTCTTGTCTGTCTGTAGTCATTTAGGGGACAGTCATTTATTATGGGCTTAATACACATTAGATGTAATCTGGGTGCTGTAGATGTGGCTTTGATCTAGACAGAGAAACCACCTGCAGCATCTGTGCTAATGGGCATGTCCAACAGTCTTGCCCAAGCAGGCAAATATACTCAAGGAATAATCTAGTAGAGTCTGTACAGGAAAGAGACATGATAGTGGAGAGCTTTGGGGAAGGGACACAATCTCCATGATGACATCATAGGAGAGCTTCCTGGAGGAAGAGTCATTTAGGCTGGATCTTATATCCTGAAGAATGAGAAGAGATCTTGCAAAGAGCCCTGAGTATGGCATTCTGGGAAGCAGGACCAGCAAGTACTAGACCCACAAGTGGGAGGGTGGCTCAGTATAAAGACCCAAGAAAAAGACTATTGTGATTGGCATATACCAAGTTAGGGAACAGTGACATGGTACCGGTTTCCTGGACCTCACAGGCCACAGTAAGAAGTTTTGTTTTCATTCTGTAAGTGTGTTGGGAAACAAGTGACACGAGTTGATTAAACTCATTAAGGATCATTTGGAATGCTTTTTGGAAAATGGAAAGATGAAGGAGATTGGAAAAGTAGTCCTAGAATTGGTGTGCTGTGCTGACCCTTAGTGTTTGTGTATGCATAAGTGTGAGTTTGCACTTGTGTGAGTATGAGGCTTCCTGTTGGGTTCTAGAAATATGATTTTCTAAAATTCCTTTTGTTTTATGTGGATGGATCTCACAAAAGATGAACATGTTCTTAAGAGACTTGAGAGTAGGGCTAGACACTGCCTAGGGTATGTGAACTTTTACAGAAGATTTTTAAGACGTGCAAGTGGTGAAGTCAACTTCTGGATGTATAGGGCCCAAGCTATAGGTCCTGATAGTTGAAGAAGAGCTTGTGTATTTTATGAGACAGAATAGGTCTAAGAATTTAGACTTCATAAGCACAAAGTCCAAACAGATGTGACACCATCTCTCTTCTTGATATAGTCCCTTACTCTACTTGACTTTTAAACATCATTTATTTATTTATTTATTTATTTATTGCATTTGTCTCTGTGTGTGGTATGCATGTCTATGTTATGTGTGGAGGTCCTCGGCTGATGTCTAGAATCTTCCTTGATGATCACTCTCTACCTTATCCATGAAGGTATGGGTTCTCACTTGAACCCAGAGTTCTTTCATACAGATTGTTATCAAGCTTTCTCTGGGATCCCATCTCTGCCTCTTGTGCACTGGAATTACACAAGGCCCCTACACCTACCTGGCATTTACCTGAGTGCCGGGGATACATACTGGTTCTTATGTTTACATATCAAACACATGCCACTCAGACATCTTCCTCATTCTCAATGTCTAATTTTTGGATGAAGTATACATGCTCATGCACTTAAAATCTAAGAATGAACTTCTCTTTAAATAATGTCCACCAACAATGAATGCTATTTGCACTTGATGTGTGGAAGTCTCTTATTTTCTCCATGTATATTGTGAACATAATGCAGGTTTGAAATTTTGTAAACTGATCCCCACCTACAACATCATCAATGGGTATGAAATATTCATTGTATTAGTCAGACTGGGCTTGGTGAAGTAGCAGTAACAGAAAGTCCCCAGATTTCTGTGGCTTTAAGTAACACAGGTCTCTTTGTCATCAATCTCCTGTGAATTACCATGGACTGGTGCCACAGCAAGGGGCTTCTCTACTTGACAACCCATGGAAACAACACTTATTATCTGTAGTGGTCCTGTTCTATATAGCAGAGGGATGGACATGAAATCACTTTCATTATACTTCATTGGCTAAAGGGTGTCACATGGTAACATTCAAACATAATGGGCCCAGAGTGTCTGATTTTATACTATGCTTGGAAAGCTAAGAGCCAAAAACATTTGATGAGCAGGGCTAATGGTACATAGTATTCTTTTTTTTTTTTTTTGGTTTTTCGAGACAGGGTTTCTCTGTGCAGCTTTGCGCCTTTCCTGGAACTCACTTGGTAGTCCAGGCTGGCCTCGAACTCACAGAGATCCGCCTGGCTCTGCCTCCCGAGTGCTGGGATTAAAGGCGTGCGCCACCACCGCCCGGCGGTACATAGTATTCTTGTTCCTCCTTTATGTAGGCAGTATTATGAAATAGTATGTGCACAGAGAAAATGGGCTTCTCAGTAGTACACTGCATTCTCATTTCCAGTCCCCAGACTTGGTTGCCCCCTTCTCTAGGATGCTCCTGCATCTTAGCTGTCTCCAGTGATGGTCTGATGTGTACTCAACCCTTAGATTGGCTTTTGCTTCTCCTTTCTTGCCCCCTTCGCAGTACTCTGCTGTCCATAAGATCACTTCCAAAGGGAAACTGTCTCCCCACATGTCCTTGTCTTGCTATGCTTTGGGAGAACCTGAGCAAGATGATGGAAATGTCTCTACAGTTAGGACCATGTCAGAAGTGCCCACTGCCAGCCAGGTGTGTATGTTCCTTACTGTCCCATGAGCTGTTAGGGTCAAGTCGTGAGGTTTGGATGAGTTTAGAATCTCACCTTCCATGTAGCCTTAGGAATTGGTTTCCTTATTGTCTCTTTCTTTTGCTGGTCGAAGAATCAGATGCGTCCTTCACTATATCCAGCCGTTCTGTCCTTTTCCTTCAAGTGCACTGATACCCCAAACCCAATGCCCCAGCATTTTCCTGGGCTTTTCCTCTCTGCTTCCTAGAACCATGTAGCTGTTTTCTTTTCTCATGTTCTTTTCATTTTGTTTTAGTATATTCCCAATAACCCATCTGTCTTAAAAGAATAGGTTTTGAACACTTTTAGTTCTTTCTTTCTTTTTTTTTATTTTATTTTAATTTTTTAGAGAGTGTCTCTTTATGTAGCCGAGGCTAGCCTTGAACTTGCTGCAGCTCCAGAGTACTGGGATTACAGATGTGTACCACCATGTCCCATACCCCTCTAGTTCTTGAGGTTGTAAAACTGTTTTCATCCGTGTACTTGTGAGTGTTGTATGTATGCAGATAACTTTAAATATCTAGAGTCAAAACAGTTTTTCCTTGACATTTCAAAATATGTCTGGTTGTCTTCTGGTATTCTCTCTTGCTAATTAGTGTAACACTTAAAGTTCTCATTCCTTTATGGTTTCATTTTGTCTACACATTGTGTCTTTGAATGTGCACATGTAGTAAATACTCCTAGGAGACTTTAGAATGCTCTCTCTCTCTCTCTCTCTCTCTCTCTCTCTCTCTCTCTCTCTCTGCACATAGGGTGTAAGGTATCTCCTTCTCCCCTGCTTCACCATATCCTCTTGGGACAGTGTCTCTCACTGAACCTGGGTCTTGCTGTTTCGGTAGGCCAGCTGACCAGTGCTCCTTTGGGATTGACCTGTCTGCACCCTACAACAATGATGTTACAGGTGCAGGCCACTGTGCCCAGATGTTGTGTGGGTGCTGGGGATTCAAATTCAGGTTCTCAGGCTTGCATACAGGTGCTCTTCCCTAGCAAGCCATTGCCCCAATGCTTGGCTGTTTCTTTACGGCATTTTTCATTTACCTACTTTGGTATTTAATCTAGTTTATTTTATCTTCTTTCTTAAGTTCTGTGAAACTTACTCTTCATGTTTTGATAATTATCCTCTTTTTATTGCTCAGTTGCCCATCAACTCCTAGTAGGTGGGTGTTTATTACATGGACTATCCTCCATATGTCTCTTTTGCTTTATCTTTTATTCACAGAATTTTTGGCTCTATTCTGAAAGTTTTTCTTAATGTTTTCTTCTTGTTTTTCTTTTTTCCTTTTGTCTTAATTTCCATAAACTCATTTCTTTTGGCCTTTGCTTTAAAAATCCTCTCAGATTCTCAACATGTATTTTAGAGTTAAGAAAACAAACTTCCAAACTTTTCTTTCCTTTATTATTTATTATTATTTTGTTTCCTGGCTTGCACACACAGGTGAGTGTGGAGATCAGAGGACAACTTTTGGGAGTCAGTTCTCCTCTTTCACCTTACACAGGATCTGGGGATCAAATTGAGATGTTGGGCTTTCATGGCAGATAGTTTACATGAGGAGCCAGTGTGCAGGCCTGTATTTTAGTGTTTTGATAGCTTTTGAAAAATTTGTGAGATGACAAATATTAGTGATTTCATTTATTTAGACTATAATTGTGAACATCTCACCATGGTTGTAGGTGAGGTCATTGATGTGTTTTCCTAGCTTTTCTTTTCATGTCTCGTCATTACTGTTATATGCATCCAAATAAAGGTGGTTTTGCTTATATACATTTTGCTTTTTATGGTTATATTGTTATACCTTTTATATCTATTATAATTTTGTGATGGACTTTTGCCAGACACCACCAGCACCACAGATGTAATAAATTGTAGTAATAAATTTGTCCACAGACCATTAAAATTTCCAGCAGCCTGTACTTGTTCTGAATGCATTGTCCTTTTTAATGTCCTAGAAGATGGTAGGGAGGAGTATTTGAAAGGTCTTGTCTGTTTCTCTGTTCTCCCTTACTCCAGAGTCAGTTTTATAGGCTCAGATTACCTATTTCTCTAGTATTGTTTTTCTCCCACAGAAAATTCATTTTAGGAAGGTGGGGCAGGTTCAGACTTGCAGACAGTTGAGTGGTTTTATATTGGTGAAATTATTAAGGCCACTCCACGTAGTTAAAAGGAGATTTATTTAATGGCTTAACTTACAAATTAAGGGATAGATAGGTCTCGGGGTCTGGGGAAGGTGTATCACAGTCCAGCAGTGTTCTCTGGAGCTCTGCTTGGCCCACCTCCACCATCCAGGGTCCCGGAACAGAGTCAGAGCACAGCCCATCCAGATCTCAGGTCTCCAGGCACCTCCCTTGGCCCTGCCTTGTAGGCATGACAGTTGCCGAAGTCTCAATGGGGGTTGGAACTTCCAGATTAAAGCTGGAATGGCTACCCACTACATCTCCTCCTTTTTTGTCTAAATAAGAAGGTTCTAACCTAATACAAGACTATATACAAAGGAATGGTTATCAAATATTGTCCAGGAATAATGAGGGATAATGACCTAGATAAGTTGGAACTACAACCAATGCAAACAATATCAAACAAGAAACATATACTAAAATCCAGAGAAGTATAGAGCATAGGTAAATGGCATGTTACAAAGATCATTCCAAAAGGTGTCCTATCCTAAAGAACCTGAATCTAATACTTAATATGTTCTATCTACTAAGTTGTAACTATAACTGCTAGTCTTCAATCCCATCAAAGACCTGAGAAGGAATATAATGGTACATGAGAAATGGTAGATGGATGCAAGCAACTTTCGGGAATCTTGCAAGAGTAGACCAAGGCAGCTGGCAGCCTGGACAGTCACCTAATGTTTCTCAGCATTGTTGGTGCATTCAAATTGGCTACAGGCCTAAAGTATCTGACAGACCATTTTCTGAAGCAGGAATTCTGAAAGACCATCTTACCCTGTCTTGGCAGAGTACAGTGGTCACTTTCCTTGTGTCCCGCTTGTCCAGAAAGGACAGCATTGCATACGTACTGTCAGCCATCGAGGCAAGGGCAGTTCTTTGCCCAGTAGGCCATTTTGTGCCAAGAAGACAAACTTCCAAATGGAAATGTCTTAGAAGCCCAACATTCTCTCGGGATCAAATTGGTGCAGCCAGGAGCAATTGTGTCTCACGTCAACAGAATTCTAAGTTATTTAAATGCCATATTCTCTAGATCTATGAAGTGTTTGAAGATTACCTGTCCATCTGATCTATGTATCTGTAAATCTGGATAACCTAACTAATGTAACTATAGAGATGACAGGCATAGGTGACTATAAATCTATAAGTCTTATCTACTGAAATAACTTAAGGACTAAGGCTTCACACAAACAAGGTAAACAGTCTATAATCAAATGTATGGTAAAGAATGATGACTTCAAAATTGTGACAATACACAAGATGTTTATAACAGAGGTAGGAGTATGTAGTGCGATATGCAATATGACAATAATCTTAAATATATATCAATATACCGAATATCCTAAACAGAAGTAGAACATACATAAAGTATGACAGATATAAATTTACATTTCTATCAATATACAAATATTTCAAATAAGAGTAGAAATATATGTACATTATAACAAATATAGTTCTGTATTTGTATCAATATACAAATTATCTTAAACAGGAATATAAAAATAGTTTACATTTGTATCAACATATAAGAATCCATAACAGTGCAAATTATTTAAGGCTGCTATTTTACTAAATTTGTTTACTAGTATATACAATAATCTACCGTAATATCTTATACCTATCCATTCCATTTCTTCTTTTCCCTTTTTTCTCTCTCTCTCTTTTTTTTAGAATACTGAGTTTAATATTTTATTCCACCCCCAATCCTATAACCATCATCCATAACCCTGAGAATTATGAAACCTAAGGGAGAAGGGGCGTCGTTTTCTTAGCATTGCTTCCTGCTGTTTATGGGGTGATGTTATCTCTGTTGGGTACTGTGAGAAAGCTCAGATAGTTAAATCTCAGTTAGACTAACTGTAGGTTCTGCAGCAAGTCTTAGAGTAATGGGTAAGATTGTCTGAAATTCTGGTAAGAAGTGTAGTATGATGATGATTACCATGGCATCATTCTGGATTGGGTAGAGTTGTTGTTGGGGCCCCATCTTCCTTCTGGAGAATTTTGAGATTGCTATTAGAAAAACTTATTTGTTATCAAAATGGAAGGTTTGGATTTAAAGAGGACATAGCATGTAAGAAAGGATTCTGAGAAATCAAGAGTAAGCATGGAGAGAATTAGAATCTAGAAGACAATGGTCCCTTTTTATTGATTTCCTTCTGTCCCACACCGGAGGGCTCTTCTGATATGGGACTGAAGAATCTCTCAAACTTTTCTTTTAGCAATGTGGTTGGGTTTAGAGAAGGAGTGAGCCAATTCCATCTCCAAAGCCAGCTTGGCTTATAATTGAATTGGAACCACTTGGTGAAATTATTAAGGCCATTCCATGTAGTTAAAAGGAGATTTATTTAATGGCGTAACTTACAAATTAAGGGATAGGTAGGTCGCGGGGTCTGGGGAAGGTGTATTGCAGTCCAGCAGTATTCTCTGGAGCTCTTCTTGGCCCACCTCCACCGTCCAGGGTCCTGGAACAGAGTCAGAGTGCAGCCCATCCAGATCTCAGGTCTCCAGGCGCCTCCCTTGGCCCTGCCTTGTAGGTGTGACAGTTGCCGAAGTCTCAATGGGGGTTAGAACTTCCAGATCAAAGCTGGAATGGCTACCCACTACAGTTTTGTGGTTCCATGGGTAGGTCAGTTGATTGACAGGTTGCACTTGGACAGTGATGGATGCTGTGCTGTGTTAAGCTGGGAAGGAATGTTTTGGGCGAGGGTGACCTCTACTCATAAGCTTAGGAATATTCTTGGAAGATTTTCTAGTGTCTCTTGGAGCTTACATGTCTCATTTCAGCCTGGAAAGTGGATCTTCTGGTCTTGGAGAAGGCAAGGGTGGTAATAGCCCATCACTTAGTCCTGGTGGCCACTGTAAGAGGCTTGACATGGATGGTCCTTCCTCCTGCCTCCATGATGGGAAAGCCTCTGTCTCCACCTTCCAGCTCCCTCATCCCTTTTCCATGTGCCCTAGTTCTGTGACCAGCACTGCCCACCTGCTGTGTTTTCCAAACTCACAGTGGTAGTATGACCCTGTCTTATTGTACTTATTTACAGCAACATCAATGGGCTTGGGGAGGGAGGGGCAGGGAGGTGACTGCATGTCTTTAGCTGGACCTCGTAAATCACTCATTGGAATCATGGTGTAAAAATCTGTAGATTTATGTCGGTAATGCCTGGTTGCCAGGGGTTTATGCCTTTCTTCTCTTCCTCTTCCATCCCTCCCTCCTTTCCTATCTCTATTCCTCCCTCCATCCTTCTCCTTTTAAACCCTTGATTATTAGTTTGAGTCTCATTGCAGAAGCAGGCTAAAGTTCAATGCAATGATGAAGAGAACAGTTTGTGCCACAGCATTGACTGGCTGGTGGTTTTGAGCCAATTGCTTAGAATCTCTGGGCAACTCATTCTTAGCTGAGTGTGATGATATTCTTTCCTTAGAGGGTTGGGTGCATGGATTAGAATCAATAAAGAGAATGTGTATCCCCATGATATTTGACCCTTAAATAAGCTTTCTGTTTGTAATAGCTGATATTATTGTTATTATCCATTATTTAAGCCTCACAGCAGGGAGGCATTATTAACTCTATTGTATTCACGAGAAAGACCAGATTTAAAAATTTTGTCATTTTCTCATCCTTCCTCATACTCTCCAGTCACTAACAACAAGCCAAGAGATGGGGCTGTTCTAGAGACACTCAGAGAGATGATTTTTTTTTTTGGCCAGGTACAGTGGTGGTCTGGATAGTCTAAGACTGACAGATAACCTTGAACCTCAGATGCTACCAAACTAAACCACACACACACACACACACACACACACACACACACACACACACACACAAAGAGTGCATGTATGAATGTGTACATACTTGTATGTGTGTATGTGTGCATATATATTATATACCTGAAGATTAAGTTATTTGGATGCCACTATTGGTAATACCAATACTACAGTTGTATGATTCTGATACTGTAGTACAAATAAATCATCTTAGAAGTATGATTAATTTAATACTGAAGCTTTCCATTTAATATTTTCTTCTGACCATGAGCAACAGAGACTGTGGAAAGCAGAACTGTGGGCATTGGACTTTTGTGATGTGGGTTCCAGACTTTATTATTCAGAGGTGACAAATTCGAAAAGTAAGATGTTTTACATGTCCTCCATCCCCACCGACATCAACCTGTATGTGGAGACCAGAGAGATGGGCTAGTGGGTGTGTGTGAGGAGTGGGTTAGGCAGAGTGAGTGCCTTGTTTGAACACACTGCTCATCAAACTGTTGGAATGACCCTTCTAGGGAGTCTTTCATGGTGGAAGGTCCAGAGTTAAAGAGCCAGAGAGGGAATTAACTCAGCACTGTCAGCACTCTTGTGGCTTGTGTGGAAGCTGACACCCCTAACCTGATGCAGAATAGCCACACAGAGGAGCTGAGTAAATACTCATAGGGTTCACAGGTGCTGGAGCTAAGGTCTATCACATTCGAGAGGAAAGGCTGAGATGGGGCCTCTCTAGGGTACGTGGTGAGATTAGCTCCCTGCTGCCTTGATTCAGACCAAGCTCCTCTGTCTGGTGAGGCAAAAGACCCCATGCAACAACTGAGCAAGAATCTAAATGGTGCTATTTCCTTGTAGAGTGACATACACTCCCAGCTGCTCAGTTGGGAACACAGCTGCCTCCATCAGAGCACTTTGTAAGTCTCTGTTCTTGGAAATCCATCTAGAGCCAAATTGTACCACAAAGCACAAGGCCATCTTCACTGTCTGTTTTTGAGAACTTTGCTTAGTGCAATTTAGTGTTTCAATGAAAATGGCATTTTCCAAGTTGACCCTGATCATGATGCAGCTCAGTTCAGTTAAGCTGGTTTTGTGTCCCTACTAAGAACCCTTCACTGTGCTGAGGCCAGAGTCCCATGGATTCAGAAGACTCAACAAAAGAACTTCCCAAGTGGTGAATGATGATAAAGAGCCTGCTGTGAGGCTACCAAGCTCTGCATTTGTTAAAAGATAAAGTTAATGAAGCAACATAAATGACTAAAAGATTAAATGAAAGAGACCATCTCTGAAGCATCATTATTTCTGATTCCATGACATTATGCAGGGAGCAAAACCATAGGGATAGAAGTTTCCAGAGATTAGAAAGAAGAAGTAGAGTCCATAAAGGAGTAAAGCTCTTCCCTGGAGGAGTCCTAGAAATATTCTATATCCTGATAGTGGTGGGTCTCACTTGACTACACACCTTGGTCAAAATGTCTAGAACTGTATGCCAGTGAAGGGTGAATTTGTCTGTATTCATTAAACCTGAAATACAGCAAAAATAAAACCAGTGACATTCATGAATGGCAAATCTTCTGTGCCCAGTGCTGGTGGCATTTACCTCCATTTACTACTGGGAGACCTGTTCTTTCTGCTTAGAACAGTAGGATTAGGGAGCTCTAAGCCTGTGGGGTTTTATTGAATCACTTTGTATAGATGTGACAACCCAGAGTCGTAGTCCTTATTCACAAATTTAAAGTGTTTCTAGGCATTTCTGAATCCTCAAAGGAAGATTATGTTCAGAATGGTTTTAAGGTTGAATGTGCTTTATTAATTTTGGGGTCTTTTGGAAATTAGTAATTCACGCTTGGTGGCACGGATAACTCGTTATTGCTGCAAATTATTCATTAGGCCATAAAACATAGTCCCCTCTAGTCAGAGATTTTGCTTTGGCTCCTGATGTTTAAGGCATTTCTAAAATAATTCAGCAAGGTACAGTCTTTAGCATGAAGCAGTGGCTATGATGTACAGTTAAGTACCTCTTTTGTAAAATGTGATGAGTCTAGAGTGGTCTTGGGGTTTACAAGTGCAGTAGACATTACAGTGTAGGATACAGGTAACTTAGGTTGGGACGTGTTAGGTTGTTCTTGTTTTAGATGAGCTGGGTTAGCAAAGATGGCTGGTTGTATTTGGCCTTGTGTTTAGCCAAGATATCCGTTATAACCCAGTCTCTAGTCTTTGTGTGGAGTTGAGAGGAAGAAAGATATTTAATGGTGACCTTGAAGAATAGCAGGGGAGATCATTTGAGGGGAGCCTGGAGGCAGATAGAGAAAGCTCTTCCCTTGGCCTCATCCCTCCATCCTTGCTCAGGGCCTTTGTGTAAGTTCTGATATGTAGGCTCTTCGTTCAACTGATACCCCAAACTCCAGAAGCAGCCTTTCCTCCTGGAAGCATCTTTCCCCTCTCACATAGACAAAAGAAAACTCTTCCTGGAACCACTACTGCCTGTACTGAGTATCTGTCACCTAAGATCCTCAGCCACTTGTACCTTGGGTACAGTGTTTATTCTTAGGTTATAAACTCAAGAGGCACAGCAAGGTACCATGTGCATCCCTGATGCTCAGTTACATGTGGGTGAACATGGCTCAGTGAGAAATTCCCAGTGTATATGCTGAGTAGCGATTATAATTACACATGGGGAAGCAGCCTTTGTCATTGCCAGCCAAACAGGACTAACTGAATCCCATCTACCTTGTGAAGCATGGCGTGAGAGCCAGGTGCAGAGTGGAGAAGGCCTGGACCAGCACAGGAGGCTTGTGAAGGGTGGATGGTGGCAAGGGCTGTCCTTCCAGGCCGCCTGCCTGCTTTGAAAGAGCTCTGAAAGCTGTGTGCTTCTTCCCTGGAGCCTAATTAGTAACAACAGCTACCCTGTGAGTCAAAATGAAGGCTGAAGGAAAACTAAGCAATTGTCACTATGGGGAAATATTAAGGTGGATAAAATAAGCTTTGTATTAGCTGCAAAATACCTTATGTTATCTTGTTAAGTTATTAAAGTTAATTTATTTCTGTTATAAAAGTAAACACCAGTTGCTTGTCTAAAAGGAAGGCACAGAAATGGAGAAAAAAGAGATTCACATAATCCTGATATTCAGGGGCAGCCATATTTATCATTTTGAATTTCTTCCAGTAATTTTGCTGTTTTCCTCCTTTAAGACCATAGAACATGTGCATATGTTTCGTATACTTATTTGTGTTTCTAGTTTTTAATTATAGAAATAATAAATGCACTCATTAGGACTAATATAATGATGAAAGTGATGGTACCACAAGCATTGGCAAGGATGTAGAGATACAGGGACTGAATGTGTGCATGCCTGGTGAGTATGTGCAATGTATACCCACTTTAAAAGAATAGTCCGGCCGTTTCTTGGAAAAGTTAAATATCAGAGTGCCAGAGTCCTAGGCCATGCTGCTCCCAGGCAACTTTCTAATACAGTAGCATCTGCATCCATTGCAAGACAGGAGCTTTCATCTGTTGAGAAGCGGATGCAGCGGAGTGCCCAATGCTGACCCATGCAACAGTGTGGCAAACCTCATGACTCACCATGGGCTAAGAATCCAAAAGTTTCTTACATATGAAACTTTTAGAAAGGTCCAGACAGACACAGAAAGTAAATCAGCCTAGTGATGGAGGTGGGAATGGAAGCTGACTGCAAATTGGGTATAAGGATAATGCCTTTTGGGGGTGAAAAAAAGTGTCACAAAATTGTACTGTGGTGATGGTGTCAGCTGGACACTCTGTAAGCACGACAGTCACCAACTTGCTCATTTAAAATAGATGAATGTCATGATATAACAGTTATAATTCAATAACATTATCAAAATTAGTGTTCATATGAGTATTATCCTTTATTTTTTGTTTTTATTTTATTTTTTTAAAGTAATAAGAGAGAGTTTATTCTAGAGCCATTTTGAGTGACCATGGCCAGGAAACACAGATTTAGGTTACCCCAAATTCCGTGTTCCAGCACGGACGCAGTTTCATGACATTTTATAGCTTTACAGAACACAGAAAGGAGTAAATGCAGACACATTTGAAATGCATTGCTGGGTCCTTCAGAGAAGCAGTTACACCAAGATGGGGAAAGCTTTTCTATCGGCCCAGGACGCCATCTGATGATGTTCTTTGCTTTTGGGTTATTGGAAGCTAGTGGTCTGCTACGTTAATAGATTCCAAAAGGTTTTTCATCTATTTGTCATAGAATGTTAGTTTTGACACCGAGGTGGGAAAGGAGTGTCTGTTCTGGAGGGCTATTACTAGCCCAAGATGAGGTAATTACCCTCTGAACTTGGAACATTTCTATCTCTCCACAGTACGGCCAGTCTCTGCAGACACAGCGTATTTTCAATTTTTTAACCCTTATTTTTATTTTATGTGCAATGGTGTTTTTCCTGCATGTCTTTGTGAAGGAGCCAGATCCACTGGAGCTGGAGTTACAGACAGTTGTGAGCTGCCATGCGGGTGCTGGGAGTTGAACCCAGATCCTCTGGAAGAGCAGTCAGTGCTCTTAACTGCTGAGCCATCTCTCCAGCCCCTTATTTTCAATTTTTAAAGATGATTTCTTATTTGTTGACATTTTCATACATGTCTAAAATGTCTCTTGCTCATATCCACCCCCAACTGCCCCCACCCTTCCATGTGTTCCCCAGTCCTCTTCATGACCTCTTTTTTTTCTTGTAACTCACTGAGTCCAATCAGTGTTGCCTGCTGAAATGTTGACTGATCTTTTTGGCTGGATCATGTGCAGGTCACCATAGATGTGGTGCTTTCATGAGCTCAGTGCCCGTGCCATGTCCAGAGGATAACACTTCATAGTGCCCACTCCCCTGCTCTCGCATGCTTTCTATGCCTTCTTCTGAGGTGTTACCGGAGCATTGGGGGAGTTGATGCTGATGTCCCATTTAGGCTGGAGCACTCATTGGTTACTCATTCTCAGCGCTTTGGCCAGCTATGGATCTCTGCATTAACTATTTTCCAAGATAGAAAGAAGCTCCTGTGGCCAAGTTGATGGCACCACTGATCCACGTGAATAAACAGAAATATTTAGAAGGCAGTATGATGTTCTGTCCATTTAGCAGAGTAACAGTAATGGGTTCTCTCCTCCCTGGGGTCTATATGAGTTGTGGGCTTTTGGCCAGGTTTACTGTACCCCTTCTGTGGAGAAACACTTATTTTAACCCAAAATGGACAGTACCAAACACCACCACCAACAAAACCTGATAATGGATGAGGAGGAGAATTCTTGTTCTAATTAGGGTGTTAAACAAGGCATGGTGTGCTAGCCACTTCCCATGTTCAGGGTTTTGGAGGTGTCAGGATGGGCTATAACTGGAATTTAATTTCTAGTCAGTGGCAATGTATGAACTCAAGTATATGCACAAAGTCACAGGACTGGGAAAGTGTCTGTGTATTGTTTCTTAGTATTGGGGTCACATCACTATGGCTAATCTTTTACTACTAAGTTGAAAAACAAATGTTAGTATGAGCCTTACTTAAGTTATGGGCAACCATGAAAATCATAATATATAATGTGAATCTTTCAAAAGTGCAACATGAAAAAAACCCTAAAAAAATTGGTCTATTCAGTAAGAGAAGGAAAGCAAAAAGAAAAATGCGTGATAAGTAGCGAACGTAAAATAAGATGAAGAAATCAAATCTATGATATCAGTGATTACAGGATGAGTGGATTAATCTCACTGATTAAGACACAGGTACTTTTGGATTGGCTTACAAAAAGATCCAGGCAATCTTCTGGTTGATTTTATGAGAGGCACATAAATGCGAGAATAGAACAAGGTTGAAAATAAAGGGCTAAAAGTGGCATTCTAGGAAAATAACTACAATAATATAAGTCTAGCAATTTCAATATCAGATGGAGGTGAAGTTTAGCCAAAGAAGAATAGAGATGATTTATTCTGGAAATGCCACAATTGCATGATATTCCAAGAAGATGTAATAATCACGAGAAAATACAACCAAATACAGTGCAAACTACAGAGAGGCATAATTGTAAGAATTACAGTAATAAATAGACAATCTACCATTTTAGGTAGAGATTTCAATATACCTTTCTTGGAAACCTGTCAAGCAGGTACAGTCAAACAAGAGGAGTTGGATGAGCTGGCAAGATATCTCAGTGGATAAGGGTGCTCACTTCTAAGTCTAATGACTTGAGTTTGATCCACGACTCACATGGTAGAAGAAGATAACCACTTGCCTGTGACCTCTGCATGCTAACTGTGGCATGTACCTCACCCCCACCCCCACATAAAATAAACCAATAGATATTAAGGAAGCGTTTAGTAACATGGTCAACAGTTTTATATACAGCTATTTATGTTTGAGAGCACATATAGAACTTTTAAAAAGAGGGATTATTTGTGAGGCTAGAAAGACAGTCTTTGATTTCTAAATGTTGATTGTATTTGGACTGTATTCTCTAACTCAGTGCAGTGAGATCTGTTAGCTAGACATGGCGATTGTTTCCTGCAATCCGAATCCTAGCACTGAAGAAACAGAGGCAGGAGAATTAGACATTCAAGGTCATTGTGCTGGTTTGTCTTTTTGTCACTTTGACACGAGCTAGGGTCATCTGGGAAGAAGGACCTCAATTGAGAAAATGCTTCCATCAGATTGGCCTGTAGGCAAGTCTGTTGTAGCATTTTCTTGATTAATGTTTGGTGTGGGGAGGCCCAGCCCACAGTGGGCAGTTAGTCCTGGGAGGTATAAGAAAGCAGGCTGAGCAAGTCAAGAGGAGAAAGTCAGTAAGAAGCACTCTCTCAAGGCCTCTGCTTTAGTTTCTGCCTCCAGGCTCCTGCCTTGAATCCTGCCCTGACTTCCTTTCATGATGGACTGTAATCTGTAAGATGAAATAAACCATTTTCTCCCCAAGAAAATAGATAAGAGAAGCATTCTCTTCTTAGATTGTCATGAATCAAGAATAATCATGATTTCTAGTAATATATATACATTTATTAATATATATCTAGTTATATATATATATATATATATTTGTTGCATAACTCCAAAGCATTTATATATATGCTTTGGGGTGATGCAATGAAATTAATATAATAGAAAGTTATATGGATTGGAAAGGAAAGAACA
The DNA here is from genome assembly GCF_949786415.1 of Peromyscus eremicus. Classification (NCBI taxonomy): domain Eukaryota; kingdom Metazoa; phylum Chordata; class Mammalia; order Rodentia; family Cricetidae; genus Peromyscus; species Peromyscus eremicus. Next base: position 135,910,439 of record NC_081419.1, on the reverse strand, counting down.
AACTATCTTGTTTTCATATGATATAATTTAAGTGAAAAAAATCATCATACCAATTTTTAGCACTAGCAAGTTCAAAAAATATGTCAGATAATATAAACATGAAAATCAGTAGTTTCCCTGTGTCTCACAATAATAAAGAAAATATTTTAGAAGCTATTAATAGTATCAACCATTATGATGTTTATAGGGTTTGGTTTAACTAAAAATTACATGCAATTTACCTAAAGAAATGCTAAAGGGGATGAAGGAAGACTTGTAGAAGTGGAGAGTTATACCATGTTTATGGATAGGAAAAAAGTCCATAGTGTAATGATACTATTCATTCAAAATTAATGTACAAATTTAATATAGGTGCAGTGACATCATAAAAGTTTCCAAATGATATTGGTCAAGAAGACTCTAACAATTTTATGCAAGAAAGATACCCATTAGTAGCTACTTAGGTAAAGAAGTAGTACAGATAAAAACTGGAGATTTGTCCTACCACCCCCAGCATGGGTGTGACGTTGTGAGAACTGGCAGGAGGCTGGCCGAACAACAGAATGCTACTTAGCATGACTGTCTCTAGATTCATGCAGAGGATGAGGGTGGAGAGAGAGAGGGGCAGAGGCAGAGGTACACCAGAGATAGAGAGCCCGAGAGACATGTAGAGGAAGGGACAAGCAGAGAGGGGAGGGAGAGAGAAAGAGATGGAAAGAAAAGACAGAGGGAGAAGGAGGAAGGAAGAGAACAGGAGGAGAGACGAGAAACGACAGACGGTGGCTGTGCTTAGGAAAGGGCTCTTCATTTCTAAGGGCAGTCTGTGTTCAAATGTACAAAAATGACACATGGTGAAAAATGGTCCTGGAACAGAACTGCGGAACACTCTGCGGTGATAGAAATATGATGTGGGGGAAGTGGAGTGGCGTATGTATTTATGTGCCTGGTGCTAGCAGCGTGATGGTGAGAGAGCAGCCAGCCAGAAGAGCAGCTTTCCTTAGATCACTTGCAAGCCGAGTTTATCTCCTGGTGGTTGGCTCTGCCTTTCCCTGCCACTCAAACTTTATTGGGAAATGGATTCTCTTGCCAGAAGAGTGTGATTAATACTGCAACTGGCTGTGGGCTTAACAACAGATTGATGGTTATATTTTTAAAGGAGCTGCCTGCTCATGGTTTACACTGCCCTGATATGCAGTGTTTATCATTCCTAAGTGGAAAAGGTTTGTTTGAGTTAGATTTTTGTTCCATTCCACATGGCATTTGTTGTTTGCCAGCCCTCCCTGCCACCTTGCATTTGTTATTTGATTCAAGACAGTGAGTGATCGTGAAAACAGGAACCCCGTTCCAAATTTGTGTGTTTTGCAATGCCTGCAGGCAATACAACAAACACCACTGGATGCAGTTCGCTGAGTGCTAGAGGTGAGAGAGAAAAGGAGCAACAGCCTGTCTAGGTGTCCAAGCCTGGCCCGAGTGGGTCATCAATATCTCTCCCAATTCCGTGTCTTTATAGACCCAGAGACTCATTTACTCCAGACCTCCGAGGGGTTCAGTGTCAAGGAGACTGGCTCCCTGACCATGTTCCTAAGGCAATGTTGCCAAAACCAGATGCTGGGGCTTCTTACTTCCTAGCAACAAATATAATGGCTGGGAAGATGAAAATTATAGTTTATTCCCTCAATTGTTTAACAAAGGTTTATTGACCTTTTACTGTGTGCCAGACACTATGCAGAACAGTAGATACAGTCCCTGCTATTATGAGGCTTGCAGCCAAGTTAGAAACAGAGACATTAAATAATTATACACACATTACAGTGGCCTTGAGAGCCTGGGAGAAGAGCATGCTGGGAGCATGCAGTGGGGGAGGGTGTTCCTGAAGAGGTGATACCTTATCTGAGGTAGGAAGGTGGAGTGGGCATCTACTAGATCACATGGTGGGGGCTGTGATGGGGAGGTAGTTATAGCAAAGAGTCCCACTGCTTTGTATGCTGCCACTTCCATAGGCTGTGTAGTTCCAAAGCCAAAAGGAGATGAGAACAGCCAGTGGTGAGCATGAACTCAACCAATAGTTGCTGGGTATCCTTCAGTACCCTTCCACTCCATGTAGTTCCAGGGGTAATTGGGAGCAGTAACTGGACCAGTGTGTTTTAGATTCCATGTAGGGGATCGGCCTGGGCTCCTTCTCCACTAAACTTCAGGTTTCCTCATGTTCTCTGGACCCTCTCAAGCTGAGGTCATAGCTTCAGTAAAGGGCTGAAGTAGGGTCATGAACAGTGCCTAGTTGGCATTTGCCATGAATTTTTTCATCCACACCTCCATACTCTGGGTCTCTTCGACTCCTTGTATTGACGGTGACTGTGTATGAAGGGTTTGATTTGGCCATTTCTGCCTGGATTCAGTTTTATACAACGTCGCTTGAACTCTGAAGCCTATCTCCTGTTTGGCAAGTAGGTTGCATAAGACCTGCCCCACAGCTGTTGCCAAGCCTGGGGTGCCATGTGCACCTGAAGCCCTTGGTGTGGCCTTAGATGACGTGGATTTTGTTGTGATGAACTTTGGGGTTGCCTTGATCTTATACTTCTTCCACACCAGGGTGTATTTACTCATCAAGTCTTGCTGAGTTCCACTATGTATTGAGTAGGGTTATAGTCTAAAGATTATCAAGGGCCAGAGCACTCCCACCGTCACAGCCATGCCCTGTGTTGTGAACCTCCTCCTTTGGCTGTGTAGGTCCAGCCTGTGCTTTCCATGTGGGGGTGGGAACAATACCATCTGTGGTTCAGGACTGTATTCTGGAGATCAGTCCCATCGGGAGGCTGCCTAGAAGTCCAGCTGAGTTGTAAAGAGGACCTGAGTGAAGGCCAAGGCTCAGGGAGAAGACGAAGCAAGAAAGGAGAGAAAGAATTAGATTCTAGAGCAGTAGTTCTGAGAAAGAATTAGATTCTAGAGCAGTAGTTCTCAATCTGTTAATCTCCATCCTTTTGGGGGTCGAATGAGAACACAGATATTTACACTGCAATTCATAACAGTAGCAATATTACAGTTATGAAGTAGCAACAGTAATAATTTTATGGTTGGGGGGGTCACAACAACATGAGGAACTATACTAAAGGGTCACAGCATTAAGCAGGTTGAGAACCACTGTTCTAGAGGCTTGTGTAGAAGCTGAATGCTGTCTTCTTCATGGGAGATGAGGGAATTAATGGTCCAGCAGTCTTAATCTTGGATGACCAGTTGAATGGTAGTACCAGGATGCAGTAAAGGCAGGGAGATACTGGATAGTGATAGCTGGGGCTGCAATTTTTTTGTCTCTTCTTTGTTTCTGACTGCAAGGACCCCTAGGAATTCTGTCCTTAGACTGTGCCCTTTCAGTTCTTTCTTGAGATTTTTTTTTCTTTGAAGAATTGATAATACTCTTATGAGAATTTTTTTCTTGTGCAATCAAGGGCCACATACTCATAACAAGTTAGCTGCAGGCCACATAAAAATAAAAATCACACTTTTTAGAGTTATCCTTTTCTAAGAGATGTTTGGCTTATATTTAAAATAAATGAAGATAAAGAGATCAAAGTATATTAAACATATAAATATCCCACTTATCAATGCTATCAAATGTGAACATTTTATTTTGTCTCACAGAATCTGAATCATAGAATTTAATGTTAGACTCCAGGAATCTTAACACTAGACCCTCAGAACCATTACAAAGTAGGAAGAAAAAGAGGGAACGACCAATATGCATAGAGCTAACAGGCAGTATGTGTCTACCCAATAGGGGGAAGGCTTTGGTTATATGTGGTCATTGTTAGCTTGCCAGTGAAACTGAAAAAAAAATGACTATTGTTGCCTGATGACAGATGAAGAAACAATTTTTAAACAGGAGATTGAAGATTCATGATAGAGGGCTAAGGAAATGTCTCAGTGGGTGAAGTACTTCCTGTGTAGGTATGAGAACCAAGGATCCCTACAACTTATGTGAAAACGGGAAGCCGCAGTGTGTGTCTATAACCGCATTCCTCCAGAGCTGAAGGAAGGAGAGTCCCCCAAAGCCTGTCGTACTATCCTGTCCTACTCAGTGGCAAAACAAGGGACCCCATCTCAAGCAAGGTGGAAGGAGAAGACCAAGACATGAGGTTGCCTTCTGTCTTCTACATGTGTGCCATGGCATGCATGTACCCACATTCACACACATGAATGCATATGTATACATCACGCACTTAGATCACACGTACATACACACAAAGATTAAAAAAAATAATGTTAGATATGTGTATTTTAAAATGGTTAGATTATATTAAACTTCTGATTTGAGGCTCTTTAACTCTGTAAAACAGTTGATGGAGTTCTCCATAATTAAAAAGAGGTTTTAACCCCTTGAGACCTTGGAACTGGCATTTCTTGTTTTGAAAGGGAACACAAAGACCCTACTGATGTTTTATGTAAGGCTTGCGGAATTGTGATTGTGCTCACACCTGTTCTGTTAGTGGTTAATCTCTGCACATTAATTTCCCCTCCCCACACTCTACAACGTGCTTTCCATTTCAGATTTTGTTAGTTATTAGTTCTTCCTTTGGTCCACGCGAATTTAGCCTATGATGTGACTGTGGATTTAATCAAGAGAATGGCCCAAGTAGGGGGTATTTGTTCTCTGCCTACTTTTAAATGAAGGACTTCACGTTAACTAAGAACAATGCCCAGTTGGGCAAAGCATTTCACTTGGAAGGTTGCTAGGGTGCCTCGTGCAGAAATCGCAGCTCCATTCTGGAGATGCAGCCACTTGTGGGACAGAAGCTGAGGAATGCTTATCAGGGCATAGCCTGCTTGCATAATGAATCACAGTAGGAAGTGTGACCCACCATGCTGTTTTGGCAGTGTATGCTGCCTGCAGCCTTCTGCTGAGCTCTAGATGTCTGGGTCTGTGTCTCTGCTGGAGAGAGACCTCTTTGAGCTGTTGGATAGGTGGAATAAGATAGAAAAGGCTACAGGTACTTGAAACGATGCAATCCCATAGTACCTTCCAAAATATGTGTGTTTTTCAGCTTAGGGACGTTTGTACTTTGGTGAGAAATCCCAAGAGGGCGCTAGTTCTTACAACACGACTTTCTTTTAATTAGACAGTGGTCTGTTGCTGATATATCCCCACTGCTTGGTGCTAAAAAACAAAAAAGCAACAGGACAGTGGCCTGGAGGAAAACAAAAGACTGCTCATTAAAGGCTGGGTGTTTATTTTCTGCATCCATGCATGGATCTCCCCAGAGGCCCTGTGCCAGGGATGAGCCCATGAAAAAGCTCTGGGAAGGGGCAGAGTGAGATGTGTGCTTTAAAGTTGGAGTCAGCATATCAGCTCATTCTTTCTGGAGGCTTTGGTTGTGCAGAGAACCTTGTGAGTGAGGGTACGTTTCCTCCAAATTGTGGGCATTTCATAAGGAGAAATACTGCTCTTTTGTTACCCAGTGACTTTGCCAGCCTGATACCTGACTTAGGGATCACACTTGACTACTTGCTTATACAGAATCTGGGCACTGTAAACCCCGGTTAGAAATGGCTTAGTTGGTAGGGGACCAGCCCTGTGTACAGAAGGCTCTGGGTTTGAGCCTCAGCACCATATAAACTGAGAACAGTGGCTCATGCCTGTAATCATAACTCTTCAGAGGTGAAGGCAGGGGGATCAGAAGTTCAAGATCATCCTCAGCCATAGTCAATTCAAGGCCATCCCGAATATATAACACCCTGTCTCAAATAATAAATAAATAATAAGCAGAACAAGAAGTCTTGTTCAGCATCCCTACTTTGAAAACGGAGAATTTAAAGTCTAGAAAGTTTCTAAAAAGACTTCAGTAATGTCCCGTGGCATTAGGATGGGACCAGGGCTCTGTGGTGGAACAGCGTGCATCACTCTGAGCAAGTCACCGCTCCTGTGGATGCATGTGTGCAGCAAATACCCACCGTGGGGCTCCGCTGAGAATTGCACGAATAATAACTGTTCATGTAATGCTCCCTTCCTGCAGAGTACAGTCAAATGAAAGACACAGAGGGGCTTGGAAACCCAACATAGGCTGCCGAGTGGTAGACCAGCTTCATTTTCCCGCCTTTGAAGATTCATCTTGTAAGAGAGCCAAACCTTAGGAAAACCACTTCTACCACAGAAGAACATATGGTCATTAGCAAAGGTTACACAGTTTTTTTGTTTCATTTAGCTTTTATTTAGCAGTATAATATCGACTAATAAATGTTCTGGCAGGTTTTATTAAAAGGCTTGCTTAAGTCAATTATAGCTCTATCTATTATGAAGTTGCTCAACATTTCCCTGTTATCTGCATTCTTGAAGAACATTTTATACATTTTTGCCATTAATTACTACTTACTCCTTTGTGAAATAAGAAAGCCACAGAAACATTGTATGTCTGTATACCCGCACTGCATGCATTTAAAAGAACAAGCTATTCTCCACCCCCCCCACCCCCCCCCACCCCCGTTTCCTGCCAACTTTTCCAATGCAGAAGGATCTAGAAGGCACTCTGACCAAGATGTCACAATAAGGGACAGAGGCATGGCTGCAGTTTTGAAACTGTGGGAAAATGTTACACTAAAGTTAGAGAAATGCACATCAAACATGGCCTACCTTACTTACATCATTGGGTTTTCAGTATTGAGAACTACGGAAATAAAAGCCATTGTCTCTAAGTCGCTGCTTTCATTTTCTTCATCTTATTTTCTCATTCCCAGTGTCCACAATGGGATATGGCAACTATTAGCTTAGAAAGTAAGTGTCTGATATTTGCTCCTGTCCTTTCCTTGGACCTGAAGGGAGCATCACTTGGCAGCCAAAAGGCTCTCTGGAACACACAGATGATTCCTAAAATTCCTCTTGACTTTTTCAGATCTGCTTCTGCTTGATCTGATGGTGAGGGCCCACACCTGGGCCTTTTTCTTTTTAATGTGCTTGGTGGAAACTTAAAAGAATGTGGGCTTAAGAAATTACAAATTCCAGAATGAAGTACTAATGAAGTTCCTGGACACAAATCACTTCACACACTCCACTTAGAGGATTTGTTTAATTGACTGAGGAAATAGTTTGAAGGGGAAGGGAGCATTTCTTTTCATTAGCGTTCAAATGAAGTGCAAATTATAGAACTTGGGCTCCATATTTCCTAAAGATAGAAACTCTAGAGAGAGGGAGAAAAATTAGGAACGGAACTCAGCTTAAAATCAGAAACAAATGCAGTTTGGGTAGAAAAGTTTGGGCAATTTTCTACATGGGTAATTTGAGAGCAGCCAGCTAATGGTGGGTTGGAAATGACTTCCTTTCCCCTCAGTGCCTCAGGTTTGTAGCCCAGTTTTATTTGTGTTTGTTTTATTTCACATTCAGCTTGATTCCTTAATAAAAAAAAAAGTACCTCTCTAGGCTGAGAAGACAAGGCAAGTGTGTGAACCAAGTGCCAGGCCTGCAAACCTACTTTGAGGAATTAGGTGTTAAATTACTAAAGATGGCACCTGCAATTATAAGGACTGGTGTAAAATTACAAGCATTATTAATCTACAGGCTTCCAGGCTTAGGTGGTTATCAGGTGGATCAGTAGCCAATTTCTGCTGCATATTTCATCCTTGCACAATTATAGCCCGTGCATAACCATAACATCTACCATATGATTTTATTAATTTGTTGTAAGGACTGTTTCTTAGGCTCTTAATGGTGTGAACTTCACTTCTGAGTCTATTCAACAGACAAGGTTGATTCTCTTCAGCCCAATTCAAGTCTCAGTGACTGTCAGTTCTGTACACAGAGGTGAAGATGGACAGTCCCAGGGGCTCATCGTCTTAACAGCTGGCTTGTGTGCCTGGACTGGTTCACACAGGCCAGGCAAGGATGCAGATATAGTTATAAAGCAAATGTTGCAGCTAGGTGTGTGGAGTTGTGCTCACCTGAACTTGGAAGCTAAGGCAGGTGAACTTTGTAAGTTCAAATCCAACACGATTTACAATGCAAGATTTAGGCTAACCATGGCTATGTATTGAGGAGACTCTATCTCAAAAACATGCTACAACACAAAACAAAAACAATAGCAAAATAAAACAATAAAGCATGTGTAACAGAGATAGTGGTGTTGATTTATGTGGGGTAGTGCCTCTTACAGGCAAGGCTGGGAAAAACACAAGCTTCAAGAGGCATTGTGGGGAAAGCACAAAATCCTTTTAAAGGTATTACACTTTTTCTTCCTTTTATAAGATAGGCTCAAGCTGGCTTTGAACATGAGATCCTAAGTTCTGAATTCCACCTCACTAAGAACAGTGTGTGTGTGTTTGTGTGTGTGTGTGTGTATGTGTGTGTGTGTAAACTTTCCCTTCTTGGGTCCAGGTCTATGGGAGCAGAACCTGAGGCGGATTTCCAAATGAAAAGGCTTTCACTGAGGGAACATTGTGAGGTTTTCTTCCCAAACTCCATCAGTCAGGAAAATTGTTTAGAGCATTGGCTTGAGGACACATTACTGCCTACCCCTCAGAATTTATGGTCCAGAAAGTCTGGACTTGAGCTTGAGATCTGTGCACCTCAAAAACTCCTAAGTGAAATGGATGCTTTTAGTATGAGAACCACCCTTGAGAACCACACTCTCACACTCACATACAGCCAGTAGCGGTGGACAGCTGTGGATGGCTGAGAATGTGGCTTAATGTAAAGCTATAAGCTTTCTTGCAACATTGAGATTTGGGGGTGGGGTGGGGGTGAGAGAGGACATTCTGTAACTCAATAGCATGATTTTTTGAGTGTGAACTTTATAGATAATAATGTCATGGTATAATGTTAGAAGGTTGGACATGTGTGTAAGGAGAGAGCTGGAGAAAGATGCAGGGTGGGGCAGGGTAGACCCTAAGCAAAGGCCCAGCTTTGGGTCTGTCCAGCTACAGTCTGACCCCATGGGGGACCTGTACCATGAACCACACTGAGTTTGTTCCCACTTTGACTCATATTTCACCATCCCCACATGTTGGCCATTGCTCTGTAATAGAGTTAGATGACTTGGCTGGGTAGAGGTGCGGGTGTGAACTTTTAGTGGCTGGGGACAGTCACCTCCTAGTCAAGACATTTTGGACCATAAAGAAGCATTACTGTGTCCCTTAGATTTGGAGTGCTGGAAACAGAGTATGACACAGAAACAGACACTCACCAAGAGATGGCTGTGGACACACGTCTTTAGCTCTTTGGTACTTGAACTGCCTGTTTGTCTTTGGAGACTATAGGCAATTCTAAAGCTTTTCCATCAGAACATATTCTGGGGCTGGAGGATTGCAAGTTAGCTTGAAGAGCTTGCTTTGCAGGAGTCCGCAATGAATCTGGTTCTCCAGAACATTTTCTTCCTGGCAAAATAGGATGCTTTTCCAATTGATATTGTATAAATCACAGGAAGGCTGTCCAAAGCCTCCTAACTGGAGTAACCATTATGCAAGCTGTCATACATGACTAAACCATTATTATGGCCTCCAAGAAGCTAAGGGACTCCCACCTCATTTCTGGGGGAGCCCATTTCACACCTGAATAACTCTTATTTAAAAAAGTCAGCCTGATACTCATTACAAACTTGCCTTTGCTAAAAGACATTCCGCCATCTCTCGTGAAGCACTGCCCTCCTCCCCAGCAGAGTCCCTTCCTTGTCATACCAGAAATAATTCTCCCTCCTCCATGGCGCTTGCCTCTTTAGTTAATATTATAAAGGATAGATCAAGGGTGAATAAATATAACATGGTTATATTATTTATTACAGCCTTTTTGAATTCCTACGCACAGTAATAATGGCAGGTAAAATTCATTCTGTTTCTAAGGAATCAATTTGCTATTATCCTCCAAATGTCATCATTCTCAACTTAATGTGGGGGATTTGTTGCTACAAATAGACATGGTTATTGCTCTGTCCAGCAAGTAGCTGAGGATGCTAGAAGGCTCTGGGTGATGGTGACATAATGCATTGATTATGAAATGCACTGGCTGGGTTGATATTTACTGCAGGCCTGGTAAGCATGAGTGTGCCAGGGTTAGAAATATCCATCATGCATGTAAAAGGCGTGTACACAGTGTGGCATCTGGTTGGGTCCAAGCATGTGTGTGTGTGTGGGCTGCCTGTGCTAATTTTTCAAACTTGGGGGTTAGTGTCAGAGAAGAGCATGACTCACATCTTTGGAGTCCTATATGTCTATGTGCTGGTTGGCATCAGTCTTTTATTCATGTATGTGGCTTCATTGTGGATGGTCTCACATATCCAGCAGCCTCAGATCTTCAAAAGAAGGAAGATAACCAGGAAGCAGAGTTTGAACTCTGCTGCCATCCTGCAACCCCAGGGACCTTTTGCCCCTCTCTCTCCCTTTTCCCCTATTCCTCACACACCTCCACCAGCTCCCCCTTCTCTATCTCTTCCTCCCTCCTCCTTAACCTCTTCCCTTTCTTTCTCCTCATATATCCCTTCTCATCCTCTCCCATCTACTCTGCTCCCTCTGTATCTTTGTAACTTATTTGCTACCAACTGCATCCCTTTTTCTACCCTTTCTGTATCTTTTCTTCTTCTCTCTCCTCCTCCTCTATTTTCTTCTCTTCCTTCTCTCCCTCCCCCTTTGCATCTTTGTAAACTTGGATTAGCTGGACCACAGCCTATAGGTCATTCTAATAAATCCCCTCCTCTTCTTACTCTCTTCCTCTTCCTTCTTCTCCTCTTGCTGCTGCTGCTCTCCTGCTGTGGGATGTATGGCAAATGTGTTGCTGATTAATCAATAAAACACTGATTGGCTGTTGGCTAGGCAGGAAGTATAGGTGGGACAAGGAGGAGAATAAAGCTGGGAAGTGGAAGGCTGAGTCAGAGAGACACTGCCAGCCGCCACGATGAGAAACAGCATGTGAAGATGCCGGTAAGCCACAAGCCATGTGGCAAGGTATAGATTAATGGAAATGGATTAATTTAAGCTGTAAAAACAGTTAGCAAGAAGCCTGCCATGGCCATACAGTTTGTAACTAATATAAGTCTCTGTGTTTACTTGGTTGGGTCTGAGTGGCTGTGGGACTGGCAGGTGAGAGAGATTTGCCCTGACCGTGGGCCAGGCAGGAAAACTCTAGCTACACTCTCCCATCTCCTCTCTTCCTTCTCCTCCTTCATGTCTTTTCAGCTTTTGGTGTCACACTCCCTTTCTGTGGCTCTTCTCCCTCTCCCTCCCCACACCTTTGGTATTATTTCTATCTTCTCTTTTTCTCCACGCCCTGTCATGATAGGGATTCTCTAATATTATCCCCAATTCTTCCTCTCCAACTGTGACAGCACCATCTCCCTCAAGACAGCTGCTGTGCCTCTGTCTCTGCATTTCTGTGTGGCAGTGACAACTGCTAATATTTCTCTGAGTTGTCCCACAGGCATACAAACTCAGCATGTCTCAGACTTGGCTGACTTCCTTCCTATATTTCTAATTTCTGTTCATGGTATTGCCTGTTTTCTTGGTACCAAGGGACATGGAGGACCTCCCTGTTGATAGTGTAGACTGCAAGCGAGTCTGGGAGCATGCCATTTCCCCTTCTTAAATTCATGGAGTAGCTACTTTAAAAAGAAAGAAAAGATTATATTTTTGGAGTTTAAAAAATTTTTATTATTGAGGTGACATTCATATAAAATAATAACCATTTCAAACAATCATTGCAATGGCATCTTGTACATTCACAATGTGTGTAGCTGACACCTTTATCTACTTCTAAAACATTTTCAGTGTACCACAAGGGAACCATATACTCATTAAGTAGTCACTCCTTGCTCTCTTCTACCCAGGCTGTGTCTACCTATTGTGGATATTTCACATAAAGAGAACAATACACCTGTGACCTTTTGTGTCTGGCTTCTTTCACTTAGCATAATGTTTTCAAGGTCCATCTGTGGCACAGAATGTGTCAATGCTCCATTTATTTTTATGGCTGACTAGTATTCCATTGCATGTATATATCACAATTTGTCTATTCATCCATTGATGGACACTTGGGCTATTTCTACTTTTTAGCTATTGTGAGTAGTTCTGCTGTGATTATATGTGTACATACATTTGTTTGAAGGGAGTGTGGCTTTTTATTGCTGTGGGAAAAAAGCTCAGCAAACATTCCTGTATAGGGTCAGAGAGTAAATATTTCAGGCTTTGTGGGTTGTTGAATCCCTGCCTACTGAACAGAGTTGTATCACTGTTCCCCAGAAAAGCCATAGAAAATGTGTGAGCAATTAGCATGCCTTTTGCTCTGTCACAACAAAGCAACAGAAAGAGGCAACGAGTCTGAGCTCATTCTTCAACCTTGTTGATGGCCGCTGAGGAACAACATGGCTGCCATTGCCTGCCTTGAACTCCGAGTTTCTGCCTGGTCATGTCCTTCCCTAACTGTAACCACTCTGCATTTGTCACAATTCAGATGGAACGGAGTGGACATGGCTTTAGGTTTGGAAAGGTGGAAAGGGGTCAGCACGAGGAGGGAAGAGGGGACTGCGGTCTGATTGGAATACAGAAGGCTGAGTACCCAGATGTGACTGTGGAGCGGCAACTCTGGCCTCAGCTCCAAAGGCTGGGAAGAAGGTAGGGATGTCCAGTGCTTTGCTTCAGGCATACTTGGCCTTCCAGGGTTTCCTACCAGTGATGCAGAGTGGACCATTTCATACACTTCTGCACTTCTTGGGCTCATCTCACTTTAAGGGACATAAAGAGACAAGTTCATTGTTTCGAATACACTTTCTTGTAGAGTTGTTAACTGACAGAGCTCCCGGAGATGTGCTCTTGTAGGAGACAGAAAGGCCTCTGGGGACAAATAAAAGAGTTTATGGATGAAAACTGAGCCAGTCCTTCTTGCATGAGCGGGAAGCCATCTGGGTGACACAGACAGTGGTGGGGATTTGAGACTCTTCGTCCTTGTCTCTCACACGGGCACCTGCTACACCAACAGCTTTTGTCTGAGGGAGAACACTGCTTTAGTAGCTGTTTTCTCCAAGGCCTAAACTTCTGTAGATACCGAAGATGGACAGTGGAGACAAAGGAGTCTGGGTGTGATGATTAGGGAGAAGTGCTCCAGCCCTTGCTCTCCTGCCTGTTAGATGTGGGTCTTGCACATTAATTTCCCTCTCTGAACACCTCTTATTAGCCATCTGTAAGATGAATAGTCTCCTACTGTGAGCTCTGGGGGTCTGGAGCCTCTCCCTGGTCTACCTTGTCCATACGTGTCTCTCCTTTTAGATGTCTTATTTTTGACTTATATGCAGTCATACTCTCCTTTGGTAGATGAACAGCTTCCTGATTTAGTGTGCTCAGGAAATGTTTTCCCTAAGTAGACTCTTGGGAGATTTTATTTTCTCGACAACAGATCTTTGGATCATGTCCTTACAGGTCAGCTAACTGCTCTATGGGGGGACAGCTTTTATGCTTCTGCATCATATGCATATGTGGTCACCCAAATTCATTTCATGCTTCTCTTACAATTTATCATTACAATTTTATTTATTATTATTATGTATTATTATTAGTATGTGTATGTCTCTATTTGGGTGTCTGAGTACAGACATGTTCTTGCCATACTATACACATGGATGTCAGGGGATGACTTTTGGGAGTTGGTTTTTTCTTCCCATAAAACTCTGGTCATCAGATTTTCACCCACTGATTCCTTTTAAGCCCTCAATAAGAGTGTTTTCCTAGACATTCTTGTTGTTAGATATAGATTATGCTGAGTTCTTGCCAGTGAAATGTGGGTGTAAGTGAAATAGATCCATATCTATTGCCATGCACAAAACTCAAGTCTAAGTGGATCAAAGACCTCAATATAAAACCAGTTACACTGAACCTGATAGAAGAGAAAGTAGGAAGTAGTCTTGAATACAATGGCACAGGAGACCACTTCCTAAATATAACACCAGTAGCACAGATACTGAGAGCAACAATTAATAAATGGGACCTCCTGAGACTGAGAAGCTTCTGTAAGGCAAAGGACACAGTAAATAAGACAAACGATAGCCTACAGAATGGGAAAAGATCTTCACCAACACCACATCTGACAGAGGAAGTGAAATACATATACCACTATTAGGCTTGGGCCATAAATTCTAACACATGTCATTTTCGTTTTGGTCATTTGCCTGTGGAAGACTCTGAAGCCATAGGTTTTGGTAGAACCAGAGCTGTGACTATATGGTGAATTACTGTATTCATACTAAGAAAATGTTCATTGTCTTAAGCCATTAGAACATTGAGAGGTTTTGAACCAGCAGTCACCCTGACTAGTACACCTGCTGCATGCTTAGGGTGGAGATGCAAGAGGGAAGATGGGCCTTCCCTTTGAAGCTGCTTCCAACCAGCAGCATGGCTCTTCAGAAGTATAGTTTGGAGGAGAGGCAGTTTTGGTTATAGATGGAAGGACCATCTTCAGCCATGGGGACAAGCCACACCTGGGAGAGAGAAAGGGGGAAATGTGAAGGCCAGACAGCCCAGATCAGCATGAGCTGGTTTCCAGAAGCATGGGTGAGTCTGGAAATAGCTTCATTTTCTCTGCCAAAGGCTAGGTTTTTCCTGCCTATTGGAATCTGACACTTCTCATTAGCTTTTTCTTTGGGGAACAGTGGCAAACCCACGCTAACAACCTTCTGATGGGCAGTGGAGGGTAATGGAAGTATTCCCAGAGGTAGCCTGGGACATGTAGGCTTCTTGTTAGATACCAGCAAGCTCCTGTTAGCTCTCAATTTCCAGAAAACTTACTTGAACTTGATGTGTGTTGGTAGCGTGTGTGAGGGCACCACATCGGTAGAGGGCACCACAGAGAGTCCAGAGTTGGACACAGCCACTCTCAGCTGCTCCTGATAGGATTTGCTTAATTTTTTTTTTTTTTTTTTTTTTTTTTTTTTTTTTTTTTTTTTTTTTTTTTAGTAAATAAGCTAGATTGAATTGTTTTTTTTTATTATTTTCTCCTCAATTTGAACTCATCTTGTGGAGCTTACAAGGGAATGACTATATGGAGAAGTATATTGGTCAAGACATGTTAGTGTGTGTGTGTGTGTGTGTGTTAGACAAAGTACAAACTTGAACATCATTCTTTAGTAGTCATCCATGTTGTTTTCTGAGATAGGGTCTCTCATTAACTTAAGTTCCACTAATTAGGTGAGGCAGGCTTCCCAATGAGCCCCAGGGATCTGTCTGTGTTGGCCTCCTCAGTGTTGGGAATGCAGGCATGCACAGTTATGCCTGGCTTCTTATATGAGTTCTGGAGATCAAACTCAGGTCTTTGTGCTAGCCATCTCCTCAGCCACAACAGATTAACTCTGTAACAATCAACTGCAATATTTTATTGTCGTAATATAGTGGAGATGGTTTCCTTCATCATATCTAGTGTGAGTTAGGGCTGTGCTAAAGCTTTTCCATCTTATGTTCCTGCCATTCTTTAGTTCCATGGAATTCAGTTGGTGAATGGGAAAAAAGAATGGGGGAGAGTCAGTAGTTTACATGAGCTATGATTAATTGCCATTATGGTATCTTCATATATCTCTGGAATTCGGGGAAACATGGCCTACTGTGTGCCCAGAAGAAGAAGAAACAGAAATAGGAAAGGATGAGTAGGTAGCAGTCCACTAATGAAGAGAACTCATCTCTAAAGAAACAATGTTTGCGTCCCAAGAAAAGCTTCTTACTGTTCATGGCTAAATAAAAAAAAAAATCATTCAACAGAACTATTGTGCTATTAGCAAAGTTTATTTCCAGAGTAGTGCAGCTGGGACTTTGAGCTAGCTAGCTTTGATTCCTGAGACTTCTGAACTTGAGATGAGTCCACTGTTTTTATCTGGATCCAGGCTCATGCTGAGCGCCTGAGAACTTTCAGAACTCCCTGTGAGGTGGAGGGGCTGTGTTTCAGTAGTACCTCCCCAGATAATCAGCTCTGCGTCTTCTCTTTGAAGCCTTCTATAGGTCTTTAGAAGGCTGTCAATTTCCTAGCTCTCATTATGGATTAACAGCACTGAGAGATTGTTGCCGAAAGAGAGAGCTCATGACATTGAATTGATCTGTCCTAAAGCTGAGAACACATTGGGATGAAACCAGGGTGGCATTTGGCAGGGGGAGTTGGCGCTCTGTTTGACTAAATGTGGGACAAGGTTGTTCCCCAGATGGAGGGTGGTTAGAGGCAATTACTGCCGGCGGGGGCGGGGGGGGGGGCGATGTGTACTTGGGACTTCTTGCTCTTTGCTTCTTGGACCTTTTCATTCATTTCATATCCGAGGCACTCTCCTTGTTCAATCTTCTGTAACCTCACATGGAATCTCAATTCTAATGAGAATCTAGAAACTAGAATTCACCTTTGCTCTTCTCAGGAGAAATTATTTGTAAGCCTAAATAGAAATGAGCAGTTTTCTGCAAAGCAATTTTTTGGATGTGGAAGGCAGTAATGCAAACAAGAGGAACTCACTGCTTTTAGTCTTCAAAATCACACAAACTAGATTGCTACACCTTTGAAATTTGCCCTGCTGACCGATGTCCCATCCCTAGAGAAAGACACTCTCAGGTAAAACTAACACAGAAAGATTAGTGAGCCCACAGTTCTTTTTCCCACTCTTAATGACCTTATTAGAGAAATTGCACCCTGGGTAACAATATAGTAGAAACTCCCTATGGAGTTACTTAGACCGAAGAGCTGATTCCTTTGGAAGAAAATGGTAACTGTCAGCAATGTTCAGGTTTGAATTAAATCTAAGACTGCATGACCCATATTCTTATGTAAACATGAATCCTTTAATCTACCTACATTCGATATTCATCTTGGATAATCTCTTCTAGTGTAACATTGAAATGTTTGCAGGTCACAAACAGTGTTTTCAGAGAGCTTGGGGTGAGGCCCCTTTAGGGGTTCCTGATCTCCCCAGCAAAGTGAAGTAGAGAACTGAAGCGGTTCTTCAGATTATTATTTCTTATTATTATTAATTAGCAGCAATAATAGAAACCACTGTTTATTGTAGGCCTGCTTCTTTTCCTGGTGTATGGTGTGCATTATCTCTAGGCATGAGAAGAGCCCTGAACCAAGGCTCGGATGTGTCCATGGGCCTGCCTGAGGCTACCCAGTCAGGAAGAGACACAGCAAGATCCTAAGCTATGACTGTTGACTCAAGGACTTTTCTTTGATTTTGCATAAATATATCAACTTTGGTCATATTTAGGAAATGGCATTTTGTGAGTATATAGTTTTGAGCCCTGACTGAAGTGCACATCCACATAACCATGCCTCTGATCAAAGTGTAGAATACATTTTCATCACCTATGCCCTCAGGCCTCCTGGCAGTCCTTCCTCCCTAGGCAGCCAATGACCTGATTTTGTGCACTATAGAATAGATTTATTTTTTCTAGTACTTCTTGGAAATAGAATTATGTGATAATTTATATTTAACATTTTTAATTTATTCTGTGATAATTTCATACATGAATACAGTGTAGTTAGAGCATGTCTATCCACTTGTTTTCCCCAACTTCCTCCTAAATGGTCCCATTCTTCTCCCAACTTCATGTCATAGTCAACATTCTCCTCCTTATCCTTCTCCTCCTCATCTTCCTCCCCCTTCTTCTACTACTTCTCCTTCTCCTCCTCCTCCTCCTCCTCCTCCTCCTCCTCCTTCTTCTCCTCCTCCTCCTCCTACTACTACTACTACTTCTCTATACTACTCTCTCCCACTGAGTCCAGTTACTGTGCCCACATGAGCATGGGTATTGGTCACCATCCACAGAGGCATGTTTAACCAACCATGGGTATATCATTGATGATAACTCATTCTTCCTCCTCCAGTGGCCACTAATTCCCAGTAGCTCCTCAGCTAGGGTTGGGGCCTTATGAACCTCTTTCTTTTCTATGGTGGAGTGCTGACTGGTTTGATCTTGTGTAAGTCTTATGCTGGCAATCACAGTAGCTGTGAGTTCAATAGCATAATGACCTTGTCATGTTTAGAAGACATTATTTCACAGCAATCTTCCCTTGCCTTTGGTTCTTACAATCTTTCTGCCTCTTTTTCTCCCATGTTCTCTAAGTCTTTGGAGTCAGGGGTGAGGGTTGGACATAACATAGATGTCCAATTTATGGCTGAGCACTCATAGTTACTTATTCTCCACACTTTGGCCATTTGTTGTCAAAATGGAAATAAAAACAGATTTCCTTGTGAACTTATTGTGAAGACTAAATGAGTTGGGACTGCAGAGCTGTCTCAGTGGGTGGGAATGCTTGCTGTACATGTAGCAGTGGAGGACCTGGGTTTGCATCCTCAGCACCCTTGTTAAAAGATGGCCATGGCTCTGTGTGTGTGTGTGTTTGTGTGTGTGTGTGTGTGTGTGTGTGTGTGTGTGTGTGTGTGTGTGTGTGAGAGAGAGAGAGAGAGAGAGAGAGAGAGAGAGAGAGAGAGAGAGAGAGAGAGAGACCAACACCAGGATACATGCTAGAAAAGTTTTGCATTGTGTCAAACAGACCTGGAAAGGCAGTTCTGGTGTAGATTCTTCAGGACAGCTGTAGAGAGAAAGCCTCCATCTGCTCAGAGGCCACTCAAGTCATCCTGAATAGAGCCCAGTAGAAAGGCAATGGTATATGCCATTCTGACGAGATCATTGATGGTGGGAAGGATGTTACTGGACAATACTTCTGTTTAAGTCCCCAGTCTGCGAGAGGATCTCATAGAGTACATGTTTGCTGTCAACTCACTTTGATCCTCCTGTTTCCACCTTCCCAGTGAGGGCTGAGATTATATCTGTGCACAACCATGCCTGCGCTGGCTAATTCTTACAAAGAGACAGAGAAATTCACTGAGTTTTCATCATGGTTTAGTATATTGTGGAAGATAGAACCACAGTTGGATATTTTAGCTGATGCTGTTTCAAAGCAAAGTACTGAAAGTGTGGATTGACTCCTGACCTCTTACATGAAAGTAAACAAAGAGAGAAGTGACTTAAAGTTGTAGTTGTTTTCAAGCAGAAAGTAAGTAGAGCCTAAAGATCTGGAAAAGTCTCAGCCTGCCTGCATTATAAATAAACAAACAATGAGGGGGTGGCCAGGAAACTGTCTGATGCACACATTAGGAGGGATCAGGTATCTTAGCCAAAGTCAGGTCTGCTGTCTAGGAGAGTGGAAGAATGACCTCCCAAGACCGTTCACAGATAAACCAACAGCCTTTGGAGTTGCAGGCTCAGAGCACAAGGACTGGGGTGAGACATGGAACAGTTTCAAATGAAGAGCCATTGGCACCCACAGGCCTGCACATCTTTCCTGCTGTTTCTTCACATTGTGGGGTTAGCTCCCCACAACCTGAAGCCCATGCTCCTATGTTCCCTGGCCACCCCAGGTGGGCTCCAGTGACCCCCAGTGCAGCGTAGGCTCCAAGACCATAGCATAGGGTCTTCATTCAAATTTGGATTTGGGACCACATATGCTTTGCCCATTTTTCTTAGTCTTGGTGTGTTGTGTTTCACATTGTATTATGCTGGGTTGAAAAATGCAGCCCCTTCTCAAAAGATAAAAAGAACCACTGATCAGCCTGATAATTGGAGTGTAGTGAGATGTGGAACAAATTCCCTTTGGTTATTTCTGGTTTATGTCTCATTGATGATTGTTTTGTTGTTTTGCATGAAGCATTTATTACTTGGTGCCTTCGTTTTTCATATTACAGTGTCATTTTGGAGCAATTAGGGACATTTCAGAGGCCTGGGTCTGCCAAGTGTGACCAGGTAGAAACTGGAATCCATTTGCTCTATACCATTCTCCAGTTTGGGCAGAATTTTTTTTTTCTTGTCAGTGCTCCGCCCCTCCCTCCTTCCCTACTGTCCTTGACCTCCTCCTTCCTTCTTTCTTGTCTCCACCCCCCTTTTCTTTGGTCCCCATCTCTTTCTTCTCTTCTCCCACCATCTCTCCCCCTCTCCCACTGTCTCTTTCTCACTCAGTCTCTCTTGTGCACCTATTGTTCTTTAAATTGTCTTACATTTTTAACTATTTAACGATAAAGCACGCACCAGATAGTTCCATCACCTAGAACCATGTGGAGCTACAGAAAGCCATAGGGTCGAGACTCTAGAAGTCCTGGTGCCTTTGCTGTCACTGCCTGGCTCTGCTGGATGGAAGGGCAGGGCATAGAAGTCCCTGTGTAGCTTTGCGCCATCTGCAAAGCACGGGTTATGATCTTTATTTTGTCTCAGTAATTTGTACCTTCAACACGTATTTTCTGGATATTTCTCTGTACTAGGCATTGGGTGAGGCATTGAGCAGGCAGGGGAGAACCAACCAACCAAAATGTGGTCCCTCATGTCTGCTTCCTTAAACTCTGAAATGCAGACAGACCAGCATCTAATTATTCAAGCGCTCTCTTTAGTAGTTCCTAAACTCTCCCTAGGTGTCACACAGAGGTTACCCAGTTGGTAGATAGCAAGCATGTTTGCTGTCTTAGTACTACATGGTCCAGTGCTTTGCTAGTACAATTACAAAAAAAAAAAAGGCAATGTTTTGTTCTGAAATAGTTTTTTAAGTACAAAGGAGGTTGCAGAAGTCTTGTAGAGAGTTCTCCGAATCCTTTGCTTGGCTTCCCCTAAAGGCAGTATCCAATCAGAATTCACTGTCAAAATGAGAAAATTGGTCTCAGATTGATCTTATTGTATTCCCTCCCTCCCCTCCCTCCTCTTCTTTCCCCTCCCCTTCTCTCCCTTCCTCTCCTTTTCTCTTTTGTTCCCTTTCCTCTCTCCTCCCTTCCCCTCCACCCTACTTTCCTTTACTTCTCCTTTCTTCCTCTCCCTTTCCTCCCTTCTCGCGCCTCTGCCTCTCTCCTTCTCCTTGTATCACTAGTTCTGTGAAGTGTAATCACGTGTTTACATTTAGATAATTTACCCTGCAGCCAAGAAGAAGGACAGCTGACCCACCCCATCAGGAAGTTATCTCGTGTTACTGTTAACAACCACACAGGTCTCTGTCTCTCACCCCTGGGCACTGTTCTCCACAACTGTAATTATGCCATTTCAAGAACGTTATGTAAATGGGACCAGACAGTCTGCAAGCCTCAGAGTTTGGCCTTGTTCCCTCTCTGCAATGCCCTGGTGGCTCATCAAAGTTCTTCCATGTATCAATAGTTCATTTTGCTTTCACTTTTAAGATAAAAGGACTCCAGAATAGGACACTTGAGCAAGAAATTCTTTTGTGAAAATATTCATTTTTGTTTTCAAAGTTAACCTTTACGAAAATATCTTTCCTCCCTAGGGACCTGCAGCAATTAATCTGAGTTTGATATGCAAGTTTGCAAATTGGTAGATGATTGTTATTTTTATTTGATTTGTAAATGTTCTCCTAGTGTTCAACAACTACCTCCCCCCAAATTGGGTTCTCACTTTTGCTTTGGGCTCAATATATATAGGAGAGTCTTCCTTCAACAGTAGAATTGTTGCTTGTATTATTTAGGTTAGTGCCAGGTGCTGTAATGAATGGTCCTCTTGAATAGAAGCTTTACATAATAAAATTTTATACCTTGTTTTAACAGAGTATGTGACCATGTTTTGTCTTTGAAAGACTTTGCTTTATAAGGTGATTTGGAGATATAGGGCCAAGTCTTTTAGGATCTTGAATTCTTCTCCATGCAGTGTCACACAGGGAAGTCTGTGAGGGGGAATAGTGGGTGGGGTCGGGGAAGCATTGGATTTACAATTTACAGAAATCATGTGTAGAAGGCCATGGACTCTCACTTCCATTCCAGTTTGATTGGCAGGTGGGATGGGAATGGAAGTATATACTTCTTTGTGGGTAACCGCATCCCTCCAGTTGACCTCACCATACACTGGATGAAGAAATCACAATCCCTTGGTGGGTGGCTATATTGGCCTCCATTCTCATTAAAGTCCGCGTTTCAACTTAACAGTTTTGATGGCAGTTGTAATGGGTGCCATCCATGACTTCATATTCTTGATTTGGCCCTTACTGTGGCAGCTAGATAAATCATTGCCCCTCCAAACAGTCTCTGTTCCTTCTCATCCCTACATTAGTGGACAAATTAGATTCCTGCACTTAACACTGTGCTAAGTTTACTGACCTTGGACAAATGGAAAGTTCTTTCTGGCATCTTGGCTGAAGGTGGGTTCCATAAATCTGGGCTAGCCTGTTAATCCAACCCCACATTTACTGTTGCCCATTCATTTTTAACCTGGAAACTAATGAAAACACAAGCAGCCCTGAGACCACACAGTACAACTGCCGTCAGACAGGCGGGTTTGACAGTTTAGCCCTGAGAGCACTAAATTCAGCTCCTGATAAATAATTTACCCTGAGAACTGGGAAGCTGGCCTCACTGTCTTGCCTAGCTTGCTTCTTGAGGAATGTAGACCATTCTGGTCATGCTAGAGAGGAGAGAAAAAGAAAATTTATCTTCCTTGCTCCCTGGCTGCCCATCCTTCATGTCTCCACAACCATTTTAAGAAAGCTGTGGATTTCTGTTTGCTAGTGCATTGAATACCTCATTTCCAGTTTGCCTTGCCTCTTGCCCGGTCCATAATCACTTGTAGCTCTGGCTGTCAGAGTCCCAGGAAAGACTTCATATGGGCTCACCATGTGCTGATTGATGTTGAGTTTACATCCAGGGTGAAAGGGGAGGAGGAGATAGAACTCAAATGTCTTCTTTCCACTTTCCCTGCCCCTTAATTGACAGGACCCGGAGGAGGCCATGCCAACCTTGTGAGTTTCCAAGTCAGGTTTCATTTTGGGTTGTACATATCATTTCTTTTGTGTTTCTGCAGTTGCTTTTCTATATGCCTGGGGGACGGAATAGCTCAGCTATGCATTTAGTTCTCTGTTGTTGGGGTTTTTCAGGGGTCGGTGCAACTCTGATGCTCATTAAGATTACTGAGCCTCATCATTTTTAATGTTAGGCCCAAGGTAATAGTTAATGAGGCTGAAAAGTATATTAATAAAATCGCTTGTAGTAATTAGCAAGAAATTATAATGGTAGGGTGATGGGGCGATTTTAGAAATCAGTTAGGAGTGATCAAGACCAATCTCGAATGTCACTACTTATTATTTTTTGCTTTCAATCATCATGAACTACACCTTTGCATTTTTATCTCTGAAAATAAAGCCTGTGATTGAGCTCATGCATATTGCGATTGCTTCACCCTCTTTTGTTCCCTTCCAAGGAGCATAGAGACTTGGAAGTAGATGGGCCTTTTGAATAATTTGCAAACCAACATGCTGCCCGCTCCCCCCACCCCAAGGCAAGTGGGTTGTCCATTATTTCTCCTTTGTGGCTTCCTATCTGAGAAGAGAGGCTCTCTGAGGCCACAGAGTCATATTGTCTTATGATGAGAGGAAATTGGAGGAAAGAATATCCCTGAGACTCATCAACTTGGAAGAGGGACATAATAGCAAATGCCTGTAAGTTCATAGATTTTGGAGACTAGAGACTTTAAAACATTTGGAACATCCTCAGTTTCATGTATTAGTCACCCTTTTCCACCAGCTTCTGTTTTGTGTTACAAGTAGGTTTGGATATAAAACTTCTAAATTGACCAGGGCTGAAGCTCGAACTTCCCATTCCTGACTAGACCTTCCCCTGGCTGGAGCTTCTTGGGGTTTTCCTTGCCACTGCTCCTGTTACTATCTCGGTATGCTTATCCATCTTTAATTAAATATCTTTAATGTGTGTGTCTGTGTGTGTTGGCACAGGTGTGCCCCAGTGCACATGAAGAGGTCAGAGGACAACTTCTGAGAGTCAGTTTTCTCCTTCCACCCTGATTTCTGAGGACTGAACTCACGTCATCAGACTTGTGCCCGCAGCAAACACTTTCACCCACTGAGCCATCTACTGGCCCATTTATTTTTGTTAATTTTTGTGCCTGCTCAGATTGGAGGAGTATCTGAAAAAGGTCTAAAGAAGATGGAAGCTTTCTGTGCTCAGACAGCATCATGGTCGCTTCATGAAATAGCGACAGATTTATTGAAATATACACATTATATTCCTTTCCTATTTCCTGTGTTCCCCCTCCATCATATTTACTGAGAACTTATGATATGCAAGGCAGCATTTGTGCAAGTTCCAGAGGATATAGCAGTGAGCATATGCCATTCCTGTCTTCCAGAAGTGGTCGCTAAACTGCTTGATATGTGAATCTTCCCACCAGCTTTGGCTGTCAACTAGACACAGTCTAAAATGCGAGGGAATCTCAATAGGGGATTATCTTTATCAGAATGGACTGCAGATACATCTTGGGGCATTTCTTGATTGCTAACTGAAATAGGAGGGACTAGCCCACTATGGGCAGTACCATCCCTACCCATGCAGACCTGGGCTGTAGAAGAAAGCTAGCTGAGCAATCTAGAGAGCAAGCTAATAAACATCATCTCTCCATGGTTTCTGCTTTAGTTTCTGCCTCCAGATTCCACCCTTGAGTTCCCTACCCTACTTTCCTCTGTTATAGACTGTTGTCTAGAAGTGTAATATGAAATAAACCCTCTCCTCTCTAGGTTGCTTTGGGTCATGGTGTTTATCACAGTATCAGAAAAGCAGGCCAGGCCAAGGGAGCATAGAGATGCTGACCAAAGAGTGGAAGGTTTGAATTATCTGTAAGATGGAGTGTTATTTCTAGACGAAAGGCAAAGACAGGTGTTCCGGGCAGGAACAGAATATAGAGGCATTAACAAAAGGGTACAGAAGCATGTAGGACCCGAGGAACTTTGCAAAGCTGTATGATGCTGCTGCATTGCTTAGCATCTATTGTGGGAATGGTGGATTATTGTCCTTGGGTGTGTCTGTGATACTAGGGCATTACTTTTACCGTGATACTTGTCTAGGGTTTTAGTCAACTTGGCTAGATTTGTTTGTAGAAAAACTGCTATACATCTGGTACATGGGGTGCTTTACAAGGAAGGGCTCAATGGCAAGAGCCCAATGCAGAGGATGTGGCCCTGCTCCCATTATGAGCACCAGAACCCAGGGGCTGTGACCTTGGATAGAATGAAGGTGAGTATGTACTGTTTGTACTTGTTGAAAGTGGCCTCTAGAATTGAGGAGGGCCCTCTTCATCTCAGACTCAAGCATGTTTATTCCAAGTGTCCTTCAAAACTTCTGTCCTGGGTCAGGCTGCCCCTGTGGCCCTGTAACAGAGAGAGAGGAGAATAGCAAATGGCTGGCAGTATTAAAAACATTGCACCCTGGAGTACAGCTACAGGGAAAGACTCTTCTTGGAGGCCACTGTTATTAATCACAATATATAAAAACGCCTGTGGTAAGAACAGAGGAAGAAAGCCCATCCTTGGAGAAACTACTCTGCTCTGCCAGGAAATCACTCAGTTCAGAACTCCAGTTCAACTGTTTTGGCAGGATTTTCCCAGTCATTTCTGATGGATGTTTAAGTGTCCTGTTAGATAATGATATTTATCTGCTGCTGGATATTTGTCCTGTTTCTTTTTGCTGGCTCCATGCTTAGTAAATTTACCCGTTTGCAACCAAAGTACAGCTTTGCTATCTCCTTCTCCACATGGAACAGAGAGTGGTAGGGAAGAGGGAGAAGGAATCTTGCAAGAGAAAGCAGGTCAAAGGACATAGATAGAAATGGAATCTGTGTATAATATCTGGCCTTAGTGATGAGTGTATAATATTTCCAAAGTTCATCCATGTTGCAGCATGCGTTTGAACAGCTCATTCTAGTTCACTCCTGAGTTGTGTTCTACTTAAGGTGCACAATGTGTGTGTTCAGATGGAGTATCCCTTGTCAGACTGGAAGTGTTTGTATTTTGGAGTTTTTTGGACTTTATAGGTTGATCATTCCTAATCTGAAAACCTGAAACCCACAGTGCTCTTGGCTGTCCAGGCTAGGCCTGATCAATTGATGCCACATTTTGTTTACTTGATCATCTTTTGATGGACACATGGGGATTTCCATATTTGGCTATTGTGAATAGCGCTTCTATGATTGCATCATGTTCAAGTTTTTGTTTGAACACCTGTGCTCAATTCTCTGGGAGTGTCGATCTAGGACTCCATTTGCTGGGTCATCTGTATTTCTGTGTTGAACTTAATGAAGAGCTTCCAGAATTGACAAACTATAGAAACAAAAGTATATCAGTGATTACTCAGATTTGGGGGAAATTGAGGGCTTTGAAGGGTGATAGCCAGAGAGTATGGGATTTTCCTTTGTAATGAAAATATGCTAATATTGACTGTGATAAAGGCTGTACATATCTGTGAATATACTAAAAACCATTGGAATATGGCCTCTATTTAATTTAATGAAATTTAATTTCTTGTGGCAGGGTCTCACTGTGCAGTTAGTGCAGGCTACAAACTCATGATCCTCCTGCCTCAGTCTCTGAAGAGCTGGTATTATAGGTGTCTGCCGCTGTACCCAGTTATGTTGTACTCTTTAAACTGGTGAATTGTATCATTTATAAATTACATTTTGATAAATCCACTTTTTATAAAAAGGAAGCAAATGGCCTAATTTTTATTTGAAGTTACTTTTAGGGTATTAGTGAACTTGTAGATACAAAGGTAAATGTACTTTCTGTTAGAGCTTAAAATTATATATTTTTATATACTTGTTTATTGAAAAAGTAATGATATGAGCTCAGAGCAAGGACAGTTTTATCTTCCTGCTGTGTCCCCAGACCCTTTCAAGGTACATGGAGCATACTAACTGTCCCCACATCTGTGGTAAATGAGTGAACTGCCCTCAGAGTTCAGGGAACTGCTTTATTGTGGATAGCCCATGATAAAGCTTTGTTTTGCAGAATAGCCAGGGTGCTGAGCCTCAGATTTAGTGGTGTTCTTGTGTTCATTTAGGCTGCATTTGAGTCATTACCCTTTCTGGGAGGCCATGTTTCCTGCCAAGCTCACTGTTATGGAGCCAGTGTTTTGAGCTCTTCCGTGGGAGGGAGCCTGAACTACCAATGAGTGGGCTGTCTTCAGGCATATTGAGGATCACATGATAGGGATCCAAGACTCTTCTAATATCTGTACTGTATTCAGACAAACTTTTATTATTTTTCCATCAGAACATTATTCCATTTTGTTATTCATTTATATTGATTCTCTAAAGTATAAAATCAAAATTACCTTGAAATGTTTAAGTTTAAGAAATAATTTGCTACATTTTTAAGTAGGAATATTCTTGAAAATTGTCTTTTACTCCTTTGCAGGAATACAGTTCCAACTGGTAAAAGATGCTATGAAATAAATAGGAATCTTTTGTCTATCTATCATCTATCTACCTACCGACATATTCTATCCTATCTGTCTATCTATCTACTTACCTAACTATCTACTCTGTCTGTCTGTCCGTCTGTCCATCCATCTGTCCGCCCATCCTATCTATCTATCTATCTATCTATCTATCTATCTATCTATCTATCCATTCTATTTGTCTATTACCTATATCTACTGTATGTATGTTTGTATCCATCCATCCATCCTCCATCCTCCATCCATCCATCCTATCTATCTATCTATCTATCTATCTATCTATCTATCTATCTATTATCTGCCTATCTATCTATCTATCTATCTATCTATCTATCTATTATCTGCCTATCTATCTATTTCTCTATCATCCATCCATCAATACCATGTATGTATTCATGTATCCATTCATTCTATTTGTCTATTATCTATATCTACTGTATGTATGTTTTATCCATCCACCCATCCATCCTCCATCTTCCATCCATCCATTCTGTCTGTCTGTCTGTCTGTCTATCTGTCTATCTATCTTTCTATATATCTATCTAATCTTATCTATCCATCTATCTACTTACTTAAGTTTTCCTGCAGTCAGGACTTAATGAACCAGTCCCAATTGGGAGCTGGGTGTACTCCTTTTTGCTTGCCTTATGTTTAACTTTGGAGCTCGGTCTCTATAAAAATTTTGAGCTCATTGGCTCATCTTTTCCATTGGATCAGCTTCTGCAGCCTGGATGTTGAGTGTCTCCCCCAATCTCATACATTGCGAGACTGGCCCCAAGCTCAAGATGGGGCTTTAGGAGGTGGGGCCAAGGAAAGGAAGTTAGGACACTGGAAGTGTGCCTTGGAAGGGAATATTAGGACTTTAATCCCTTCCTCTTTCTCTCTTTTTGAGTCACAATTACCCTAGGAACAGCTTCTACCACTATGATGATGAGATGTCCTATCTCATCACAGGCCCCCCAAACAGACCCAGTCTGGACTGTAGAGTCAACCTTCCAAGGCTATGAACTCAAATAAACCTTTCTTCTTTTAAGTTGAGTGCTTTGGACATTTGTCACAGTGATGGGAAGCTGACTAACACAGTAGCCTTACCTTCTCATCGGTAATGTGGGAGAATGGTCTGCAATAAGCCATGTACAATGATTAGATAAAGCTGATGGCCCAACAATAACTCAGTAAGGGTTAGCAATCACTCTTGTCTGCAGCCACTGGCTCGGGGAGCTTCTTTGACTGATCTAAGATTGCACACAGAAAGAGCAAACCAGGTTTGCTAGCTTTCATTTAGTTGGGTTAACAGGCCACATGCTGCTACCTAAAGCATCTTTAGACACCAAAGAAGAATCCTGTTGCCCCCAAGAGACTGAAGCTTACTTTTCAGAGAGATTTCTCCAGGAAATACTTGAACAGAAATACAAAGGGCGTGCAAATTGAGAGTCTCATGACAATGGCATCATTGGGGGTTTGAGCTCAGACCCAGTCTGCCTCTGTCAATGTGTCTGGTCCTGGTAGTGGTGGTGGGAATTGATTTGTACGTGAAGACCTCATGCCTTAGGTTTACCTGTATCTCGGGCACTGAATACTCAATGACAGTAAGGTGGTAAACGTTATGCCATAGTTTACAGTCTTAGTCTCAATTTCCAACTACTTGGGGAATACATTGGAAAGATGTTTTTTTAGGTATGTAAATTAAGTGATGGGCTTCTGTTTGGAACTTTTAAGGTATATCTGTCTACCCATGTGCTAATTTTTGATTGCACTTTCACAAATTCTACAGATCATGTATTAGATACAGATACGGATTCTTCTCTCTATGATGAATATTAATTTTTCAACAGAAGACTGATAGGATGTTTTAACTTTTAGGAATTTTCTGTTAAACTTTCCTAGCCATCTGTCTTGCTCCTGTCAGCATGTGGATACTGAGAGGTGAATAGTTTTCTTTTCCCATGTTTCTGGGATGAGAGCAAAGTGGCTGCCTCTGATGGGATTCTTAACTTGTTGCATTGTCTTGTTCAGCCATCAATTGTCAGTGTTGACAGCTTAGTCTGATACTCCTGTGCTGTCAGAGTCAGACTGACTGGCTTCCAGGACAAGCACAGGTTGGATGTGCTATCTTGATGGAGGGTGGTTGGGCAGTGGTACACAAGGACCTTAGCAAGGGTCACTTGCAGGAAGACTGTGGTTGGTCAGAGCCTCTGTTTTCACTGTGGCTCCACAAACTTTGTCAATTTGTCAGCCCTGTTTGCCTCTCAGTTGTGGAGCATACAGAAAACATCAAAGTTCATCATCACAAGAAAAATAAAAGTAAAATCCCAGGGAACTTTGGGAAGTAGTGACCAATATTCTTAGATTCCTCTGTGGGAACCACCAGCCCCAGTTCTTCCTGCCTGCATACATCTCTCAAATATCTGCTGTCTTCTCTGATGGACAATTCTTGGGATCAAGCTTTTATCCTTTCATGGTATTCTGACATGGAGCAAGCCATTTTCTAGATGGTTCTCTACATTGTGCTCAGCATCCCCCAATTCAAACAGTGAATATGTAGCTGCTTCAGGGCAGTAAGGTATAGGGAGAATCAGAGAAGACAGATTCTGTGGTATAGAGATGGAGGAGATAGGAAGGGTGGGCTGTATGGAAAAACAACTACAGAATTAATAATGATCTTTAACTTTAGTAAAAAGAATCTAAGATACCCCAAGATGGGTTGAATAATTACCCAAGTCTAAGACTCTGCACCTTCCATCTGATATCCACATCTGTTTCTGCCTGTCCTGCCTGTTATTAGTCTGCCCAATGGGTCTCCACAGTGGATTAATTCCCACTAGCCTCCCCTGCCAGGGAACCACCTGCCCATCCAACACTGTGTCAGGGTTTCTGTGTATTTGTTTCCAAGGCATGGTCTGTTCTTATATGTTCCCCCGACCCCACAGTCTTTCTTCTGTCTCAAATTCCCTTTCTCTCTTCTACCACTCTGTCCACCTAGCCCACTCCCATGAGACTGTGGTCATCTTCTTCGAGCACATCCTCCTACATGAGATTGCTCTGTTTCTAGGCTGAGTCTGCGACTCTCTTCTATATTCCTAGATCCTCTTTCTTATTGCTTTTATAAATGATTCATGCCCTTGGTTGTGAGTTTTACTCACGATCCCCATGAGATTCTTATAGGAAAGGCTCTGCCTTGTGCGTATTCACACCCTGGACACAAGGAAGCAGTGTGAAGTCCACATTGATCTGTGTGACTTTGGGTGATTTGTTTATCTCTTCTCAGGCTGAATTCCACATCGGAAACAACACATCATCTATTTCTTACCTGGGCTTACTGTGAAGGTCAACTCAAATAACTCTTGAAGAGCAGTAGCTAGCAGAGTGGGATGCATAAATGTCACCTGTTGTCATGGTCATTGTCATCTTCATCATTATCAGTGGGTTCAAGATTATGCTAGAAACTCAAGTTTTTGATGAGTAGAATAACTGAATAGATAGGTAGTGTAAGTCATTTTGTTGAATTCCCATTTTCTCTGAAATGGAGTTAATAAAACATTAATTTTCTCATGTTGTCTTTCCCCAGCCCTCAAAAGTGAATGTCTCTCAGACCTTAGAAAACACTTTGCTTGCTTAAGCGACCCAGGAACATTTGGAAGAAAGCCACTTTACCCAATAAGCTAATAGCTAAAGTCAGGATTCACCTCCCTGCTGTTTGACTGACACCCCATTTCCCCCTCTTAAAAGAGCTAAATGGCCTATATTTCTTTTTTAAATTAAAGTAAATGAAAATGAATTTCACCACTCCCTTGGAGATGACTAGAGACACACTGGGATGTCAAATAAAAAAAGTTGGGAACTGCTGAGCTCAAACTCAACACTGTGGGTTCCCAGGAAAGATGAAACATGAGAAGCATCCAGCGTGGAAGAGGAAGGTGGAGGGTGAATCAGAGAAGGCAGATTCTGCAGTGTAGAGATGGAGGAGATGGGAAGAGAGGACTGTATGGAGAAACAACTACGGAACAAATGATCTTTAATTTCAATAAAAAGAAGCAAAGATAGCCCAAGATGAGTTGAATAATTGCCCACATTATTCCTGGCCACTCTAGGCATACTTTCGCACTATGCAAAAATATTGAAAGCAGAAGGGAAATGATTGTTTTGAGCTTGGAGATGTCTCAGTTCTCCAACTTTGCTAACGAGATTTGAGCCCATTATTCCTGTCTCACTGTGAGCCTTCTCCACAGCAGAACCTCAATTTCCTGAGGGACTGTGACTGAGTACATTTGAGTTTAACAAGTGTTTATTGAAATCTCCGGATGTGTTTGGGGCCAAGATTGGAACCGGGGCTGTCTGCTAGATATGGATGACCAGGTCTTAAGGCCAGAGGGATTCCTGGAGAGGTGAGGAGAAAGGCTGGAGGATTGCCTGTTGGTGTGTCTGCACCTTGCCTCCACCTCAGCACAGGACCGGTGTTATCTTAGGTCAGGGAGGAAACTTCTTGGTCACGTTTTGGGGCTTTGGACGGGATCAATGTAGCAGTGCCACTAGTGTGGGCTCCCGAATGCTTCTCTCTGCTTCTGGTCACCTCTGGTCTTTCTTGCCAACCACAGTAACTATCTCAAATCATACAACAGAACAAGGCCCCCTTCCGCTCTTTCCTGGGCATGGCTTTCTCTTGCACCTGGAATAAAATCCACACAATCTAAATTCATTAGCATTATTTTGTGTGGTCCTGGCCCCTGCCTACCCCTCTGTTTCCTTCTTTATGATTAGAATTCACCTCCAGCCCTGTAGTTTCCTAAGAAAACTCATTGCTTCATCACAGAATCTGAGCTGACTCCCCACCCCTTTCTTCCTTCTGTCTTTGTCATCTATACTTGCTATTTGTAGTTATTATTTGTTTTCTCACTCTTGACCTTGTTCTTTTGACTATGATATGAGCTCACAAGGGCAGAGCCCATGTTCTTCTTATTTTCTGCCTTATGCCTAGCATGCAGAAGTTGCTCAATAAACAACTGAGGTGAGTTACTAAGGTACCTAATCTGCCAATTACAGCTAGATCAGTGCCAAATAGCTCCCAGAAAATAGGCGCATTGGCACCAATGTCCCCCTAGATGCTCTTATTTGTGTTGAGGACTCTGTTCTTTCTGGTTGTGCTATTTTGAGTTATGGTGGAAACTTTAGGAGACGGGGCCCAGCTAGAGGAAGTAGATCACTGGAATGTGTGACTTTGAAGGATATTTTGGGACTCATGTCCCTTCCTCTGTCTACTTCCTTATTTGACTACCTGGCCATGATGAGATGGACAACTTCACTCTCCCATGGTTTCTCTCCCACCATCACTCTGCCTTTCTGTAGACTGATAGCAATGGGACAAGCCAGTCATGGAGTAAACTATCACCCCGAAAACCATCAGCGACAATTAAATTTGCCTCTCTTAAAGTAATTTTTTTTCTGGTATCTGTCAGAGTGGCAAAGAGCCTGACTAATACATATTAGGGAAGGGTGGGGGGTTCTAAACCAGGAGTCTAGACCATGCCTTCTGGCCCATTGTTTCAGGGCTGCCCAATTTTAGAAAGGACTGATCTTTATGGATTCTCCCTCCCAGATCTCAAAATTCATTGAGTGTAAGAGCTCAGAGACATAGTGTTCAGTTGATTGACAGCTCTTTGGCCCCAGCCTGCCCCAGAAATGTTTTCCTGAAGAGACAGTCCTGCCTGCCTGCCTGTCTCAAGGTGATGTTTCCAGGCTTAATTAGGGGCTGTTACCCCTTCTTAAGTAGTCACACACCAGACACACCAAATAACCTTAGCATGGAGTGCAGGGATAGGAGACTAGAATAACAATTTGATTCCAAGTACTTGAGAGCCAAAGGCCTCTACATCACAATCACTCACTTCCTTACTTTAACAACTTAAATGAGTTCTATATGAATTTTTAAATTTGTTCAATAGCGCTTTATTGAGTCTCCACACTGCTCACTATGCTGGCTCAGCCGCTGTGGGAGGCACTGTGGAAAAAGGCTCCCTGCTACTGAGCGCAATTGTGAGCATGCCGCTCGGAGCCTTTCACTCACCTTCCTGTGTTTAATCCTTGCAGCAGCTCCTGAAAGCTGGAGATAGAGACACAGAGCACCGGCAGGGAGCTGCCTTAGCTGCAAAGAGTGGAATCTAAGCCTACAACTCGGGTTTGATGTGAGCCTGCTTCACAGGAAGTGTTTACACGTTGATTGTAGCAGGAGGTGCAGCTAGAATACATGAGCAACTGTATAGTCCACACTGTGCACTGCCCATCTTTCTTTACAAAGACATAGCTATCCCTAGCTAGTCTTCATGGCAGGCAATGTCCTCTCCAACCTGTGGGGCTACCCCGACTGCAAAGCCTACAGATGGACCCCAGTATAATAGGTCTCTAAAGAAACTGCTACTTGAGTTTTAGGGCAGAAGGGTACCTCTGGCTTAAGATACCCTAACCAACTGGCTAGGGATTGGTTCTACCTCCGGATGTGTCCACCAAAGAGATGAGTAATGGTGAAAGCGGAGAAAGGAAATCCAATCAATATAGCATATTGGGAAGAGAACCAGATAAAGTGGTCCCGTGACTCCAGGCCCATCTTGGGTATTAAACACAATCATGAGCTTAAACAGAAGAAGAATTGGGTCAAAGGGCAAGAAGTATGTGTAACTGAGCAGTCTGGGTCAAGGTGTAGTCATTTCTGGTTCTAAAAGGTAGTTCCAGGGCTTTTTTCTTCCTTAAGGGGACATGCTGATCTCTTGCCCGCATTTGAGGGGTGATTCTCTACTTCCCTAACTCCTCCATTCCTTTTCTTGATCTCACTGCGTAGCCCAGTCTGATCCCCAATTCTTTATAACCAAGGCTGTGCCTGAGCTGCCTCTAGTCCCAAGGACATGAGCCCGCGGGGGACAGTCCAGATTCAAACTGTAACTCCATGTGACGAAATGCAATTGCTAGGAGCATGAGCATGGTAGGCACTGAAGGTTGTGTGGGCTTCACTTTGTAGCAGCCACATGTTTGCTCTTAAGTCTTATCAGTTTTGATTATCTCATTTAAAAAACAGAGTCAACACTGTAACCTCCCTCAATGGTTATTTGTTAAATTCGAGTAGGATAGTTTGAACAAATTACTTACCCCCTGCCTGATGCTCTGTTACAATGAACTAACTATTGGTTAAACTTTAGTTTTAGGACTTGCTGTTAGTATTTGGTACTTTGTTTCACAGAGGAGACAAAATATTTGACATAAACAACATGGGTATGATGGGATACAGTGCATCATAGTGGGAGGAATGTGGAGTTGTTAGCAGCAGAGCCTGTGGCTGAGGCTCCTCCCGTCCCAGGGTACCAGGGAGCAGACAGCAGAGGTCAGAAGCAGGGATGGTCTTGTAGCTTTGAAGGCTTGTCCCTTCGTGACTCACTACTTCCAGCTTACCTCCTTAAATGATTTACAACTCCCCAAGCAGTGCTACAAGTTGGGGACCAAAGTACCCAGACACGTGAGCCTGTGGGGGAACATTGCACATTTAAACCCCAGCACTGCATTTTCTCTTTTCTTCTCTCCCCTGTTTTTTATGTCCCTCATGTGTTTCTCTAGACATGGAGCTCTTCATTTTTTTTCTGCCTTTGGTGCTGAAACGAATCAGCCCATCATAATGGTGCAGTGCATCCCATCAGAAAGAGAAGCGCCCATTGCTGCCCTCAGACTCCTGCCAGACATGGTGGATTGCAGTTGGCACTGATGCCTGGTGGCAGAGCTGCCCTGTTAAAAGAGATCACTTATCATTATGACTATGGACCTGGAGGTCAAGGGACCACTAGGTTTTCTCATCCGCAACCCCATAGCTGTCTTTATTCCAGCCATTGTTCTGATGGTCACAGGCAGGAGCCACAAGGGCCACTGCCCAGGGGACCTGGGCACAGGGCAGTCAGCACCGAAATTCATGGTCTCATATCGATGGTGATGTGGTTGGAGTAGAGGCAGGATGGAGAATAAAGGACAGAACCCTGATGAGAAGATCTGACAGGCTGGAAGCAGAATCTGGAGGAAGGAAGGGAACAGTTCAGAATACATGAGCAGATGATACTGGAAATGTAGGAGGGTAGGTAGATGAGGGTGGGTGGATGGGGGAGGGCAGATAGGGGGCAGGTGGATGTAGGGGTGGGAGAGCCTTTTGCACTCCCTTGGCCTGGGGCAGCTCTCCTTGTGAGGTCTTTCTTGTGCTTGACTGAGAAGACAGACAGATTTAATGGCTACTGCAGGTTATCAAACCTCTGCTTGGGAAGGATTCTCGGGTCACCATTGGGAATGCTTCCCGAGGCAGAGATTTGTGGGATTGGAGCAGGGCTGCAGTCAGGGCAATTCTTCTATCCCTCCTGCATCCAGGATCTGTTGTTCCCAGGAGCCCATTTTTCATTTCTAGGGCAGAGCTGACTGTTGGCTCTGGGCAGGACAAGTTTGGCTTTGGGAGATGATGTACGGTATCCAAGTATGCTGCCTGGTTAGTAAATTATCTTTGGATCACTGGACTATGGGACGTTTTAAATTGCAGCCCATGAGCTTTGTGGAGTTTCTACAGTTCTGAATTTGCAAAGGGAGTCAGCCCTGAATAAGCAGGAAATGGGCCTACTATGTGCCAGAGCCATGACACTGAAGGTCACGAGGAATGTCTGTACTTACTGAGAGGTAGGGGACTAACCTTTCATGAACACCTACTATGTGCCAGGCCTTTAACACGTTCTATTTGAGCTAATCATTACCACAGTTCTGTGTGAAAACTTTAATAAAAGTAGGGAGATTGGGGCCTGGAAGGTGAAGGGACTTGATGCAGGACAGGCATTAGTATGTGACAACCTAGAATTTGATATAGGCGTGATTGACTGCACAGATCTTTCTCTGTGTTGAGTGAGAAACCTTTAGACTAAGCAAACATTTTTCTACAAAGATCCAGGTAGTAAACATTTTAGGCTTTGAGGGATATAAAGTTTTTGCCACATGTATTTAGCTTTGCCACTGTAGCACCAAAGTAGCCATCGATACTACATAAACAAGTGAGTTTAGTTAATGTCCAATAAAACTTTATGAACTAAAGCATTCAGTGGGCCAGACTGGGCCTGTAGGCCACAGTTTGGCAAGCTTTGTTTCAGAGAGTCTGGGCCCACAGTAGATGCTATGCTAGCCGAGATCACCAAGGACAGCTGGATTTATTCTCTCACTGCCTCTCAGATGGGGTAGGTCTGCACAGTGACCCAATGACCCGGAGATCAGTGGCCTGTTTCTGCCAACCCTCCAGGCTGTCAAAACTCTTC
Organism: Peromyscus eremicus; assembly: GCF_949786415.1. Classification (NCBI taxonomy): domain Eukaryota; kingdom Metazoa; phylum Chordata; class Mammalia; order Rodentia; family Cricetidae; genus Peromyscus; species Peromyscus eremicus. The sequence goes on along the minus strand of NC_081419.1, from coordinate 135,873,961 downwards.
CAGGTATTTGTCACAAGTAGATGATGTGCTTCTGCCTTTGAGGACACAGGATAGACTTGTCTCTGTGGTCCACACATGAGACATATGATGTAGGTAAAATTAAATGGAAGCAGGTGGGAGCAACAGCATCTTGCTTTCCATTCTGAAACTAATCATAATATTTAAGGACGTCGTTGTGTGTGTGTGTGTGTGTGTGTGTGTGTGTGTGTGTGTGTGTATGAATGTGTGGTGTTGTGGGGGGCATGCTCATTTGTAGTTCAAAGATGGATGATATCAAGTGTCCTTAGCTATTCTGCACATTATTTTTTTTAGACAGGTTCTCTCATGGAATGTGGAATGCACTCATGTGGCTATGCTGTCTGCCCAGGAGGCTCCAGGGATCTACTTGTCTCTGTCTCCCCAGGGCTGGGACTACGGACGTGCATCATCTTACCTAGCTTTTTATGTGGCTGTTGATGAACTGAACTTGGGTCCTAACTTGTGCACAGCAAGCCCTTTACCAACTGAGTCGTCTCCTCAGTCCTTACTTTTTCTACTTCCAATAATACGTTCGCCTGAATTTTAGAGTCTCTCTGTTCATCCAGTGATAACTCCCCTGGCTTACTGATAGAGCTATTATAGGCTTTCATACCAGGAAGGATTCATCCTCTATTACTATAAAAATTCAAGTTTCACAATAATTTTTGCACATATATTCTTTCAGAAAAATATTTAGCATAATTCAGCCAAGTGGTGTGCTCCTTCAAAATCCTGTCTGGACTTCAATTAGCTCTGCCTTGGACTTGTAGATTACTTTAGAGGATACAGGCATTTTAGAATGTTGAATTATCTAAGCACTAAATAAGTTTTGTTTTGTTTTGAGACAGGGTTGCATGTAGTCCAGGCTGGCTTTGAACTTACTACTTAACTGCAGATGACCTTGAACTTCTGACCACATGGCCTCCCCAGTTCTGCCAAACCTGGTTTATGCAGTACTAAGAATTGAACTCAGGGCTCCATGCCTTGCTGAGTAAGCATGTCACCAGCTTAGCTAGATCCCTATCCTAACACAAGATATATTTTGCCATTTGCTCACATCTCTGGTGTTATGCTTCAGCCAAGTCCAAGTGTCTTTTCTTAGATTCTGCACATTTTCTGTTTATTTTGTATTCATTCTTGTTTCTTTTGTATGTGAGTTAACAGTTTCTATTATATTTTCTAGCCAGCTCTTGCTGATTTAAAACTGTGTTTTTTAATGGGCCATGGAGATGATTCAATGGGTAAAGTGTTTTCTGTGTACACTTGAGGATGAGTTCCGATTTCCAGCATTCATGTAAAATGTGTGACACGGTGGTAGCTAGTATGCACCTGTAACTCCAGCACTGGGGAGCTGGAGACAGAATCCCTGGGACTTGCTGGCCGGCCATTCTAGCCACATTGGTGAGCTCCAGGTTCACTGAGAGGTCCTGCCTAAAGTAGTAAGGAAGATGAGTGATTGAGGAGGACACCTTGTGTTGGCCTCTAGATTCAAGTGCACACGTGCATAGGGCACACATACCTGCATACACATATATACACGTGTGTGTGCACGTGCATATACACACATACAGAAAAAAAAAACTTAAGACACATTTTAAACATCTATTTTATATCTGGATCCAGCACTAAACTTCTTTTATCACTCATGCTCTTGGATATTAAGGTAAATGATAACATCCTCCACAAATGACAGCCTGCCTTTTCCTTTAAAAGAGTTATAGCTCTTTTGTTTTTATTATTTTTGCTTCTTTGAGAAATTCCAGGATTCAATTAAATAATAGTGATAATAGCAGATAATTTTTTATGATTCAATTACAGTGCTTCTGGAATTACATTAATTATAATGGCTATTTTTCCAAGATACATATTGTATAACCATGTAGTGAACTGGCATTCCAATTACTTTTATTGTTATTTATTTTTATAACAGGAATAAATGTTGCGATCATCATGTAGTTTTACCCCCATTGACATATTTTTACAGATATGTAAGTAAATTTTCAAATATTAAGCCATCATTGTAATGAACTTAAATTGGTTTTTTATTCCTTTAATATGGTAGTAGATTTGATTTGCTAGTATTGGGCACAGCTCCTCATTCCTTTATCTGAACTGTGTTTATTATGATTTGCGCCCAATTTGAATCTTGGGAAGGTGCTGTGATGAATACATTGGGTGTGTTTTGTAATAACCCTATCGGAGTCTGGGAACATCCTCCTTCATTAAATACTCTAGTATCTGTGCAGCCAGACACACAAACAAAATCAGGGAATGAATGCCATGAATGGCTCAAAGTGGAGATGGCCACAAGTTCTTAGGTCAGGCATTCTAGTTTCTAGTGGTGGGCTCCCTACAAGAGCCCTTAAGACAAGGGGCCACCAGACTGCAACCCACAACTTGAGAGAGGCTAGCTAACAGGAAAAGACCCTAGGAGGGACACATGGGTGTCCCCGTGAAGGAGAAGTGGATGAGATCTACATGAGTGGACTGGGTGTTGGTGGGTGGCAGAGGGTGAGGAGTAGGGGATAAGAACATAGGGAAATGGGAGGGTCAAGCTGGAACAGGGACAGAGTGGGAGAGCAGGGAGGAAGATGCCATGATAGATGAGGACATCATGGGAATAGGAAGAGTCAGGGTGCTGGGGAGGCTTGCAGGAATCCATAAGGTTGACCCCACCTTGGTCTGCTGGCAGTGGTCCAGAGGGTGCCTGGACCGGTCTACTCTGGTGACCAGCTTAGCAAATAACCTAGCTGTCATCATAGAACCTTTGTCCAGTGACAGATGGAGGCAGATACAGAGATCCACGGCCAGGCGCCAGGCTGAGTTCCGGGAATCCAAATGATGAGAGAGAGGAGAGATACTGCAGGTGAGGGACGTCGAGATCATGATGGGAGGACGTGCAAAGATGATGGACCACACTAGTGGAAACCCATGAACTGTGAACTGGTGGCTGTGGAGTCCCCATGGACTGGACTAGGCCCTCTGGACATGGAAGACGGTTGTTTGGCTTGAACTGTTTGGGGGGTATCCAGGCAGAGGGATCTGGATCTGTCCCTGGTGCATGGGCAGGCTTCTGGGAATCCGGTGCCTGTGGTGTGACACCTTGCACAGCCTTGGTGCAGTGGGAAGGGGCTTGGACCTGCCTAGGCTCAGTGAGTTGGGCTCTGCTGACTCCCCATAGGAGACCTTGATTTGGGGGATGTAGGGATGTGGGGTGGCTTGGGAAAGAGGGCTGGGGAGTGGGAAGAGGGAGGAGGGGGTCTGTGGATAGCATGAGGAGTGAGTAGAAAATTTCTTAATGAAGAAAAAAAAAGACAAGGGGCCACGTGATGTTGACTCATTCAGAAGTGTCCCCAGGAGATGTAGACTGATAACTAGAAGGTCAGGGGACAAGTGCAAGAAAAGTCCAAGGGAGTGACCCTGGTTTAGCCGCACAAACAGTGTAGGTGGCTCTTCATAGCAGCCCTTTCTGGACAAGGGAGCTGGAATAGTTTAGTTCTACCCCTTTAGTGGGTATGTCTAGCAGTAGCTGAAGGCTGTGTGGGAAGGGGGAGTGTGTTGATTGTACAGGCCACTCCCACCAAGTGAGTCATGGAAAGACCAGAGCCCAGAACCCTTGTGCTGTCAGAATCTCGAGAAGAGATTGAGGGCTTGTATTTGATTTGGTCCTGAAAGTCTCCAAATGAAGAAATATTATTGCTTTTGTCTGTTCCCTGCTATCTGGTAGCCGACTTTTGCCAGCACCCTGAGAGGTCAGGAGACACTTTCTCCCTTGCTCTCTCAGCTGGGGAGTGGTTCAGAGCACCTCAGAATTGACCTTACATTTTTTTTCTGAAAACAAACAAAACAAAACAAAAACAAACAAACATTGTGCTTTTCATGGAGGCACGGTATGTTTCTCATACAGTCCTTCATGAAATTTGAGTAAAGCATGAGAGATGGAGTTACTTATTTTTTTCTCCTTTTTCATGACTCAAGGTAAATATACTGCCTGATTTGTGGTGGCATGACTACTTCTTGGCTCATAATAGATACTCAAACAACATTTGCTGAATGAAAGAATGAATGAGTGTGACACCTCAATTCTCCAATTCCTAATTTTATGAATTTATTTTTTTCTTCTTTGCAAGATGGCTAGTTATTCCTATGGTTTTATTTTTAAAGAATCATCTATAACCTGGGCAGTGGTGGCACACACCTTTAATCCCAGTGCTTGGGAAGCAGAGGCAGGCAGATATCTGTGTTGAGGCCAGCCTGATCTACAGAGCTAGTTCTAGGACAGCCAGGGCTACACAAAGAAACCTTATCTTGAAAATCCAAAAAAAAAAAAATCATCTATTACATTTACCTTTGATTTAAAATTTCTAATTCATTAACTACTTCTTGACTTCATTTTCTCCTGATTTTTATATATTTTCTAGTATGTTTGCTAAAGACTTACTTTCAGTCTTTGTATGTATGTCTCTTTGTGGCCATGTGCACATGAGTGCAGGCACCCACAGAGGCCAGAAGAGGGCAGCGGATCCCATGGAGCTGGAGTTACAGGTGGTTCTGAGTGGTCTCTCAAGTCTTCTTTATATGTGTTATAAACTTACAAGTTTATGAAAAACTCAGTCTTTTATCTCTAAATTCAGTTTTGGTTGCACCCCTGAAGTTTGAAATGGTAGTTATTTTTCCCAGGTTTTCTAATTATTAATATAATTATTTAATAAATATTCTGTAATTAGACTTTACTTTCTCTTCAATGCACTGGCTCAGTGCATTGTTTCCTAGTTCTTGAGTGGCTGAGTTTTAAAGCACTGACCTTTCATAAGTAATGCCAAATTTATTAGATTGTGATCATAGAACTATGACCTGTATGACTTAATTTGGGGGATTTATTTTTGTTTAGTTCTTACAAATTCTAAGAAAAACAAAAATTTATTATTTTTTTCTTCCTTTCCTCTCTGACTTTTACTCCATACCTCATACAATTTGATGAGGAATTTGTGAAGTTGGCCATCTCACCAGTATTCAATAGTGTATTTAATTATTTTATGGGTCAGGTCATTTTTCCTCCCCTTTATTAGAGTGTGACCTCCATAAAAACAACATGTATTCAACATGACCTGCTTAGGCAATTTTATATTACAGATTAAAACATTAAATATAGTGTGTTGTCTTTCCTCTATTGACTCTGAAAGAACCATCCCAAGGGAAATGCTCTCACCAGCTCCATTCCCCTGTCTCCTTAGGTTTGAGCCCCTTCCTGGACAGGGCCTGTCTCTGGTACTCAGACAGTAGCTATTGCTGTTGTGGACAGCCAGTTTAGAGGTAGATCTACTGCACATTTACCAGGATAGACCTCTTTCCACCTTTGTCTTCCATACAGGAACATAGATATTAATTCTTTGCATTATGGTGATGGCATGAAAAGTAATTTCAATACAAGAGGTTGGTTGTCTGTACTTTCCCCCCAACTGGGCTGTATCCTGCAGTCACTGCAGAAAAGGGACTTGACAGGGAGAGTAATTAACTTTGTACAGGGTTAAATTGATCTGAGCTGCTTTGCATTTGATCATTGGACTTCAACAACTAGGCACACCTAAAGTCACACCAGCTCTCAGCTGTTATCTTTGATCATTTGGTGTTTGAATACCACTTCCCTCTCTCATTACCACCAAGGATCTTGGAGTCTACATCATTGAGAAGCAAAAATGAGGGTGAATTGAATAGACCCACTGTCCTCTAGAACCGAAGCCAGAAAAGTACATCCTGGTAGTCAAACACAGCTCAGCAGCACGTCCAGACTATGAACTGGTTTTTGTAAATAAAGTTTTATTGAACACTGCCACACTCATGTTTTTGCTTTCTGTCTGTGTTTTGTAAAACATTGAGCAGTTTCTGGGGAGGCTATAGGGTCCACACATTCCACAATATTTATTTTCTGATCCTCTATGGAAACAGCTTGTTGACTCCTTATGTAGAAAGTTAGGGTCTAGGCAGAGAGATATCACAGACCCCACTATTCTAGAATAGCTTGGAGATCCATGTGTTCTTAGTAAAGTCCATTCCTGGTTAGTTTTGAGGCCATATGTATTCCTTCTGATCCTTGGTTCTACTCAAAGATGTATCTGTGAACAGATTGTGGTGATCTGCACTGCTGGGCTCACATACATTGTACCTAAGAAATCTTGAGGGGTAGGTTGGTGTTAGATGCACTGAGGACAAGGTGGAAGGGTGGGAACCAAGAAGACAGGTAGGGAGGAAGGATCATAAATAAATGTAGATGAGCTGTGGCTCTGTAGAGCTGAGGTGGGGAAACTGAGTTTGGCCAATCTGAGAAGTAGACCGTCTGTGCTTCCTTGGGTGCTCACTCACAGTCCTCTAAGTGTTTACATGCATCTAACATCTTTATTCACAGTTTTGGGGTTTCAGCTTTAGGGGTTCTGTCTCTTTTGGGTCTCTGAACCCTGAGGCAGTTTCTAAAGTCTTCATTTAATTTGAGATGTTTTATTAATTAGGGAAGATGTAGCGTCTAAGCTTTATGTAATCCGATCTGGAAAACTCCTTTGCCCTTGGAGGACAGTAAGGGGAGGGGTGCCCTTTTTTTTGGCAGCCACACAGGGCCTTTCTGTGCTCCCAACCTGCCTCAGGCCCCTCAGGACATACCTAGAAAGTAGTGTCATGGTAATCCCGAGGGGGCTCAGCTGCTAGTTTGCCATCCCCATCTCCTCAATGTGTCTCATGGGGGCTGCTCCCCACTGCCTCAGCCACTATATGGCGTGAGCTACATGCTGAGTCTGTATTCTTGTACTAAAATGCTGCTGTCATGTGGCTGTTTATTGGGGAGAGCATGTCACTGTCACCCGAATTTGCTAGAGACACAGGTTTCTTTTAAAATGGAGACGCAGCCAAGGATGTGGGTTCCAGGACAGAGGTCATTCTTCATCCAGATCCTCTTTGTCCAGCTGTATGGCTGGAGCAATTGAACTACCTGACTGAGCCTCAGTCCCCGCTTCTATAAAAGGCGGCAGATGTACCCTTCCCATTGTTATGGTTATGGATGCAAAGATAGCATGGTAAGAGGTGGTAGAGTGGTCAAATACAAAAGCTCCCTGCTTGCTGGATTTCAACCCTGGTTGCATTGCTTGCTGTGTGACCCTGAGATTGCCGAAGTCTGTGTTTAGTGGTTTTCTGCAGCGTTGGATGCCCTCACCCCTTTGTGCTAGCGTCTAACTACACTTTCTTTTCTTAGGTGTACTTCATCTGTTGGACTCCTTGTAAGTTTTGGGATAAAATTGCCTTATTAATCATTCCTTTGTAAACACCACTGTGAAACAAGGGGATATTGCATTCACTCATCTTTTCATTATTATGGTAATAACTTTCAATTTATAACTAATTAACGTTGCTCCTTTCTAACCTAGCCTTCATTACAGGCAGCCAGTGAGGACTCCAGAAGTTGATGTGTGGCGAGTGGGAGCACGTGCTGCCCACTCCAGCGGTCTCAGAGGGCCAATCTCTCCAATGCCTTCATTTTTAGATTATGGGTGGTGAGAGACCTATTTCCATCTGCCTGTGTCTGGGGCTCAGGTGTGGCTGTCCATCTCCCAGCACGAGATTGGCTGGTGGGACTGAGTCTGTTGGGGAGTGGAGGCAGCCTGTAGCAAGCAATCAGAAAACACACCTTGAGAAGAACAGGAGATGCCCAGGGACATTCCAAAAACAAATACTCAAAGGGGCATAGCCACTGTCTTCAAAATGATTTTGACAGGACCTGGATTTGTTCTCTGAGTCCCCAGGGAGAGACCCAGGAGAAATGGGCAGTAGTGAAAAGGAGGCAGATTTGGATGTAGTGTAAGATATGTGCCTGTTACTGTGACAGTCACAGCTATTAGGGTAGAGCAGTCCTCCTCGGGAGGTCTCAGTTGCTATCCTGTCTTCATTTGGAGATACATTCAAGTTCATTCAAGTTTAAACCCACGTGGCTTGGCGTGATGTATAGATAGCAAGTCCTTCAATAGAACTTGTAGGTCCCTTGAAATTCTGGATTGCATATCGTGTCTTTCTATTATGGAGAAAGTGACTAGAAAGGGTGTTAGACATTTAACACAGCTACCTTGCTTTGTCAGGGAGTGTTACTACAGACCAACAGCATTATTCTGCTGCATGCTGATGTAGGCCAGTGAACTGAGAAGACTTGGCAGACACAGGGAGGGCTGGGAGGAGATGCCTTAATGACATGTGCTGATCCTCTTTGATCTTAGGCATGATGCAGAGAGCACCAACCCCCTCCTGCTGCACAAGGGGCTGAGATGAGAGACTCCAGTTTCCCTGTGGACTTTTCTGGAATGAGAGTCATTAGCTTTCCTCTGTTTATGAAGTGAACATAAACACATACAAAAATGGTTCTTCTTCTCCCTTCTGGATTAATTATACATATTTACTCCTCTTGGATTAATTAGGTTCATTTGCTACTTTTTTTTTTTCAGTAAAAAGTTTTGGGACAGTGAGTGAAGGGCACAGGGAAAGTCTGTATTGTTGAAGCCTTGATACCCTTCCCAGGATCTGAAAGCATCCCTTTGCCTACTGTCCAATGGAATTTTCTACAGTGATTGAGTGAGTCCACATCTGGTCTGCTCAACAGGCGGTCACTATAGCTACTGAGCTCATGTGATCACTGAGCACTAGAAATGTGGCCAGTGCAGTGGAGGGGCTGACTTTTTAGTTTTATTTCATTCTGCAATGAAGGGATTCAGAACAAAAGAACAGAATTCTAGTTCAGTCAAACCTTCCCAAGTGGGAATGGGAATAATATTGGGAATGTAGCACCTGAGAAGATTTGGCACATAGCCAGTGCTCACACAGGGTCCCTGGGGGTCACTTCTGGCCATTGGGTTGCAACACTCAAGTCACAAAAAGCAACTTAGAGAGATTCATTGTCTCATAGTTTGGGGGATTTCAGCATATTGAGGGGAGGCGTCAAAGCAAGAGCAGCTCTGTCTATGTCATGGGAGTATGAGGTGGCTTGTCACACATGGTGGCTTGTGCGGAAGCAGAGAAAATGAGCCTAGAATCAAGACTGTTGGAAGTACCTTCCAAAGTTCACCTCCACTTCTGCCAACCAGGCCCCACCTTCTGAAAGCCCCATACACCTCCCCAAACACCACCATTTAGCAACCAAGTGTTCAAACATAGGAGTGTGTGACAGGCATTTCACATGCAGACCGTACCAGACACTGCAGAAGTCAAGTGTCATCCCGATCCTCTGTCACGTGGACAGATAATGGACCCTCCTTGAGTGTCCGTTTTTCCATCTATAATAGTGGAACCTACTTCAAAGGATTGTGTGAGTGGATTAGTTACCATTTGGGCTGCTGGAACAAAATGGCTGGCACTTACTGTTCACAGTTCTGGAAGCCAAGAAGTCCAAACGAAGGCTTCAGATCCAGTGTCTGGTAAGGGCTGCTTTCTGCTTCAAAGACAGCACTGCTTCGCTGTGACCTCCGGTGGAGGGAGTGTGGGAGCGTACTTGAGATTTGGGGGAGCAGAGCTCTCATGCCTCATGCCTAATACAGTCACACTGGCTTTTGTCTCTAACATTCAGCCTTTCTTTACTTCTTTATCTTTTGAGGACTCTGAAGTTTATACTGTAGCAAGGAGGATCAAATAACGGTAAGCTATTTAGCACACTGACTTACAGTAAATATTCGTCCAGTGCTGTATATAGTTGTCCCTTGTGGATTGGGGAATGCACTATGTTAAGTCTATCCGCTGTGTTAAGTGGATACTATCACCTCCTTCTCGGATTCACTGGGCACCCATTCTTTGACTCTGAGGGAGTGGTTTTTTTAATTTATTTTTTTATTTTTTTTTACTTTTTTGCCCCTGGCCAAGGTGAGCCCTGTCTCAGTACTGACCCCATTTTGGAAAGAAGGCACCTTGCTCATAATTGTACCCCTTTGCTAGGGTCTGTATCAATAACTGGTTGACATGGGGGTATACACTCTGATGCCATCACCTCAGTTCAGTACAGTGTTGAGGGGACAGCTATGGTTTAGAGCTCCCTGACTGATGACTGTGAATGTGTCATGGCTTGAATTCTTCCTCTCACCCTCTCTGCTTCTTTCCCTCCTCATGGGTGATACTTCCGAGAACACACCCCAATAAATGACCTTACTTACAAACTTCTCCTCAGAATAGTTTCCCAGGATGGCCAGTCTAGGGTGGAGCAGGTGCCTTCCCATTTCTCCAAATGTAGTCACATTTTACTTAGAGTGAAGCCATTCTTGGAACCACATATCCTGTTCTAACCACTTTCCTGACAAGGAGAGACCCTCACTCCTCTGCACAAAAGCCACCTTTTCCCTTTTATAACCAGTAAGTAAAGGAAAATCTCTTGGATATGACCTTCCAGTCTCTCACCCACTGACCTCTATGGAACTTTCTGATTTTATCATTCTCTCCATCCTAGGCACTATCATTGATGAACAACAGTATGCTCATGCCATTGATTATGATTGTGTGTGTGTGTGTGTGTGTGTGTGTGTGTGTGCACATGCATGCATGAGTTTGAGTGTGTGAGTATACATTTGAGACAGTCTTGCCGTGTACCCTAGACTGGCTTGTTGTCTTAGTCCCTTGAGTTTTGACATTACAAGCATGCATTTCCACAACTGGCAGATTTTTTTGTCTTCCTTTTCTAAAACCCAGAATGTCTTTTCCCCCTTTTAATTACTAGAACACCCACTCCTTTCTTTATTGCTGAATAATCCATTCCCCAACCCTGGTATTCCTTTCAAATTCAGCTTTCATGTAAACCTTATTTATTTATGGAATTTTGCAAATGATATGCAACTCTTAAAGTCAGTTTGTCCTTTGGGTAGAGGAAGTAGAGAGAATGTTGTCTTCCCCCAAGCTCCTGGTCCCTCTTATAACAGAACTTGCCACAGGGTATCAAAATGTACCCATGCCCCATCTCTGTCTTTTTAGTATGTGCTTCTCTGATATGCATTCCCCACTCAACTTAGTGGCTGTCACATAGTAAGAACTCAGCTCTCAAGAGGTTCTCAAATCTTAGTAGTAGGTTTTTGATAAATATTAGAGGAAGAAAAGGGATAAGTGTGCTTTAGTCGGGTATAATAGGTTATATATAAATAATAAATGGTCTCCAATAAAAGTTCCCAAATCTCAGTAAATCACCACAGAATGTCATGTTCCAGCCATGCATCACATGCACCACAGGTTGGCTGTGGCTTTATTCTGTGTGACTGTCAATCTAGCACTCGGACCTTGACATGGGAAATGGACAGTCTGTGGCACAGGCACACATGAGCTGGATCTTCAGCTCTCTCCTGGAAATGACACTTGATGGTCCATTTGGTGGTCCAAAACAAGTCACACCCACTGCTAATCTCAGTGTTATGTCATGTTCTTCCCATGAGGAAGGGTGTCAGAACTTATGAGGCCAGAGCTTTTACCTCTTCAATGAGGGCTACATAATCTTCCTCCATGAACCGCCCTAAACCACATGGCCCAACCTGATGTTAACTGGTTGGAGAGGCATAAACCCTACATTTAAAGGACTCTGAGCTGTAATAAACAATACCATAGACTTAAAGGCCATGGATGAATGGCCCCTGTTCTCACTGCCCAGGGGATTTTTGGAGGCAGTTTTCAGGAAACAGGACCATCTAAGGAAGAGTACCCGCAGCCATCTGGTTTCTGGAAAGTGCTGTTCTTTACTGTGATGCAGACTCGGATGCTGATGCTGGTGAGGAAAACCAAAGCACTTCCAACTATGACAGCCCTGTGGTGGCCTGTACGCATGACTTCACTGTATGTCGTGAGCAGTCGGTGGACCGTGGAGACAGTTGATGGACGGCTACTCCTTGTAATTTCCGGCCTGCAACTTGTTTGGAGCTGCCAGGGCCAGACAGCATGACTACTCTACCATCATGGTTCTGAAAAATGCCCTTTGAAAGGCTTGTTCTAGTCAGTCACTAGATGGAATAAATCGTGGAAAGAACAGAGAGTCCCGGTGGCAAGACAGATCTCGTGATTCAGAGATGCGATGCAGAGCCTGAGCGGCTGCAAGGCTGCTGAGATACTGACAGATGCCTGTCTTCGAGATCCTTCCCTGCCCTGACCCGAAGGTTGACAGCTTCCTTTTTTTGGTAGGGGTGGAGGGAGAATGAAAGGGGTGATTCATAAAGAAATGACCGAGAAGCCTGATCCTGTGTGTGCTGGCTAGTTTTATGTCAACTTGACACAAGCTAAAGTCATCTGAGAGGAGGGAACAATTGAGAAAATGCCTCCATAAGATGGGGCTGTAGGCAAGCCTGTAGGGCATTTTCTTAATCAGTGATTGATACAGGAGAGCCCAGGCACTGTGGGTGGTGCTACCCCTGGGCAGGTGGTCCTGGGTTCTGTAAGAAAGCAGGCTGAGCAAACCAGTAAGTAACACCCCCTCTTTGGCCACTGTATCAGTTCCTGCTTCCAGGTCTCTGCCTTGTTTGAGTTCCTCTCCTGACATCCTTTGATGATGAACAGTGATGTGCGAGTGTAAACCAATAAACCCTTTTCTCCCCAGGTTGCTTTTTGGTCATGGTGTTTCATTACCTCAATAGTAACTCACTAGGATACCATGACATCCTGACCCCACGTCATCCTGACCTCATGGCTTTCAGAACCATTTCATCTCCAGCGCCTCTCTTCCGCCCTCTGCCTCTTCCTTGTTCTGTCTCACTCATGGCCCTTAGATTCGCTTCTCATGTCACTCCTCCTCCTGCTCCCACACTGAGCACTTGCTGCTCCTCAGGCCCTGGGATCATATTTGCATCACTCTGTCTGCAGGATCTATCCTGGGCTGTAGGCTGTAGGATGCTCAGGACACAGGAAGGAACTCGTGGTGTCTCTCTTGGTGCCATGGCTCTGCTCACTGATACTTCACCTTTCTGGAAGCTTTGTGACCCCAGTTTGTCTCCCCTGAAATAGCAGGGCCTTGGAGACAAAGTCTAGAATGCTGTCATAGTAAAAATGGGGTCAGTGGTTTAACGTTCAATTCCTTCTTGCAAAATTAGGGTAAACTGGGGCAGAAACAGTGTAAGATAGTGGGAGCTTCTGGAACTAAGTTGAATGAGAGGGGGCTTTTTACCTATGACATTTCGGGGAAGTTGGAGGCAGGGAAGTGACCATGCTTGGCACCAGGGAAATGTTGCTGTGAACCAATTTCAAAAGGCAAATCAGGACCAAAGGAAAACTCTTGGAAGGTCCACTCATGTCTTGCAGAGTAGGAGGGGCCTGATGTCAACCATGGGTTGGGGACAGTGGCTTATAACTCAGAATAGAATTGGGCTTAATGTAATTGTCAACAAAAGTGTGTCACATGGCCCTCTATAAGGGAACAAGGTCTCAGATTTCCAGGGTGCACAGGGCAGGCTACTGTCACTGACCAAAGGAGGTGGGGGCGGGCACACTGGTGAGAAGAAGCAGAAAAGACAATGTTCTCTTTAGGAGACTGCTCTGTTTCAAAGTGTGTGTGCTGCCTTTTTAAATTATAAAGTATCTTTTTCATTAAGAAGGAAAGGGTGTTCATTGTGAAAATACAAGCGGGAGGGAACAGCTGAAGGGAAGTCTTCTCAGTCCCTGCCTTCTTACAAGACCAGGTTTGGTTTCTGTGTTTCTAGTTCTTACACATGTAAAGTCTCTCTCTCCTTCCCTCTCTTCCCTTCCCCTCCCTTACATTCACATAAGCATGAGCATTATTGAAAAGGATCATTACTCGTATATAATTATTTTCTTTTGAAGAGAAAGTTAGTTGTTTCATCTGCGTCCCCAGCTGACTGGACAGTGTCCACCTGCACTGAGGATTATCTTCTCCACTTAGTCCTCTGGTTCAAACATCTGTCTGCTCTAGAAACTCTCTCAGCCCTGGGCCCGAGGCAGCCTGCCATTCTAGCTGATGCCAAGCCACCTGTGCTTCCGTTCAGAGGAAAAGACAGACTCAGTCCTTTTTGAGCCACTATAATAATTTTTTGCCCTCCTGCCTGCCTACCTGCCTCTCTCCCTCTGTCTCTTCTTCCTTCCTTCCTTTCTTCCTTCCTTCCTTCCTTCCTTCCTTCTTTCCTTCCTTCCTTCCTTCCTTCTTTTGAGACAAGGTCTCATGTAGCCCAGGCTGGCCTTGACCTTCTGTGCAGCTGAGGATGATCCTCAACTCCTAATCCTCCTGCCTCCACGTCCTGGGTGCAGAGATTATAAGTCCACACCACCACGCTCTAAGGTTCCCAAACACCTATTATAGAGCCCCACCTCACTCTTTTTATTGGCAGTGCGGCATTCTGTTTTTCCTTGGTTTAGTGATGTTTGATCAGTACTAACGGTAGCATAGTGAGAAGATCTCTAATATATCTATCTCTCTTAGCTGTATTGTGATGAATAACCTGTCTCTGGTTTTGTATTTCTGCAGAATACATTCCTAAAAAGAGACTGAATGTGTTGAAAAGATTGTGCATTTAGAACTGTAACAAATATCAGCACATTTCTCTGTTGAGGGATGAAGCTGCTTCCCTTCTAATGTTCAACTCCTTGTGTTTTTGAAAACAATGGATATTTAGCTTTGCAAACCTATATCTTGGAAAAATTGTGTCTTAGTTTTTAAATGTAAAATTATGAGTTTTGTTCTCATATTTTTTGTTAATTTGTCTTGAATAGGAACTTTTCTGTATTTTTCTTCAAGTCCTTTGTCTACATTTCCTCTTGGTTTGCCTTAGTTTTTGTTGATTGATAGGCACTCTTTACATTTTAAGGATACTCATTCATGTTTTGTCATACAGATTATACATTTTAACCATTTGTCTTTTAATATTATTGATGGTATTTTTTGTAGTACAAGAACTCAATTTTGTTTTGTGAAATCAACTTTTCCCTGCATGAGTTTCATGCCACACTCAGAATGGTCCCCATCTTTCAAACTATGAGACATTTTCCTATGCACTCTGCTAGAGGTGTGTTTTTTTTTTTTTTTTTTTTTTTTTGGTTTGTTTGTTTCTTCTCACATTTAATTACTCATTCTGGCTGTAGCTGATTCTGAGTGTGGTGTAACTTATGGGCCTTACTTCATTGTTCCTGAATCATTTAACCACTGTGAATGTGGATTGTAGAATCACTGGCTTGTCTTTATTTCTTAATTCCCGGAATATGTGAGAATTATTTTGCTCTTTAAATGGATAAGATGGTAGAAAGAGAAGAGCCCTAGCATGGTCTTTAGACCCACTGGTCTCTTAGATGCTCCATGGTTGGATCAGGCTATAAGCCCTTGGACAAATCACACAACCCTTCTGTTCTTTCATTAGCAAATTACAAATCACCATGTCCTGCCCCTGATGTAGAATGTCGAATTAAATTAAACAGAGAGGATGGTGGCCCTGGCATATCAGGAGATGTTAGGTAGATCTATTCAGCTTCACTCTTCTGAGCCCTGTCCTAAAAAAAAAGACACTGAGGAGAGTCTGACCCTGTCCTAGGGGACCAGGGTCCTTTCCAGCCTCAGTCTGCTCCCTGGTGCCATCAGACTTTTTCCATTGTTGTCTGCCCAGCTTCTGAGATTGCTGTCTTCCATGACTCCAGCTGCCTATGGGACACAGGAGTTTGTTGTTGAAGGTTGGTTTTTGCAGTGTGCTGGCAGATGGCAGGGAGTTGGAAGTCAGAGGCTAGGCCTATGTTTGCATGCACTTCTTCTCTGTGAGTGTGGATTCCGGCCTGAAGGAGGCTTGCCTGTCCTTCTTTGTGTTCTTGGCAGTGCTGGGCTTAGCTATGGACAGGATAGCTATGGGTGCAAGGGGACGAGGGGAGTCTGGGAGGGGTGGCAAGGGAGAGTTGGAGCCACCACAAGGAGAGGTGATGGCCATGTGGAGATGAGTGACAGAGAGAAGAAGCAGGAGTAGGGAAAGGTAAGAGGCCAAAGCAAGACTGAGATGGGCAGAGAGACAAGGGGATGGAAATAGGGGAAGGGAGAGGGCAGCAGGGAGAAATAAAACATTGGGGGCAGGGTGGAAGAGACAGGAAGAAGAATTCATTGAAAGGGATCAGGGCTAAGTCATGTCATGTCCAGAGGAAAGCATTTCCCAGCTCTCCTCCCCACCTCCAGCTCTTACATCCTTTCTACACTGTCTTCCTCAGGAGGCTTGGTAAAGAGGACTGACCCATTTAGGGCTGACCACTTAATAATCACTTACTCTCCACACCTCTACCAGTTCTGAGTTTCTACATGAACTACTGCCCGCTGCAAAAAGAAGCTCCTCTGGCCAAGGTGGAGAGCAGCACCAGTCTATGGGTGTGGTCATACATAATCATAAGGCGGCTTGACAACATGTCCACTTCGCAAAACAACAGTAGTTACCTATGGCCGGTTACTTCCCATACCCTGGACTTTTGACAGTGCTTACAGTAGCAGGCATGAACTCCCACCTGTGATGTAGGCCTCAGATCCAGCGTTCATGCTATTATTGCACCAGTGAACACACATTGCCTGTCAGGTCAGTATTGTAGCATTCAGTGTTCAGTGCTGGATAAGACTGTTGATAGCTCTTCTCCCCCAGAAGCCTGCATGGCACCTCTGACCATGTAAGCTAGCCAGTAAGTAAGATATTTTCAGGGCAGTTCCAGATTGATCTGCATCTGACAACCAAAAGGTGTTGTTTCTTCAGCAATAGGGTCTTACCATCTAGTCATGGTGTCAACATTGCTTTTGAGTGCCTTTGGTGCCTCCTGACCTGTAACTCATACAGAAGTATCCATGTCCAGCATTGAGACTTTTTATTTAATAATTCATGTCTTTTGGAGGAAGCGTTTTCCACTCAGGCAGGTTATCTGCTTTCAAACTCCATTTTAAAATTATATTTTTAATTAGAGTACAAAGTAATAAGTTTCCATAAGGATTAAAATTTTCTTTTAGTCTTTATTGTTTAAGATTTAATTTTAGTTTTATTTATGTGTACCTGTGTTTGTGTATATGCCTATGAGGACAGGTGCTCAAGGAGGCCAGTAGGGGGTATCTGATCCCCTAAAGTTACTGGCTGTTGTGAGACATGGGGGCTGGAAAATGATCTTAAGTTCTTTGCAGGAGCAGCAAGTACTCTTAACAGCAAAGCCGTCTCTCTAGCCCTTCCATAGGGGGCTCTCCATAATATGTCTTAATTTTACTTAATCCACCCCCTTGGTCTGAGATAGGATGCTTTTAGCTTGTGGATAACTAGAATCATTTGGCTGGATTCTGTGAGAGGGACATGTCTCAGTGTTTGTGGCAGATAATTCCTCATTTCTCTCTCTCTCTCTCTCTCTCTCTCTCTCTCTCTCTCTCTCTCTCTCTCTCTCTCTCTCTCTCTCTGTGTAGGGGGTGTATGCAGGTGTGATCACCTGTTGCATGTATGTATGGAGGTCAGAGGTTGTCACTGAGCATCTTCCTCTACTGCTCTCCACTTTATCTTCTGAGACAGGGTCTCCCATTGAACTTGGAACTTGCCATTTTGGCTAGAATGGCTGGTCAGCAAGTCCCTAGGACCTGCCCATCTTCTTTCCCAGTGCTGGAGTTGCAGAGGCTTGCCACCACACCTGCCTCTCTTACATTGATTCTGGGAATCTGAACCCAGGTGCTCATCCTCGAGCAGCAAGCCCCTTACCTACTGAGCCATCTCCCCAGCCCTCTTTTTCTTTTGGAATGTTGTGTGTATATTCTGTAAAGCTTTCTGATTTTGGTCAATTCTTAGGTGTGTTCTCCTAATCTTATATTATGTCTCCACAGGAATATGCTGGCAAGTATAACACGTGAGTTGCACACCTAGGGAGGGCTGGTGCAAAATAGTTGTCTCATTTATAGGTGAGAGAGTCTAGCACTGGCAATGGATACCACTTGCCCAGAGGCACTTATGTGTGGCAGAGCCTGGAGTACAGCCCAGGAACTCTGGTTCTATAGTTCACTCTCAATCTTCTTTAAGGCTGGAGGTTGGCCAGCCCATAGCCTATGACATAGAGCAAACCAGAGTGCTCACTGAGTACATCCATCCATATCTAAGTGCTGCCGTTCAGATTCTTCTGATTTGAGACTTTTTCTTACTGTCGATGTGGACCACAGGAAATTAGATGTTGGTTATCCATTGAACTGTGACACCCACAGAACACTGCTGGCTCCTCTTTATTTTATCGCTGCTCTAAAGACAAGCAGAAAGAATGGATATGATACACCGGAACACCTATATTCTACCAACGACGTTTATAGCTGTGAAAAGCAAGGCACAGAGAGTTGAGGACCTTGCAGTCATTGAAACAGAGCTGGAGTGTGACCTTGGGTCTGTTGGATTTTGCATCTTTCTGCTCCTTTGTCTGCTTAAGAAGTAAGCACCCTTAAGAAGTAAGCTTTAGTGGACAAATTGACAAGCATGTCCCATAGGGTACCAAGTCCCCTTGTGACAGTGTCAGAGCAGGGTCAGCCAGAGGGAAGGTCTGCAGGATGGAGAAGATGATTCTATGGTCACAGTGAAGAGCATAAAGGACTCAGCGAAGCATGCATACCATAAAAGCCTGAGAGTAAAATGATAGAGAGAAGTTCTTTCCCTTTAAAATATTGTATGCCCTCCAATTTATAGGAAAATGCTTTAAATGCTTATCTAGGACCCCTAATTCCATATCCCTTATACTATTTGACATGCAAAGTGTCATATTCAAAAGCAAATTAGCCTGAAATGAATCCTCTTTTACCCTTTTTATTTTCAAAATCCAGATTTAGAATTTAGGTTCATTAATATGCACAAACACTACTCGATTAAGCCTGTTTTAATTTCTCTGTGTGCTTTGTAAACAGGGATTACAAAGATGTTTGAATTTTCATGGCAGATTTTGGAGTAGTGTATACATTTGGGCCATTATCACATAATAAATAAATAACCCCCTGAATCTGGGAGTTGGTGATGTCATCCCCAGAATGTTGATTTTTCTTCTCCTCATCTGGTCCTGTAAATATATGGCTTTGGTCTCGGAAAGCACTTCTCTGAATGTGGCAGAAAAATAGGGTCCTATGCCTGGGTCCCCACGTAGTGGGCATGTCCCAGCATTAGTGCTGAGGGATTGAAGCCTCCACTTGGCTTTGTGAAACTGGACTTGGAAAAACACCACGTTTATTAAATCTCACACTAAACGCTGACAGTTGTAGGCATTAGTTCTTCATGGTGTCTGCCAAGTGAGCTGGAAGAGTGGGCTTATCTTGTTATATGCAGATCGAAGGGTGGCAGCCTTACAGAGTCTGGTTCCAGCCATCAGGGTGAATGGCCAAGACTCATGACAGAGGAGAGCCCTGGGGAAGCAGGGCTCTCCAGGGGAGCTCGGTTTCCAAACCTGGAGGCAAGATGCACTTTTCCCGTGATGCACCATGGCTCTGTATTTTAATTGTTATCTGTGCATGGGGATATTTGAGGGAAAGAAGTATATCCGGTAAGGAGAGGAACAATATACGGAGTGCTTTGCATTGTTGTGTGTTAAACAAAGAGCTGGCTGGCTTCTGTTTTCACTTTCTTTAGTCCTCATAACAGCCCCTTGAGATGTTTGTTATTACTTTTGTTATTATTATGCTTACGTCATAGATAAGGACAAGAAATGTCGAGAACTCAGCAATGAATGCAAAGCCACAGAGAACTCCAGCCTAGCTTTGTCTGGCCCAAATTCATTCTTCTCATCCTATCTCTTGCCCATTTCTATTGTATCCCCAGGGATAGAAAAGCACAGATGCCCAGCAATGTTTGCTGAGTGACTGACTGAATGAACCCTAGAAGGAATCAGATGACTGCTCCCCCTTTCTTATGACACCTGTGCCCTGTGTTGTCATGAATTCCTGGTGTCCTGGAGACTCCCTACAGGTTCTACAGGTGCCACAAAAGGCTCTTACTAGATGCCCCCCCAGATGTGTACTCCTCCCAGATGTGTACCCCTCCCAGATGTGTGCCCCTCCCTGCTTTCTCCCTTTTTTCTGCTATGTTACCTGCTGTTTATTTCCTTTTATTCCCCAGAAAGCAGGTTCAATGTAGTGGTATTTGCTCCATCCATGACACTGGGCTATACGGCCCAAAGGAGTCAGTGCTTCCTGCCATTGTACATGATCTATGATAATCAGATAATAATCTGATAATAATCTGGTAATAATAACCAGATAATAATCTGATAATAATAATCTGATAATCAGAGGTTATGTACAACGGCAGGAAGCACCGCCTCCTTTGGGCCATATAGCCCAGGGTCATGAGTGAAGCAAATACCACTACAGTTCAGAGTTTGAGCTGTCCCACTGTTTTAGCTGTCTCTTGGGTCTACCACAGCCTCTGGGCACAGAGAAGGTGGCAAATTTTGTTTTCTTGTACTCACTCATTTGCAGGTTGCTTATGGGGAGTCTGATGCATCCATAGAAGCAGAAATAATTTCAGTGAGCTCTCCACTTTGAGGTAAAAATCTCAGCCCCCAGGCATTGGTTGTGCAAGTGTCCCCACTGGGGCTAGGGCACACCCCCCTGACCATGTCCTGCTCAGTGTGGGAGGTACCATCTCTGAGTGGGGAGAAGTGAGGATTTGGGGGATCAAGCAGGAGTATATTCTTTTATGAACCAAACAGAAACTCAGAGATGTGTGGATGTGTATACAGAACATCTGTAGTATCAAAAGCCATGGGAGAGATTAAGTAAAATATTAATAAGTCTTGTTAGGACAGCAACAGTGGAAGAAGGGCTAGGAAATACTACTGGATGCTGAGCCTGATGTAAGGACTCCTGTGAAGGTAACTTCCAGAAGAGAGTGGCTCTGGGATGGACTCTGACGGAAGTGGGGCAGGGAGGGGCAGAAAGCAAAGCAAATATGTGGCCTCAGCTAGAGACAGTAACCTTCAGCTTGACCCCAAGGTCTCTGGGGTATGAATCCCATCACAGAGATGCTTCTTCCTAGAAGTGGGAAGCATTTTGACCTCCAAGGCATTGAACCATTAGCCCCTGGCTATCTCCATGGAAAAGGGTTTGTAGGGGCTAACCTTCCATGTGGTTGCTGCTTTGGATTGGCTGAGGACAATTCTCTGGTTCTGGTGGTCACTCTGAGCTCCAGCATCCAGAGCTGGGGTGGAGCACAGCAGCCCAGTACAGGGATAGGATAGGAATCTGGAGAGCCCTTGCCAGCATTGCAGCTACCTCTATGGCTTTGGATAGGTCTGTTGAATAGCTGTTCTTCCTCCTCCTCCTCCTCCTCTCCCCCCTCCTCCTCCTCTTCGTTGGTTTTATATATATACATATAATATATATACATATAATATATATACATATATACTTTACAAAATTATATATGTATTTTGTTTTATGTGTGTGGGTGTTTTGCCTTTTTGTATGAACATGTATATACATGTATGCACATGTGTGGAGTGCCTGTGGAAGCCAGAAGAGGGCATTACATCCCTCCGAACTGGAGTTACAGGTGGTTGTGAGCCACCATGTGGGAGCTAGGATTCAAATTCAGGTTCTCTGCAAGAGTAGCCAGTGCTCTCAACTGGTGAGCCATGTCTCCAGCTCCTATTCATTTTTAAGTGTACAATAAAGTGACAAAAGGGACAATCACATTGTTGTGAGTCCATCTCTGACATCCATTTTCTAACCCTTTTCCTCATCCTAGAACTAAATCTCTCCACCCAATGACAATCCTAATTTCCAGTCCTCTCTGCACCAACCACCATTCTATTATTTCTCTATCAATTTGATGTTCTAGATATATCACCAAAGTGGAAACATCTGCTATTTGTCTTTTTGTGACTGCTTCCTTTACTTAATATCCCCAGGATACATCATGTTGTAGCCTACATGAGAATTCCCTTCTTTGTGTTTGCAGTATTTGTTCCATTTGCTTACTGAACCATCAGTGGGCATTTGGATTGCTTCTAACTTGGACTATTGTGAATACTGTCCACAGGGATCTAGAAATGCCTGTAGTTGTCTCTTGTTTTATGCTGAGGTGCAGCAGGGCTGTGGGGTTTCACTATGGAAAATTCTGAGTCAACTGAGCATCCTTACTTGAGGCAATGACCTCAACCTTCTTTAGTATCTTTGACTGTGGAACTCAGCAGCTTCAGCAGAGGTAGGAGGTGCTTTGCATTTCATCAAGAATGACTACTGGTTGAGGGATTACCATCTTTGGGAAGTATTTATAGAAATTGAGATAAATTTCAAAATTTCATTTAGAATACTTACAGAGAAAAAATTTATGATCTGTGAGGTTTCAGAGGCATTATCTACCCTTCATCAGCAGATTCTGGCAACTCGTCGCTTAGGGAATTTTCTAGGAGGCTGTGGTCACCTCTCCAACCTATGTCACTTTCTGTAGCCTGCCTGATGCTTAGTATGGTGGGTGGGACTGTCACTGGGCTCATCAACGGATTCTGAATAAATGAATTGGTAAGTCAATCAATGAGTCCATGGGGAGGCAGAGGCCATTTCTACCTTAGATTTGAGCCAAGCATGTGGCCGACTGATTTGCTTACAGAATAAACAAAGGGCATTTCCCTAAGGAATAAGGAGAAAGGGGACCATGCTTCCTTAGTTTCTCAGGCTTCTCAAGTTTTCAGGGCAGCAATCTGTTTCTTGTCTCTCTGCCTTGACAGACAAGGACAATGGAAAAGCAATTCTTTCTTGATGCTTCTCTCAAGGGACTTGTGAAGCTGCTTGGGGTGGAATATTCCTAGCTCTTTAATCTCTTAGGAAGAAAGGAGTTTTATGAGGATAATAATAGACTGTCCTTGGTACATTAGAACCTGCATGGTACCCATGGCCAGTGGGGACATTAATTTTGAAGAGTGTTTTTTGATATTGTTCATTTTTGTTTACCTAGCAAGTGTTGAATTTATGCAGATCTGTGTTTTTAGCTGGGATGAGATACTTACAAATGAAGTTCAGTGATAATGACATCACTGTGATGATAGTGATGATGGTGATGGTGGTTGATAGCAATACTGTCAGCCAAAATGCATTAGTATTACTAAGTTTGAGATTCCATGTTCAGTGCTTTCTTCCAGCCCTCATGGCATTATAAGGCTGACGCTATCATTGAGAGTCAACTGTAAAGATGGGAAACTGAGATCCAGAGGGGTCACATGATTAGACCTAGGTCATTCAGTTGGTAGAAAGCAGAGTTTTACATATATGATTTCCATGTGGCACACAAGAAAAATATTCTCCCTAATAAAAGTGTAAGTTGAGATCTAATCAACTGTAAAGGAAAGGGGCAGGTTTCCAGGGGATTGTTCTCAAGAAAGAACTTTAGTGAAGGGAACCATCTTGTTGACCTTGAAGGGTTAGATGATTGTAGGTGATGGGAAGATGTTGAGTTGTGATGTGTAGTATTAGTTTAGGATTCACATGTAACTGAGTGTTGTGAAGGACAGGTGGGGGTGACAGAGGATGATAAATGCAGAAAGAGAGAGTGGGACCAAATAATGGAGAGTATAAGTGCTATTTTTTTTGTCACCACCAATTGCCAAGGACATATTTGGAAAATGGTGACTAGAATTAGGAGATAAGCCTGTAGACAAGAAAAAGTAAGGCAATGACTTTTCTCTAAGGAGAAGACCCAGTTCCTCCCTCCAATTCTCTTTTATCAAAGGAACAATGGAGAAACTCATAAGTTGCCAGTTAATGATAACATGATAGATAGGAATTTCTGGCTTTTGGAATGTTCAGCCCCCAGAACCCTGGGTCTGGTTAGCTATGGTTGAATAATTTATCAGAGGAATGAGAGAGTACCATGGCTTCCTGTAGGCAGATAGAGGGTTTGATTGGGCATGTGAGTCTGACTGGATTGAGCAAAGAACATTCTAGGTAGTGTGCACAAAGAAGTCAAATTATTCGCATAGTGACTTCCTTTGGGAGGGTGTCTGGGGAGGGTTGGTCTTGTGCCTCCATCTTTGCCTCTGCTGCTTGCTGGAGATAGTTCTTGGTACTTGGCTCATAAAGCATCACTCAAATTTCTGACTCCACCATGCATCTCTGGCTTATTGTAGCTCTGTGGATTTGTTTCCCTTTGGGTAAGGCCCACTTCAATCTAGTCTGACCTTATTTTCACTTAAATAACAATACCTGCAATAACCTTTCCAAATAAGGTGGCATTCTAAGATTCCAGGTGGTACAAATTTTTCCTTCTGGGACACTCTCTGATCTAGTCCATACTATGTAAGTAAGCACTGGAGTAAGTCATATGGGTCCGAGGTCATCTGGGTGATTTGCTCAGCAGGGAGAATTCAGGAAGGTAAGTGTAAGAATGGGGCTCCTGCTGGAAAGCCTGTTGGGGACCCAACCACCTAGGATCTGAGTGACATATGCATGATTATGAGCTTTACACTCCGAGGAATTTGGAGTCTGTGGCCTAGAGTGACTGATAATGGAAGTTGGGACAATGGGGCAGGGGGAGCTAGTGATATTCTGGGTCAGTTGGAAGGAGCTCATGACTGAGGTGGGGTAATTGTAGTGGGAAAGGAAAGGGAGGAAGAGGTGGTTTTCAAATTTTTATTTATTTTTATTTCATGTGTATATATGAGTGTTTGGCCTGCATGTGTGTATGTGCACCATGTGCATGGCTGATGCCCACAGAGGTCGGAAGACAGTATTGGATCCCCTGGAAGTGGAATTATAGACAGTTATGAGCTGCCCCGTGGGTGCTGGGAACCAAACCTGAGCCGTCTGTAAGAGCAGCAAGTGCTTTTAACTGCTGGGCTATGTCTCTAGCCCAGACGGATGCATTTTAAAAGAAAGACAACAGACCCAGTGAGAGATGGGATGTGACAAGAAGGGAGAGTGAACTTTTGAACTTGGGTGAATCTAATGCTAAAAAAAAAGAAGCGTTTATGGAGGAGAACAAGTTTTGCCTTGGACATGAAGAGTTTGTTCTGCCTCTGGGAAGGCAGATTGAAGACCTCTATCAGCCTACTGCAAACGGGTTCTGCAGCTCACTGGCTCCTTCCTGTTTGCTCCAGTAAATCTGAAGGAAAGGATACTGAAGTATGAGGAACCCCTGCTCTTTGAGGAGGTCAGATTCTAAAGGGTTTGTGTAAATGCAGCCATAGTCGTAGATTCCCTGTGACTGGAATGTGCCAAGATTGTACCAGAAGCAAAGATGGTGGGAGAATCTTTCTGGAACACAAACCTCAAGATGTCTCAGAATACACTGTCCTATGGTGTGCCCTCAGAGAGTGGTCCCCACTGTCCTCATGATAGAGTACTGTTCATGAGTTTGCTGACAAGTTCTCTCAAGACCTGGAACATGTCTTAGACTATCATCACCCCAACTTCTCTGATCCTTCTACAGTATGAAGAACACACACACACACACACACACACACACACACACACACACACACGTATACATGCACAAACACACACACACAATGTCTTTGATATCTGACTCTTGGTTTTTATTGATAAGATTAATTAGATTTACATTTCAGTGTCCCCCTAACTTAATGTGAAGAACATACCCAGTGTACCCTCTCACTTTTATAATTTGGACTGGACACTTCCTTTTCCTAGAACTTTGTAGGAAGATCTTTCTTTGAGACTGTCAGCTCCTCAATAATGGCATGGAGACTTACTATGAAATATGAAAGCTTGGCCAATAGCTTAGGCTTGTTTCTAGCTAGCTCTTTTAACCTAAATGAAATGAACCCATTTCTATTAATTTACTTTTTGCTTCCTGGCTTTATTAACTCATCTCTGTATTTCCTATCCTGCTTGCTCTGTATCTCCTGACATCTGCCCCTTCTTCCCAGTGTCCTCTGTGCCTGGAAATCCTGCCTACCTATTGGACATTCAAATTTTTATTAAACCAATCAGAGTGATATCTTCACAGCATACAAAAAGATTGTTCCACAACAAAACTCTTTCTTTGCTTCCATTTCCTCATTCTTTCAACATCCCAGCTCAACACTGAATGATCTGTAGCACTCTAGGTAAAGTGTATTCACCGACAAGCCTTTCCCCAAAGCCTGTAACCTCCCTAAGAACTGGTACATCCCTATATCCCTACCTTCTCCTAGAGAACTGACCATGGGATATGTATGAAGGAGCCATTCAATCCCCAGTACTTCATAGAGGAGAAAAAGAATGAAATGAATGTATAGGTGGTTCTGTGTATATGTAAGCCAGTTGCAGAAACATGCTTCCAGCAGCGTGTGTGTGTGTGTGTGTGTGTGTGTGTGTGTGTGTGTGTGTAGCAATTCTTGCCTATCTCTTGTCACTGGGCCCCAACAACAGACCAACTTAGGATTCTACCAGAATTTACCCTGGGGAACCAATGAGTTTATTGGTCATACTTCTAGAGCATGGGTGACCTAGGGTAGCTGCACTATAAGGTCTCTGGCCTGCAAGGATGACAGCTCCCCAGTGACTGCATAGATGGCAACTCCTTCAGTTGACTTTCCCCAGTTGGGGGTCTCTGCAGGTGTCAAGGCAGGCAGTGATGTGAGGAAAGGTGAGAATGAAAACTCAGTTCAGATTGACTTCATCAATCTGGATCAAACTTCAGGGAGTCTGATGCCAGGTGGTTTATTGCCCGCACATTTAAACCCAGTATAATTTGGAAAAGAATGTCTAGTGGAATACAGTTCCCAGTATACAAGATGCATAATTACATCAAAACTCAACTCAAGGTACATGTAATTTCTTTCAAGAAGATGAGTTCTAGAGATAGGCTACCCATACTAGCTTATAGGCCTTTTGGAGGATCTGGCCTGGTCTTCATCTTACAGATAGCATGGAGGTTGTTTGGGCTATTAGCCACTGGTTCTGATTGTGGGAGTTTGGGGGAGCCCCTGGCTATAAAGATAATGTAAGGGTCATTTAGACTATTAGGTATCTCTGGTCCTGGTTGTGGGAGCTTAGTGGAGCTCCCAGTTGTACAGATGATGTAAGAGTTATTTAGATTACTAGCCCCCTCTGGTCCTGGTTGCAGGTGCTTGATATGGCCTGGTCCAACAGAGAACACAGATCACGAAGCTGTTAATCACCTCCAATCTCCAGCTATCAGGATAGAAGAACAGGTTTTACATATTTTCCATTGAAAAGACAATCCTGCATGCTTAACATTTCTAGGTACCCTGAAAATCTGTAAGTACAAGGCCCTTTGTGCCCCCCAACACCCAGTTTGTATATTATAGTCCCTCCCTGAGACTCCTGAAGTCATGTGCAGTTGGGACAGCATTTCATACAAATGACTGGGTACTTAAGTTATGGTCCAGTGGTCCATCCCTAACCTTCCTTCTAGGAGGGAATATCTGCAGTCTGTAGATTGAATTGATTCTTGCAAGTAGGCAAAGCTGATCTGGATGAAGATGGCAGCTGTTTTGCTCAGAGAACTGTACTCTACAATGTCTCAGTACAGATATGACATGTCATTAATATTAAGTCCTATTCCAAGATACTTCTCAAGTCCCCCCTTTCTTCTTTTTCTTTCTCCCTTAATTCCCTTTCTTTACAAGAAACATCACAATTACTGGAAAAACAAACTTTCAGTGACCTTGGGTGCTCTCCAGCATTCCTGTGGTCATGTGTCTTGCCTTGACATTCATTGCTCATCTTTATTGTCATTTATATTAAAGGATTCAGAATTATCAGTCAAAGTGCAAGAGTCCCATGGACCATCTCATTCTTCTGAAGCATGAGAAGGACCTGCGTGTTTCCAGAAGAAAGCTCTGGACTTGAAAAGTCAAATGGAGGGCCTCAGACTACCACCAGAGAAGGGGCACCATAAAGTGGAGCAGCTTTGTGATGACCCTCAATCCAGAGCATGGGTAGGGAGGGAGAGCATTGTGGCCAAGAGAAATATTATAGTTTATTTGTGCTGATATCTTACCCTTGAGAGGCTGGGTCACAGTCCATTTGTGTTATTATAATAAAAAAATCTCATAGATCAGGTGGCTTATCCACAACAGAAATGTGTGTTCTTCTTCATCAATGTCCAGCAGATTCTGGATGTGGAGAGGATCAGCTTTCTGTTATTCTTTTTTTGTTCCTTTTCATCAGTTGGTGGAAGGGGCCAAGGACCTCTCTGGGGGCCATTTATACTGGCACTAAGCAATTTATGAATGTTCTATCCCTATGACTTGATTTTTGTCATGCAGGTCACACCTCCTAGTACCACCACCCTGGATATTAGGATTTCAGCATGTGAAATTTGGGGCATACCATCTACCTTAGTTAGGGTTGATTAGGGAAACAGAATTGATGGAATTAATATATACATATTTACTTATATATATCAAAAGAATTTATCAAATCAGCTTACATTATAATAGTTCACGGCAGTTGTCACATTTGGGAGCCTGAAAACTCTGTAGTTTCTGGGTCCTTGAGGATGGATAGGTGCCTTGGTAGTCTAAGGAGTCCCACGATGGCTGTCTCACATTACAGAGGTCAGGAACCTGATAGTTGTTTTGGTCCACGAGGCTAAATGCCTCAGCTATCCCAGTCTGGCTCCGAAGTCCTGGAAGGTTCCTGGAAAGTGCTGGTCCTTAGTCAATGATAGAAGCATGGAAATGCTGCTTCTGACATCAGGGGAGAAATCAATAGCAGCAGAAACAGGGAGAATGAACTTAGTATATCAAAAGAAGGCTGAACAGATGGGCAGGATGATCAAGCAAGCAAAAGGTGAATGATTTTTTTTCTACTATGAACTTCTTTTGCTATTCTTATCTTATTGTTATTTGTTTTCCTGAGACAGGGTTTCTCTTTGTAACCCAGGCTATCCTGGAACTCACCTTGTGGACCAGGCTGGCCTTGAACTCAGAAATCTGCCTACCTCTGTCTCCCAAGTGCTAGGATCAAAGGCATGTGCTACCACCACCCAGCCTGCTATGAACTTTTTAAAATCTACTACTAGTAGGGCTGCTACTAGAGGAAGAAGCCCACTCTTGGGGTATGTCTTTCTACAGCAATTAATCAAGAAAATTCTTTAGTTGAGGCTTCCTACTCTGGTGATCCTAATTTGTAGCAAGTTGACATTAAAACCAGGCAGTACCCTACCTCTTAGACTTTATGAATATCCCTTACATTTGTGGCAAAGCCATTGGTACAACATTGTGACTAAAAAACCATTACTTGTTGATGTTTATTGAGCACTTAGCTTGTGCCAGCCTCGAGGCTAAGCCAGGACTTTAACTTATATCACTTCATAGCTGTGGCAGATTCTAATCCTTCATTTATTATATAGCTGTTGTGTGACTTTTCCTAGGGATACTTGAACAAACATCTCTGTATTACAATGAGACATCAATGACAGATCAGAGAAGAGACTCAACTCAAATCTGTCTTGTTGAATCCATTGGTATTACAGGAGCAGGGGTGACTCAAAGGCACCTGTTACCACCAAAAGGCTCACCCAAGCATGGGTGGCAACTCACAAAGCTATGTACCTGGGGCTGTGGGCTAGGTGGTCTCCTCTTCCCTAGAAATCATTTACTGCTTATAAAGCTTGGGAAAGGACCTTGTGAATCTTGAGACTTGCAGGAGTTTCCTTGTCTTATGAGCTACCCTCCAGGAGAGAACACCGGAACACAAGAGGAGTAGATGTTGCCATTACAGTAAAGGAAAAGGAGGGAAACAAAGGTGTACCTAACTTGGCCAAGGCCACAGAGCTGAGTAGCTGTAGATGATGCCTGACGTGCCAGCTGTCATGCCCAATATGTCTTTGATCTGAGGCAACTGAGCTTTTCATAACAAGTCATAGTATGACCCCTCCTGTATTTGAGACAGGAAGTTTGGTCACAATTGGAAGATTGATGGGTGATATGCCCATGTTAACAGACACTGTGCTGGAACTTACAGTAGAAGATCTCCAGATGGTGGATTTGGGTTTCAAGTGGTCCCTGAAGTCTGCAGAATCCTGTCTAGACATTTTCCTAACATGCTTCAAATCAGGCGATTCTGTGGTATTCAGTTGGATAAGCAAACGTCTTAACGAGAAATATTAGTGTTTCTAGATCTTTATCTCAATCATAACATTTGGTACAGTGGCTTTAATTTACATATCAAAGTTACTGGAAGTAAAATGATAAATAACTCATGAAGGCAAAAATGGCTAGAGATAGTTGAATAATAAGATCTGATGCTGAATGCATTTAAATCCAGAAGTCAGTATTTCTTTCCTGAGAACCATTAAAATCAAGTATGTTTGTTTCTAAGATAAATATCAGAACCGACCAAATTCTATACTTTCTGAGATCCTACTGTTCCCTTCAAATCCTTTAGCTTGCCAAAGGAAAGAGCAAAATGATGTAGTTAATTGACAGCTCTCACATCTGCTCTGCTGGGTGCTTTATTTTTTAATTAAGTGATGATGATGTTTCAAATCTTGCCTAACCTTTTGATTGACTTGGCCATCTCTGGCGCTCTCATCTGTACTTTCTCTCTCTCTCGACTCCTCTTTCTCCCATTCTTGATTTTAGATTGCTTCAATTGTTCTAGTGAGATTTACCTGGAGTTCGACTCATGCTGCTTGGTTGGTAGCCTTGAATTAGAATGAGATACTATTTTGGTGACCCCTTGGAAACTTCATACTTCCTGTGGTCTAAAGATTTCTGTGTAGAATCCAAATGACATCACCACCCCTTGCCTTGCAGCTTTTTCCAGGAGATAAGTTTAAATCAGCTTATCATCCCTTCCTACTTATGCGCTGAGGTGCTAGACATCTCAGCAAGTATATGTCTCTCTTTCTGGGGACCCACGGGCTACTGTGGATCAGTGACCTATAGAAATAAAAATAACTTCAGTTCCTTTTGAGAGAAATGTCAACAGATGATTTCACTCATCAGATTTTGCATTCATGAAAAGAAACAAAGACAATTCAATAAAATGCCTTTCAGAGTATTTCATAGTATGGCCTACAGAAGTGGAAGGTAGGTCTGGAAAGAATGGGGCTGATGGAAAGCACAGAAACAAAGAGGTAGAGACAAGAAAGAACAAGGCAGACAGACAGGGCTGAATGGAATGCAGTGGTCTCTGTGGGTCTTGAGGTGAGACAACCCCTATTGATGATTTTACCTTGGGTTTAGGGAATCAGAATAAATTATCATTTGCTATTACTATGCAGGATGATATGATCTCATTTTGACTAAGTGCAATCTTCCTTGATTAGGTTCAGCCACTCTGCTTTATTTCCAGATGTACTGGGAAATAAAAGTTTTCTTTCTCTTGAGACATAAAAGGTTATGCTCATGGGGAAGGGTAATCTGATTTGTCTTTAATTTTAAAAGTTTATTCTGTATTTCTGTTTTATAACTGTATCTTTTTGATCAATGCCAAAAATTAGAAAATAGAGGAAAGTGTAGGAAACATACAGAAGAAATCAAAACCACGACTCATATTTTTAGAGTATTTCTATTTTGCATATGAAATGAAAATGTTATTTCAATAAACTGGGGTCTAACTATGCATTATGCTTTCTGCTCTTCCTTTAAAAATTGACCATATTATCATATACATTTTATTCGACCATTCCATTCTAGTTGTTAAGTTGTTCAAATCTCTCCCTCTGATTGTGCATAAAGGCTGTATGTCACTTTTGCTATTGGAAGAACGTTATAATGAAAAGTTTAGGAAATGACTCTTTGCATTTTTCTGTGATTATTTTTGTAGGCTAGAGTCCTACAGGAAAAAAAATGACTAAGAATATTTTTTAACCATGTTTTAAGGTTCCTGTTCCACCAGTTCATACTTTTATCTATTTGCATTTTTTGAACATCATTGACGTGGCTGGATCAGAGTTAGATGGCAACCTACACGTAGCACACAGGGCTTGCTTTCTGAGCAAACACTGCAGAGGAGGATACAGAGAGTGAATGTGTAAACAGATGATTACTATAAAAAATGACAGCCCTCCCCCTCATCGCTGAACTGTGTGCTCCATATAGATTCAGGGACTGGGTAAATCACTGCTCTCAGTCGTTTACCCACTAAGGACCCCACCAAGCTCCAGGGGACACTTCCAAGATTGTGGTGACACACATGGTGCTGGTGAAACCAAAGTGGTCACAGAACAAGTCATGAGCCTTGGAAAAAGGCTGGTAGAAAGTGGGATGGTGGTAGTAGAGATGGGAAGGAGATAAGAGGGTGTGGGAGAGAGGAATCAATACATTATATCCAACAAGACTAATCAATTAAAAAATGGGAAGAATTATGGCTAGTTCCTCCCCTCATTGCATTGAATCATACAGAAGACAAGCAAGAGATCGTAGTATGGAAGAGGGCCAGTTAGTGGAGCTGCCATGAGGGAGAGATTGTGCAGTTGAAGTTGTAAGGACTAAAAGCTTGCTCTGTGCAGAATGAGGAAAAGAACATTTCAAATGGAGGTGTGCAGAGGCACTGGGGGCAGGACAGAGCATGGGATGTTCTAGGAATTAAGAGTGTGTACGGGGAAGAAAAGGAAAGAGGGAAAAAGGAAGAGTGAAAGAGTGAGTAGGAACAGATCATTGTCATGTGGGACTCTGGGAAGTGTGTGTGTGGTGTGTGCGTGTGTGTGTGTGTGTGTGTGTGTGTGTGTGTGTGTATGAGTGAGTGTTCATGTATGTACATGTGGAGGTCAAAGATCAACCTTGGGAGTGTTTCCTCAGGACTCATCTACTTGTTTTTGAGACAGGATCTCTCAATTGGCCTGAAGATCTCTGGATTAGGCTAGTCTGGCTGGTCACGGAGCCCTAGGGAATCCATCTGTCTCCCATTCCCCAGCACTGGGATTACAGGTTCATGCTATTATGCCTGAATTTTTGAATAAATTCTGGGGATTGGACTCAGGTCCTGTGGTCTGCATGGCAGATACTTTACTGATAGCCATGGTCCCAGTTTAGGGAGCTGACCTTTTGTTTTGTTTTGTTTTTTGAAATTAGAACAATAAGAAGCCAATCCCATGCTCAAGAAGAACAGCCTAGTGGTGGTGTGATAAGGAGATTATCATGAGGCTCACAAAGGAGCTAAATCTCTCTAAACAACCAACCATGCACTTGGGTGTTTCCTAAACACCATTGCTATCAGCTGCCAGAGCACTTAGGCAATATTCATGCTGAGTTGAAAGTTCTGAGGGATGTTTACATTCCCTAGATATATAGATTATATATGTACGACCAAATTCTCATGGAAGTTTTTTCATTTATCGTTATTTAAAATATGTTAGGTGTGTATTGCCTCTAAAATATTCTAGCCTTAAATCTGAAGGAACATGAACTAAATAGACCAGAATAACATTTTATTTTATTGAGATAATAAAAAATGTATATATAATATGCAAACAAGTAATAAGAGATGAAGATGACATGCTTCTTGACATGGTTATACTAAACTTACCTTGGCAGACCTTTACATTGTCTTCACTGTTGTAAGTAATACAGTAAGGAAGATCCAGCTGTCTAGGTCTCATGGATCTATTCTGATAGAACAGATGCCTTTCTAATAATTGTTTACCAAAGCAAACTCAGCATAGCTGTGTTCCAATTGAAACTTTTACTGCAGACGTATGCAGGTTGCCCACCATCTTTGTTGACTCAGAATAGTATTCTGCTCTAAAATCTTTATCTGTCTGTTACTTGAATATGTATTTATCGGTGTCTCTTTGATTACTGGGTATTATGTAATCTTTATTTGTTAAAAAGTCACATTTCCCCTGCTGCTGCTGCAATAGCAGAATCTAGAACAATGCCTAGAGATTGAAGCTCATTGTTCATTTGCTTCTTATTAAAAACATCCCTGTTTTATTAACCCTTTCTTTCAAGAATTGGTTAGTACCATGGAATGGTAGCGTGATTGGCTTTTCTGGGCATGTTTTGGTAGTTCATTAGTTTTTATAATAACCCTTTGTTTGAAACTTCAAGTCTATTTTCTTTGGCAGTTTTTCATTACATCTTGTTCATGATTAAAAGTTTCTTTTGCAATACAGATTCTTTTAAAAAACTGGTTTTAAAATATCTCAGTCATTTTTATGATTTCTGGCTTGGAATTGTATTCATAAAAGTCTTCCTTGGCTAAATAAATTTACCCGTAGTTTTCTTTTCTCTTAATAAATTTAGCAATAAACTGTTGTCACACACTCAGAATGAGCTCTGCTCCCTTTCTGTTCATGATTTATTTAACAATGTGGGATTCCTTTCTGTTGGAAGTTTCAGTTTGAAATTGTGTGTGTGTGTGTGTGTGTGTGTGCATGTGTGGGTGCCCATGAGCCATGGCTCAGGTGACGAGGGTAAGAAGAACAATCTCAGATGTTGGTCCTTGCCGTCCATCTTGTTGGAGACAGGGTCTCTTGTTGCTTAACACTGCTCATGGCAGGCTAGATGGCCTGCGAGCTCCTGGGATTCTTTTTTTTTTTCTACCCTTCCACTCTCCCTGGGAGCCAGCTCTATATTAAAGATGTGTGCTAACAGCTTTGTGTGTGTTCTGGGAATCTGGACTCAGGTCCTTATCATTGGCCATCTTCTCAGCCCTCATTTTGGGATTTTGAATCTATATAACTAAAATACTCTACTATATTATCTTAAAGGGATTTTGCAGTTTTCAGCTTTTCTCAGGATCTAAAACCATTTGGCTATGTATCCCCTGGGGAGTTTTGAAAATGAAACTGCCGATTGAGTAGGGCCAGGTTAGGTTAGGGTTGGAAAGTTAGTCTTTTAGATGTGTGTTGGGGGGGGCAATGGGGGTGGGGAGTTCTGGAGTCCACCCAGGAGCTTGTTCATGTTGGCAAGCGCTCTAACACCAAACTGTAACTCTAGTTCTAAGTGTTAGTCTTTCCAGTGAGCCATCAGCTAGTGCTCTGTTGCTGGCACATACAGAGCACCTGTTTTGAGAGGTATGAATATGAGTATTGTGTATACGTAGTTTTATTCAAGTTCTCAAATTATTGGCAGATGAAGTATTTTCTAATGATTGTATCCTTGAATATTTTTTCTGTATCTCATTCCAATGTTTGCTTTTGTCTTTGATTTTCTCTTTGATTAGATTAATTCATAGCTTATCTACTTTATTGTCTTTTCTCAAAGAACCAGCCTTTAGATTTATTTATTAATTCTGATGTTTCTGTGCTTTTTAATGAGTTGATTTCTTCTTTGATCTTTATTTTGCCCTTCGTTCTGCTTCACTCTACTCTGTATTTTCTTCTAAGTTTACATATTAATTTCTTTACTCTTATTTTAGTTCTCGCTCAATGACTAAAGTATTTAAGACTCTGAAATTTAGGTTGAGTGTATGTTGGCCAATCTCCATGTATTTTGGTATGTGTTAGTCTCACTATTGCTATTCTCTAAAATTCTGTAATTGCTATTTTGGTTTTATTTTTTTGACCTAAGAATTATTTCCAAGCTGCTGGAATAATTATTTTGTTCTACTTTAGAAATTAATTTCTGGTTTCTTGTAGTGTGAGAGGAGGCTATAATCTATATTATTAATTTCCTTTTTTGGAAATGTAATGGGATTTTCTTGGTTGTTGCATATTGGCTGATTGTATAACTATTTAGTGAGCATTTGAAAAGGAACTCAGTTATTTATTTGCAGTATGTAAAGCATGGAGAAAGCTTTCACATTGATTTTAATAATATTAATCACATTCTCTAATTCTTATTGTAATAGTGATCAGTCTACTATTATTTTTTTCATCCCATTATCTTGAATTTTAAACAGATTCAGTCCTGCCCTTCTTTCACCAGACTACGACCCATAGCTCCAGAGAAGCTAGCTAACAAGGAGGACCCTAAGAGGGACGCGTGGATCGCCCTGGGAAGGGGAAGTAGAGGAGATCTCCATGAGTAAACTGGGGATGAGGGGTGATATGGAGGGTGGGGGTGGAGAATGAGAACATGAGGGAGCAGGATTGTCAAGCTGGAACAGGGACAGAGTTGGAGAACAGTGAGGGAGATACCATGATGGAGGGAGATGTCATGGGGATGGGAAGACCGGGTGCTGGAGAGGTTACCAGGAATCCACAAGGATAACTCCACCTTAGACTACTAGCAGTAGTGGAGAGGGTGCCTGAACTGGCCTACCCTGGTAATCAGATTGGTAAATACCCTAACCGTCTTCATAGATCCTTCATCCAGTAACTGATGGAAGCAGATGCAGAGATCCACAGCCAAGCACCAGGCCAAGTTCCAGGAGTCTCTTTGTTTTCTTGTAATAGATTATCACTATGTAACCTAGGCTTGCCCCCAACTTTCCATTCTCCTACCTCCACCTCTTGAGTGCTGGAACTATAGAAAGACACTACCACACTTACTTTGTACATTTTTCTTTAGGATATTTGATGCTGTGTAATTTAGACTATGGCTATTTTGATATTTATGTATTTATTCTGCATTGTGCCATTTGTCAATTTGAAAGTGACCTTCTTAAAAATACAAAATGTTAGCCGGGTAGTGGTGGTGCACACTTTAATCCCAGCACTCGGGAGGCAGAGCCAGGCGGATCTCTGTGAGTTCGAGGCCAGCCTGGGCTACCAAGTGAGTTCCAGGAAAGGCACAAAGCTACACAAAGAAACCCTGTCTCGAAAAAAAAATACAAAATATTATTGTGTTTACTGAATCCCATTTACTAACCTATGGGGTTGTTTCTGCCTTCATTTTACTTGATATTTTTGTTTTTGTCTTTATCTGTCTTCTATCTTTGTGTGTGTCCATGTTACGTGTGTACATGCTTGTATGTTGAGAGAAGTACCCATGCACACAAATGAGCATGCTCATGGGAGCCAGAGATTGATATATGTTGTCTTCTTTAGTCACTCTCTACTTTATTTTTTGAGAGAGCATCTCTCACTGAATCTGGAGCTCACCAATTTAGCTAGTTTGGCTGGCCAGCAAGCCCTAGGGATCCTCTGGTTTCCATCTCCCACCCTTAAGATTACTATATTGCCACAACCAACCAGCTGGGCGTTTGTTTTGACATGGTATAGGGGTTTGACCTTAGGTTCTCATGCTGCAGTGAGTGCTTTGCTGACTGAGTCATCTCCTCAGTTGTAGTGTGCATCTTGGAGTTGGAGTTCTGACTGTCTTCATTAGCCTGGGGTTCATTTTTCCTGTTGAGTTCATACTATCTATGTGTGATGATTAATCTCCATGTAGCTTGATTCAGAAACACTTAGGATTGGGATTATCAATGAAGGTGTTACCAGGGAGGTGTAACTGAGTTGGAAGATCCACTATGAATATGAAGGGTGCCATTGATGGACTGGGGTCCTTAATGCAATAAAAAGGAGAAAAGGAAGACTTGGGCTATCTCCTTTATCACTTTGCACTTTATTATTTTTGAGGCAGGGTCTCTCATCCAACATGGGGCTCATCCTTCCAGCCAGGCTGGTTGGTTAGTGAAGCCCTAGGATCCTCCTGTTCTCCTGCAGCTGTGGAGTTATAGATATCCATACCCACACCTGGATTTTTATGTAGGTGCTGGGATCCGAATTCAGGCCTTCATGGTTGCCTGTGTAGCAAGCCCTTTGTTACTGAGCTGCCCCTCTAACCCCATTCATTTTTCCTTATTGTATGTAAGTCTCAACAGACAGACTTTCTTGAAGACCATGAATATTTTCTCTTGCAGTATCCCTGATTGTACTTTCTAGCTTGCTTTGGTAGTTCTTTTTATGGGGGATAGGCTACACATAGCAAATACCTGACATTTTTTTTTTGCCTTTAACATTATCAAGTTGTATTTTTTACCCAGCTATTATACACTTCAGCATCCCTCTAGAATTTCAAGTTGGCATTTCTCTTCCATAGTTGGCTTCGCTCCTTATGCCTTCTACAAGGACTTGTTTCTTTCCCTTATTTCTTTAGTTCTGCCATTCCACTTTCTCATCATACTTCAGACCTGATTCAATGTTTTCATGATTTTTCAGTTTTCTTGAGAGTTCAGATCATTGCTGTCACACATTTCCTTTTCTATTTTCTTGAGTGTGTCTTCATGAAACATGCAGTCTCAGAAATGCAAACCTATAATCCATTTTTAAAAATCTGTGGTTTTTTTGTTCCAGAAATGTTATATGAGCCTCATTTGTACTTTTTATTGCTTTTTTAACTCGTTGTGAAATGTAACTTCATATTTCAGATCTGTTGCTTGTTATAAGATCCTGTGGTTGATTTTTCTTTGATATGCAGCTTGCTTTCTTGGTGCCATCAAATCTCCTATAAAGCCAGAGATGAGGGACAGCTTTGAGGTTTACCTTCAGTTTTGAGTTTCCTGTTCCTTTGAGAGGCAGGGGAAGAAGAAAGAGTTGAGTATTTGGTTTATTGCCACTTGGGAGTTTTGTGTTCGTAGTCTCTACAACATTTTCCATTTTCTCCCTTTCCCCTTCAATTATTTCATCCTGTCTTAAAGCCAGTGATTTGAGCATACACCGTGACTCATGATGTGATAATCCAAATTGCCCCCATCCCACGCTGTCTCAAAAATCTACCATATTGGTAAGTAATCCTCTTTTTTACAAAGTCAGACCAAACCCACTGAAATATATATGGCTTCTATCAGGGATGACAAAAGCATTTTTATTTTCTTTCCCACTCTGATTTGCTGTTGTTTCTTTTAGGAATAACCATTTCTGTCACAAAAGTAAAAGATTCTTATTGTGTAAGTTTCTGAAAGTGATTTAAAAATGTCCAAAGAAGGAAACAAAAGCATGTTGCCATCTCACCACACAGAAGTGACTGCTTACTTTTTGACACTATTGTGCTTGTCTGTTTGTGTACATGTGTGGGTTAATATAATATGGATAATATACATGTGGTCTGGTACTTTCTTTCGCTTAGCAATATACTTTTGCAATTTTCCTGAGTGTCTAAATATTCTTTTTCATCATCAGTTTTAGTAATTGCATGGCACCTTCCTTCTCCTTGTACTTTTTTGTGTCTCTTAGTTTCCTGAAAAGAACAAACTGAACAAAAGGCAAAGCTAGGGGGCGCACAAGATGCAGTAAGCTATACACTCAAAATAAGTGTAGCATAAGTTTATCATGGGGAGTTTGGGGGGAGCAGTGGGTGGACTTAGCATGCCTCTGCACACATATACACACACAGACACATGCATGCCCATCCTTGAGGACAGCAGACAGGATTTAGCAGGTGTCGAGAATCTCTCTCATTCCCAGTGTGTGATAGGATGCGGTATGTGATTACTACATTGATCTTCTTTATCTCAACTATAGAGCAGGAGGTATCACATCTTCCTTTAGACATCTTTCAGAGCAACTTGATTCCTAAAATGCTAGTGCAATTGCTTACTGAATAATTAATTCCATGCACCAATAGGGATACTAAGGGTGGTGAAAATCCATTCGATTTCACTAAATTTATCAGCACCTACTCTAAGTAGAAGCCAGGGTGGGCAAGCCACTACTGGGCACCACCCTTTCTACTGAAGTGACTTGTTAGGCAAATTTCTTTCTTTCTTTTTAATCAATGATCTTCTGGATGACAGTGCAAGCCTTCTCTCATCACTCTGATATGATTAATTCATTCATCATATCAGACTGATTTAATTATTTATTATGTCGTTTTGTTTATTTAATTTGCATATCAATGGCCAGGGTGCAGCACAGCTCAGCTTCCTGAAGAATCATATTAAGAAAGGTTTCTAGGCCAATGCAGGTTCCAGGGACAAAAAAAAAAAAAAAAAAAAAAAAAAAAAAAAAAAAAAAAGAAGGAAAAATAAAAACAGAAACAAAAAGCCCAACAACTGCCCCCCCTCCCCCCTGCCACCCCCCCCAAAAAAAAACAATTTCTCTGTAATTGAATGAATACTTAGGTGCTGGAATGTAACAGCTAAAAAGTGTTTCTTACCTGATAGTCAACCAACTCATTCTTGATCATTCCAGGGAGACAGTGAGCTGTCAATTATTCATTCTCATCTACCCTCTGGTCATTGTTGGCATATTTTACCTTTTCATAGAGAGGGAATCTGTTCCCTTGAGACACAACTATCTCAAATTCTTGGTCCTTGACTTTAGGGAAAAACAGTACTAGTAGTAGTCATTCCCTGATTCCTTGTCTCTGGATTCACTACTTTTCAATACAGACGCTAATAAGATGGGGGCCCCAAAGAGATATTGTTCATGTTTTCACCCCAGATGCCCAGCTTGGAGCAGTAGGAGGAAGGTAATACATTTTCTTATATTACTTGGGCATCAGCATCTTATGAAGTAGACTGAAGGCCTATGACCGAGCCTGGACAGGATGATTAGTGTGACCTTGGCAAATCTCTGAAAGCTAATTCATATCTCCCAGGTACTTTTATTGCCATTTTGTAATTTCCCTCTGTGTTCCTGCTCAGTACACTATTGTTGCATAACAGGCCACCTAGACACTTGATGGCTCAAGACATTAACTAGTAATGTTGCTCATTTGGATGGCTTTTGGGTAGCTTTGGTTAGAGGCTTGTCTGTGCCCTGTAGTATCTGCTAGGACGGTTAGGGACTGAGGATTGCCTTGCTTACCTGCCTACCAAGTGAGTGCTGGAACTCAGCTGGACTGAGGGCTGAGGGGCCTCAGTTTCTTTCTTCTTGGGATGACCAAGCTTCTTCATAGCATGGAGTCACCGAAATGTGCTGCCTGGCTTTTGTAACCTTGTTTTGAAAGTTACATCGAGTCACTTCACCACAACAGTTTTGTATGTGTGTGTTCACAGTCTCAGCCGGGTTCAAGGTAGGGCAGGAATGAGCCTGCACATAATGATGGGGCAGTGCCAAAGTCAGAGAGCAGAAGAGCATGTGGGTGGAAAATACTGTTGCTGTCATCATTGGAAAATGCAATCTGCTTCAACTTGTCAGAGCTCAAATGCCTTTCCCTTCTTTTATAGATGAGAAAATGGAGACCTAGGAAGGCTGAGTAACTTCTCCATGGTCACAAGCTAATGGGAGTGATTGAGTTGAGCTTGACTCCTGGGAATCTGGCTCTGGAGGACACACTGTTGGACACTAGTTATCACCATAGCAAATGCTTGTGGAGCTATTACTCTATAGTGTTACTGTGTAGTATCTATTTATGAAGCTATTGCTGTACTGTCTACTCTTCTAAGCATTATGTAGGTATCACCTCACCTAAACTCTTTAGCAAAATTTAAGATAGATACAGTTGTGATGCCAAGACATATAGTTGTTTAGTGGAGAGACACACAGGCAGGTATCAAAGGTGAGATTCAGACCCAGCCTCTGGAGATCACGTGCAAAATACACTGTTCAGATTCTTATGTAACTGTGTAAGTTGATTGTAATGGCCACTTGGGTTCCCATTCTTCTGCACCAAAACAAGAATTTATTTCTCATAGTCATCTGTCCGGTATCCCATGTTGTATGTAACCCTTAGGGTTACTAGAGTTATTAAATCAGTAGCAAGATGAGTTTGTATATGGCAATGAGCCCCAACCTTGTGGTCCATGAAGAAGAGTGATGTTCCTCTTATGACACTGGCGTTTGTCTTTGTCTCTTCCTGTCTCTTTCATCTCTTTTCATAATTAGTTAATTAATTAATTAATTAATATGTTAATTATAATTAATTAGTTAATTAATATGAATGTATCTGTGTCACAGTTCAAGGACAACTTGCAAAAGTTGGTCCTTTTCATCTACCATGTACGCTCCTGGGATTGAACTCAGGTCATCAGGCTTGGCTGTAAGTACTTTTGCCAACTGAGCCATCTTGCTGGCACACCTCTTCTTCATCCCAGCAGGATTTAATGTATGCCATTCATACCCTCTTTATTCAATTGCTATATGCTATCAGCTGAGGTACTGTGTAGAAGAAGTCCAGCTGTTCTAGCTTGTAACATGTGGGGACCTCATTGGGTTACTAGAAGGATATAAAGACTGAACATGAAGAATTGAGGGTAGAGCTCAGTGACAAAGCATGTGTTTAGCATAAGCAAGGTCTCCAGGTTCAAGTCCCAGCACCGAAATGGAAAAGTAAACATGCAAGGATGCAGATGTATTGACATTGTTCCCATAGATGCTGGGTCCCCTTACCCCCCCCCCCCACACCCCTCTTTCTGTAGCCTCTGTCTAATATTCCCTAAAGCACCCATGATTGGAAGTTATCTGTTCCCTTTCACTTGCAAAGAGGTTGTTGCTCTTGCCATGTTCAGCCATCGGGGCAGATGTGTTATGTAGGTGGCAGCGAGTTAGATTGGAAGCAGAAAAAGGAAAGAACAAAACCACAAGGCTGTTAGTTGAAACGCTGGGGCCCTGCTCTGAGTTTGGGGATGTGATCCTTTCCTGGAGTGTGGTATCAAACTTTCCCTCCCAGGCATCTCAGAGAGGTCAGATGTTTGTCCTCAGCACTGGGCACCCACCTGTCCTTGTCTCTCACACCCAGTGTCAGTGTTGGGGGGATGTCTAATGGGCCCCTGGAGCCCATGTTTTAGAGGAGCAGGGACTGAGGATGGTCTGAGTTCTCAAGTGAGTACCATATGGCTAAGCCAGCTCATTTTGCAGGTTTGTGAGGCAGAAACAAACCTGGAGCCAGGCTCCTCAGAATCCCCTGCTCCCATTCCATTCTCTTTGCTGTGGTTCTTTCAATGCTTGTCCTCACGTAAAACAGAATCCCTGGTTTTGCTTCTGCTTTTGAGTAATGTCTTAAGAGGGATTGTATACTTGAACCACTCAGCTAAGCGACCTCCAAATTCTCCATCAACAGAAACTCTAAGATAATAAATGTCCATTATTTTAAACCACTAGAACTTGGGGTAATTTGTTGTGTAGCAGTGGATAACTATTACAATATAAAATGCTCATTGTTCATTGCCCTTCATGAGCTCTGGACTCTAACCATGTCAGTGTGTCCTCCTGCAATTCCATTTATCCTTTAAGGATCCATCTTAACAGATTGCTGAATATTGTAAAGTTAGTATTAGTTTTCAATGAAGAATTTTGTGTGTGGGGGGGCTGTATGTCTGTTTGTTCACAGGTGTGTGCTAGTGTATCCCACCCACCAATGTGTGCCTCTGAAAGCTAGAGGATTATGTCAGTATCTTGCTTTATCACTGTCTGCCTTAGATCCTTAAGATGGGGCCTCTCACTGAACCTGGACTTCACTCTGGAGGGCAGCCAGTAAGCCCTGGGAACCTCCTGTATCACCTCCTGTAGTGCAGGGGATATAAGCATGGTCTGGGTGCTGGAGATTAGAATTCAAGTCCTCGTGCTTGCACTGCAAGCATTCTTAACCACTCCCCAGTCCCTGAAGAATCTTGCTTTCAGGTTTTTGGTTTGTTTGTTTACTTTAAAAATTTCTACTTGTGCGCTAGGAAGATGGCTCATTTGTTAAAGTGCTTGACACGTAAACATGATGACCTGAGTTGAGATTCCCCAACCCCTACATAAAAATCTAGATATAGGGGACTGGAGAGATGGCTCAGGGTTTAAGAGTACTTGCTGCTTCTCCAGAGGACCTGGGTTCGATTTTCAGCACCCACGCTATGGTTTATAACCATCTATAACTTCAGTACCAGGGGAGTTAGTGTTCTCTTCTGGTCTCCAAGGGCATCAGGCATTCAAGTGGTACACAGATATACCTGTAGGCAACACACACACACACACACACACACACACACACAAACACATTTAAAAATGTAGTGGTATCCACTTGTAATTCAGTATTGGGGTGCTGGCATTCACTAGCTGAATCAACTCAGGTTTAGTGCCAGACCCTCAACAAACAAAGAAGCTGTAACCTGAAAATGACACCCAAGGTTTCTTTCTTGCCTCCATTGACACATGCATATATATATATATATATATATATATATATATATATATATATATATATATGTGTGTGTGTGTGTGTGTGTGTGTGTGTGTGTGTGTGTACACACACACATGCATATACCCCCACAAATCATGCACATATACCATATGCATAGCAACACACATACGACTTTTTAACTTGTTTTAAAATTAAATCTGCGGGGGCTAGATAGATGGCTTAAGGTTTAAAAAAACTGATCTTGCAGAAGACCTGAATTTAAGTCCCAGAACTCATATCAGGGAGCTCACAACCCTTTAACTCCAGTTCTAGGCAATCTGACTGGCCTCTGGCCTCCACAGACATCTGCACTCACATGTACATACCCACATACAGACATGTGCACATACCCTTCCCACACACACTTAATTTAAGAATAAATCATTAAAATTAAGCTTATCAATCATAGGCATGTCCAGATTAGCCTTGCATTTTATGAAAACATTAAGAGTTTTCCCTAAAGAGGAAGTTATTGCTTCTATATGACAAATTATGCTGTTCTTCTGCGTCAACTGGCCCAAATGGTGGCCAAAATTTGCAATTTCTCTTCTTCTATCATATAACCTGAAGTCTGAGAGA
Source organism: Peromyscus eremicus (assembly GCF_949786415.1). Lineage (NCBI taxonomy): Eukaryota > Metazoa > Chordata > Mammalia > Rodentia > Cricetidae > Peromyscus > Peromyscus eremicus. The sequence goes on along the minus strand of NC_081419.1, from coordinate 135,829,588 downwards.
ATGGTTATAAATTCCCCAGTAATCTCAGGCTAGGGATTAACAAACAGAGCGTGGCTTCATCTGGTTCCATAGACTATGTCTGATAAATACCCTAAGATGCTACTTGGACGTTCATACTGGTTTTTCTAAGATGAGTGTGTATGGCTACTCCCAGAGGGTCTGGAGCATAGCCATGTGACCCACCTCAAGTGGGGCATTTCTTTAAAATTTTATGCTTTCACTTAAAAATTCATGTGGATTTTTAATTCTGCTTATAAATATATTCATGTTGGTTTTAGCATCATATTGTTAGTCAGGCTAGTCTTAGCTATATCTTAATAACAATAAACCCCAACTCTCCGTGGCTTGTTGGATTGGGAATGTGGCTGCATTGTCCCTTCAAGGTCTGAGGTAACCTGGATGATGCAAAATTGTATTATCTCAAATTCCAGTATAACTCAGTGTTATCTTTCTTAATTTGGTGTTCACTTTGAAGGCAGGAAATCAACATCTTAATTGCTTAATATTCATGCACATATGCACATGTGTGTTGCTTGATTAATTCTTTTTATCCACTAAATGGAAAATACTTCTGGCATTCTAATGGTGAGACACATATTTGTAATGAGGAAGCATGTGATTAACTTTTTGTGTGTTTGTGTGTGCGCGTGCATGTGTGTGTGTGTGTGTGTGTGTGTGTGTGTGTGTATGTGTGTGTGTGTGTGTGTGGTGTATTTGTGTGCGTGTGGCCTCCATGTGTGTACATGCATATGGAGTCTGAGGTGGATGTTGGGAATCACCTTTGATCATTCTTATACCTCATTCAATGAGGCAGCATCTGTCAGTCTCATGGTTTACTGACACATTTGTTCTGGGATCCCATTTCTCCACGTTCTGAGGTTGTAATTACAGGTGGGCTGTCACACATATCCAGCATTTAAAATGTGGGTTCTGAGAATCCGAACTCCTGTCCTCGGGCTTTAAAAACTGACCCATTTTTCCAACGACCATGTGCATATATCTTGAAGAATATTTAAGAATTCTTCACTGTGACACAAAGTACATAAGGCAATGCTCATCATTTTAACCATGTTAAGTGGCTCTAAGTATATTTACAGTATTGTGCAGCCCTCACTACCATCCATTTCTAGAACTTTCTCATCACTCTCAAAGAAACTGGAGCCATGAAACAATATTTCTTCATTTCCCACCTGCCAGCCCCTGTCAGCCTCCATTCTGTGGTCTGTCTCTGTGACCCTGCCTATTTCAGCCACTCTGTGTAAGCTGAGTCAGACATAATGTTCCCTTGGATCACAGCCCTGCTCGCCTGGGTTTTGTCTGACTGCTTTTGCACCACGCTGCAGAGGTGAGCATCTGTGATCGACGTTGAATGTCCTGGGAACCTGAAAATATTTGCTATTAATGCTCTCCAGAACAAAGTTTGCAGACTCCGGAATGCGATTGGAGGTGGCTGACCTCTATGATTATTTCATTAGTGTGGGAGAGGAGCCTCATTTCCAGACTGTCAGGGATAGACTTTTGCAGCATAAATGTAACCAAGACCTTTAACTCTACCTGCTCAAATTCCTAGTGTTTTCTGCCTCTCTCAGTTTTGTGGCTAAAAGGATGAAAACCATTTGGGGACTGTAGTTAACATATATTTCAAAATAACTTAAAGAGAATTTTAAATGCTTCCCCTAAAAGAAATGAGAAATATTGGAGGTGATAGATGTGCTTGTTAATGTGAATTGATCATTCCACCAACTCTGTATGCACTGAAATTGCATACATATGAACAAATATTTATCAATTAAAAATAAAACAAAAACCTTGGAGTCAGCAAGATGGCAGGCACAGGGGTGAAGATGCTTGCCACCAAGCCTGACGACCTGAGTTTGATCCCTGGAATCCATATGGTAGGAAGAGAGACCTGACTTCTGCAAGTTGTCCTCTGACCTCCACATACCATGGCACACAAGTGTACACACACACACACACACACACACACACACACACACACACACACATGATAATGAATAAATGCATTCTTTAAAACTTTGAAAAGGACCATAGTGTAAGACATTCTTTCCTGGCTTGTTCATTTTCCTTTTTTTTCTGTAACAGAAACACTTTAAATATAATAATTTATTAATCCTTAGAGAATTTCATGCAACATGTCTTCATCATATTCATTCACCACTTCCCTCTTCAGCTCCTTCCAGAACCAAGCCCCTACTTTCTGTCTTTTTTTTTTTTTTTTTAAGAAGAACCAGTCTCACAACAAATGTCCTGGTCCTCCACCTCCTAGTCTTTCTTCCAGTCTTCTTTAATGTTCCCTGAGCTTTAAGTGTGGACACTGTGTTATAAAAGTATTAACTGGGGGAAGGCGCCCCATCCTCACTTGATCTCTGCATTTTGACCAGTTGTAATGATCTCCATTTGCTGCAAAAGGAAGCTTCTTTGATGAGGGGCAAGAGCTGCACTTTTCTGTGGGTATGTGGGTCAGTATCGAGAATCCAGTTGGAGATTATACTGGTTTAGGAAAGTGGGTTCTCCTCTAGGGCCCATGACTTCACCAGCCATGGGTAGTTAGCTAGACTGATAGTGCGAGGTATGAATTCCCTCCTCTTGAGTACACTTTAATTCCAGTTAGGGGACTGCTGGTTACCCCCAGGATGGAAGTACCATTGCTCTATCTTTCAGGATACCTTGCCTTGCTGGCCGTTGTTGGCTTTCATTAGCCTTACAGCTGGACAGGAGTACTGATTGCTTTTCTCTTTTGGCAGCTCTCATGGCCCTTCCCCAAACCATGAGAACTAGTTAGCAGTGAAGAGGTCAAATTCAGGTCGATTCCTCCAAATCTTTTGTTCAAAGTGTGTGGTGTCTTCAACAACAGGGTCTTACCTTCTTTTTCAGGATGGTACCAAGAACAATGGCAAGAATCAATATTGTCTGGGGAGAGGTCTTTTGGACTCCCCTGACCAACAACTGGAAAGGAGGTTTCCCATGCCTAGCACTGGGGATTTCATTAGATAGTCTATAGTTTTTTTGGGAGCATTGTCTCCTTAATTTCTATAAATTTTCAATTCAAATATATGTATATATTCATAGACTTATGTATATTTTATGTAATTTTAAGTAGGAATAAAATCATATAATTCCTTATGGTTTTTTAAAACACCCTTCATGCTGTTTATCTTCCCTCCTTCTTCTCCCTCGGTGGTGCTATTGCTTCTCCCTCTCCAGGTACGTCTGCCTCACCTGCTTTCCCCATTTCCCTCCTGTTGGTAACTGTGTCCTATTGTTCCCCACCAGACTCCTTCTGGTCAATACTGTCCACTCCACACAATTTTTTTCCTAATTATGAAATGATACTGGTGAATCAGCTAACTTTGCAAACTCTCTTTCCATTAGTTTGAATGATGGATTTGTTTTTCCTGCTTACATTTTGACCTTTCTTTGTTTTATGATCTTACCTTTTCATGAAGGAAAATAAGGATCTGGCTTAGAGTTCTAAAGCCACTGCCGCATCTGTCTTTAACCTCATTTCTTATTTTACTGTGTATTTAAAAATACAAGCCAGGTGATCATGATTTCTTACTTTCCAAGACCCATCACTTTTACTGTCCCTTTTAACACACCAATGGATGAGAGATGATGTCATGAGTGACGTAGAACTACTTACTATCTGTCATTTGCCAAACAAATGTTTTCATAAATATCTGCATCATAATAGTACTGGACAAAACCTCAACAAAATTATTCATGTCAGAGTTTGGCAAACATGTCTCTAAAGATCCAGGTAGTTAACAATAGTGTAACAGGGGTGTGTGTGTGTGTGTGTGTGTGTGTGAGAGAGAGAGAGAGAGAGAGAGAGAGAGAGAGAGAGAGAGAGAGAGAGAGAGAGAGAGAGAGAGAAAGAGAGAGAGAGAGAGAGAAAGAAAGAAAGAGAGGGAGATATGTCATATGTGAGTATGGTGCATGTACATGAATGTGTAGGTACATGTTCCCACGTGTGTGCATGTGGAGGCCAGAGCAGGACATTGGATGTCTTCCTTCTATACTCTCTGAGTTACTACCATGAGACAGGGTCTCTCACTGAAATGGGAATTCTCTTGTGTTAGCTAGGCTGGCTATCCATTGAGTTCTTGGGATCTGACTGTCTCTTTTCCCCTAAGGGCCACACAGCCAAGCCTGACTTTTTACATGGGTTCTGGAGATCCAAACTACCCTACTCAGACTTGCAGGGCAAGTGTTCTTATCCATTATCATCTTCTTAGCTCTGTTTGTTTGTTTTAAGGACAAAGTCTCACTCTGTAGTCAAGGCTGTCCTTAAATTCTGGGCAATCCTCCTGTTTCTGCCTTTCTAGTCCTAGGCTGATAGGTATGAACCACCACACACCTTACTTCCAATGTATTTTTATTCCAATAAAATGTTATTGGCAAAATAGATAACAAGCCACACACTGTTCTAAATGATGCCATTCTCTCTCCTAATCTTGCATGTGTTTTGTGCGTATTATTTTTAATTTCTTTGCAAAGCTGATGGCTTTATGAGGTTATGGAAGATACCCCTGAATGAGTGTCACCTTACTTGGGTACATTCTTTTTGTTCCTACCATAACCAATAAGAAAAACCCATGTGTGGAAGCCAAAGCACCAAGTAGGGCCAACTCTACATCGTTCCTTCTGCCTCTCCACTTCTGGTCAATACTGCCCACTCCACACAATTCAACAGCTCCTTAGTACTGTGTGTTATTTTATGAAGCCCAGGGAGAACATGCTTGTGGTGTGACCTTCTGCAAGTTGAGATTTCTCTATGTTCTTCTTGTCTTCTTTCAAATTCTCAGTGATTTCAAGTCTTTTTTTAAGATTCTAGTTTTAGTTACCAGTTTTCCCCATTTGAAGTCATCTTGAAAAGTAAATGGAAGATAATGGGAAAATCACAGAATACAGGAGCATTCACATTTCTCTGGCAGGAAGGTAGAGAGAGTGTTTTGGAAATAGAACCAAGCCTTTGTGAATGGATGCCTTGGTAAGAGCTAGAATTGATGGGAAGGAGTAGATGGAATTTTGTGTAACGAGACAATGTCTTTTTTCTAGAGCGGCACATTCTATGTTTCCATAGTTCTAGCTAGGGACCCTGTTCAGTTTTGCCAGCTGAGAGAGCCCACCTCCTAACACTCCAGTTGTGTCTCAGAAAGAGTGTGACCACATGCACCAGCATGGATCGTAAGTACTCTGACAAACTGCTGAGCTGAAAGGTCTCCCCAAACAACAGCAATGTTAGGATTCCTCATCTCTCCCTGTCTGTGGGCATTTATTTGTCTCTGTGTTAGAATCCACTTGTAAAATATTTATGGGTTAAATATACTATAAAAAGGTCCTTAAACTTAGCACCATAGAGTTGAAAGTTCAAATCCTCCTTTCTGCTCAAGTACAACTGTGGCTGGAGTTTTCTCTCCGGGTCCTGCCAAGCCCCAGTATTCCCTTAGCCCACTTATAAAATAAACATACAGACACTTATATTATTTAAACTGCTTGGCCATTAGCTCAGGCTTATCATTGTCTAGCTCTTACTCTTATATTTAGCCCATTTCTATTAATCTATACTTTGCCACATGGCTCGTGGCTTACTGGTACCTTATATCTCCCTTGTCCTGGCAGCGGCTTCAGGCAGTCTCTCCCTCTGCCTTCCTGTTCCCTCAGTTCTCCTCTCTGTTAGTCCCACCTATACTTCCTGTCTGGCTACTGGCCAATCAGTGTTTTATTTATACAGAGCGATATCAACAGCATACAACCCTCAGGACAGAGACCTCTATTTTCTATTTTGTAAAATGGCCATCTTATTGTATCTTCTTGTCAATTCAGTAATTCATTTAAGCAGTTCTTGAGTGCTTCCTGTATGTCATATGCTATATATGATGCTGTTGTGAGACTTAATGGATAATAGATTCAGACTGATGTTGCAAGGATTGGGGAAAAATATGGAATATGTCTTAGGTATAATATACTACTACTTAGCAGGTGTTACTATTCAATGATAGTGGTGCTCATGGATGTTAGATGTCCCATGTCACAGTCAAGGACTGAGGTCCTCATTCCTATTATATCCTATTGGTTGTTTGGCTTTTTGCCCCAGGGGTCAAGATTTGGTGTCCATTATCTGTTGCAAGTGACTGGCCCAATCACACATTTGACCAAGTCTCCTGTTCACTGTAGTCCTGTCTCCTCCAGTTTATTTTCTGGGAGAACAACTTATAGACAGTTGATTGCTCTTCTGATCCTGCATGAGTGTGTGTTTCTCTGATGCACAGTGTATAATTTCATTGATGATCATAAATCAAAAGACAAAGTAAATGGGAAGGGGTTTCATAGCTTGGGGCCTGATTCCTTATTTTCCTTAAATATGGGAGTGAGGCCTATGTAGATAAGATGCCAGCTCATTCTTTATTTTATTAATACATACAAAACTGTTATGCTCAACTTCTGGGGACAGAGAGACAAGTGAGACAGATAATTTCCCGGAGCCAGCCTCAAATTGGCCCTAGAAATCCTACCTCCTAGGTTTCTCATCTTGAGGACTTCCAACCATGTAACTCCAGGCTGGTATGAGTAAAGAGTGGAATTGGGAAGAAGTTGTGATTTGTCATTTCCAATAGTAGCTCATAACATGATATCACAGCTTCTACCTGGAATTTTTCTCTATGTGGGATCCCTCACTCTGAAGAAAGCCAGTAGTCTCAGCATGAACAATCTACAGTCCGGAGACCCATGTGACCTCTGAACAGTAGCCATGAGTGTGAGTTCTCACTAGTCTGTGGCCTGTAGGTGTCACAGACCTAGCAAGTGTCGTGAAAGGGCAATAAGACCATAGCAAGAGATGACAGTACCTATAGCAAGTGACATTTGCAGTGATGTTGAATGGTAATGAAGTGTTAGCCAAGGAGATGGTGGAAAATAGGCAGGCATGTGTGTGGTTTCTCCAACTGGGTGATATTGAGTAGCTTGAGAAGATGGAGAGATAGAGCATATATCTGAATTATAACCTGTGGGACAGGGGTTCCACTGGGGGCACTGTCAAGGTGAGCAGGGCCTGGATAACATGAGCAGTAAAGGCTGTAGAAGCCATGTATTGGACAGCACTTCCTTTGGTCATGGTCATCCTGTATCTGTATGTCTAATAGGGTGACCGAGCAACAGGTGGCTATTAAGGACTAGAAATGTGGCTAATGTAGATGGGGAATTGTGTTATACATTTTATTCAATGTCAGTGGCTTGAATTTAAATTTCTCTTTGAGGCTAGTAGTTACTATATGGGGGAGCATAGACAGGGGAAACTGGGGGAGGGGCTTCTAGCTGGTCAATGGAGATCTGGATTACAGGCCTGCTTTACCAGGCTGGGTGATAGCGGATCTTCTAGGAATTTGGGAGAACTCATTGATGGCCCTGGAGGATGGGTAGAAGATGGCAGAGAGATTCTGGGAGAAAAATCCAAGGAGGATGACAGTCCTACCAGTAGCCTGGATTCTATGGCCTCTTGTTCCTTCCAGGGGCCCTAGGACCACATGAAAACTGGAGCTGTGGAAGCTGAGCAGATCCAGTCCTGCCCAGACATGCTTGAATGAAGTAATGCGACTCCCATAATCCCAGTTTCTTGATGGCAAAAGGGTGCATCAGTTTACCACTCCCCACACCTTTTACAAAAGTGTTTGTCTGCAGCCCCTGACACTCACAGACATCCCTTTCCACTGTAGAATTCCATTTCTACAGGTTCTATTTATCTGGCTCTCTATATAGGAAGACTACTGACTACCTATGCATTGACTTCTTTACCTGCAGAATGGAATCTAAACACTATCTACCTTATACAAATTTCATGAGCCTCGAGTGAGCTAAATTCATGTAAACCACTAATGAAAGTGGATGGCACATGGTAGAATTAAGGACCGTTTGGGGCCAGGGAGATGGCTCAGCTAGTAAAGTGTTTGCTGTGCGAGCGTGTAGACCCCAACACCCATGTGCTGTGTAAGCATGTGGACCCCAATGCCCATGTAAAAAGCTAGGTATCACAGTGTGTGTCTGTAAGGTGGAGTTTTGGGATGGGAGGGTACAGATAGGTAGATCCCCATAGCTCACTGGCCAGTCAGCCCAGCCAGTCAGTGAGTTCTAGGTTCAGTGAGAGATCCTGGCTCAAACAACAAAGTAGAACACAACTTTACCTCTGAGTGCTGGGATTAGAGGTGTTCATTACCACACTCAGTGGTTTTGTGATTTAAATTTTTCCCTTTTAATTTAGAAACACATAATATCAATGTTAATAAAAGAGGCATATGGACACACACTTTTAGTCCCAGCACTCAGGAGGTGGAGACAGGCAGTCTCTGTGAGTTCTAGGCTAGCTAGGGCTACATAGAGAGAACACATTTCAAAAACAACAACAAAAAAGGAAGGAAGGGAGGGAAGAGAAGAGAGGAGGGGAAGGGAAACATGCAGGCATGTGATCACATGTGCATATACACACATACACATGAATGCATGTTCATATGGACTCTTACACACACACACACACACACACACACACACACACACACACACAAATGCTTAGGCAAACACATATACCAAATAAGCATGCGCACACACGAAAGAATTGAGGACTGCTTACTGTCAATCATTTTATTATCATCACCAGTGTCATCGTTGAGTTAGGAATCTCTAGTTCCATATATTCACTTCATCTCACTTCATCTGATGCCCAGGGCTTCTCTGAATCTCATTTAGAGACTACCCTAAGGGGATGTTAGGGTTTAACCCAACAGGATGTTGCAGAGGGGAACAAAGACCAGGATGAACAAACTGGAGGAAGATGCTAGAATACTCTCTAGCCCATTTCATCAGATGCCAGTTGTCCTGAAATGGGAAGGTAAAGGGCCAGGAAGCTGATTGGCTTTGGTAGCAGTATGTGAGCCTAAGCGAGACACAGCAGATGTGGGGACACCCTGGTCTTGTCTCCCACCCAGTGGCACTCATAGGGGAACTTCTTTTTGAGAAGGCAATCTGACTGGCGTTTCCCCTTTCTTCCTGTTGCCTTTACAAGGCAGAGCACATGGGCAATGAAATGTTAATTGGCAAAGGTTTGGAATATCTCATAGTTCTGGTTAATATCGTGTTAATATATGATCTTTCTTCCTGCTGCTCAGTTAATGAAATCAGTGACTTAAAGAGATGAATGAAATGCTCTCCTGTGAGACTGGCCTTACTCTGTGATCACACTCATCTGACTTCTCTCTGCTCTCACCTTTTGAGGCACCTGTGGTTCACAGGGGTAAATTTACTGTGTCCTATTTCTCAACCCTTCATTCACTTGATTTTGCCCAGACTTGCTACTGAGCTGTTCCTTGAGCAAGGAGACACTCCTTGCCTTACTGCTTTTGAACTGGCTGGCTATTTTTTTTTTGTTTGCACAGAATCCTTTGTACCTCACCTCCACCATATCTCACACCCTCACACCCTCCATATCTCACCATGTGCCTTATTCAATGGGCCAACCCTGTTCCCTCTACTTAAAATGATGACATCATCCTTCTGTACTTTTGTTCTGCCTTAGTTATGCTTCCCCACAGTGTTCACTAAATTTATGTAATTTAACTTTTTATCATATTTTTGGGTTTTGATGTTTGCCACCACAAATTAGCAGCCTCCACTGAGAAGCACAATTTCAGTTCTGTAAGTGAGGTCCACACTGTGTCCTCGTTTCTTGGCATGCTGCCTGGCATAGATTGTGTGACCATCAGCTGTAGAATGAATGAGTCTCTGGGCTCCCAGGCTGCTGCTGTTCAAGGCTCTGACCCCTAATCTCGCTTTCATTCTATTCTCTTAAGATTCCCTCCCATCCCCACATGAGTTCTCTCTACTTGCCCTTCACATCTGTATATCCTTACTTTCTGAATCCATTATTGTCTCAGTCAACTCTCTTTTGACAAAAGGATATTCACCCCTCCTGCTGTTAAAGACTTCCTACTGGGTGCATCCAACCTTTGACAGTGTTACATGACATTATCATCTATACAGTTCCTTGAGGACTGGACTTGTAATCAAGTTACAAAAAAAAATCTCATGTTTTAAGTTAGCTTAAGGTTTTGTGTTGTGCTAGAGTCATAGTGAGTCTTGGTCACATGGACATACAGCCATGTAGGGACCATGGGCTTCAGGTTGGAGATGCTCATGAACCGTCTTGTCATCCTCTGTCATAGTTGCTCATTTACTGTTTGCCATGTCACAGTCATTCATTTTTATTGATGGCTCTTGGGTCTTGAGCCTTTCTTTACTCTTCATGCTTCTGTTAGTTATTTTTCTGTGACTGTAAGAAAACTCCTGAAGAGAGCAACTTAATGAAGGAAGGCTTTATTCTGAGTCATGATATTGGGCAGCAGGGGCATGAGGCAGCTGGGCACAAGGCATCCATAGTCAGGAAACAGAGGGACTTCAATGCTCATGCTCAACTTACTTCTTCCTTATTATCTAATCCTAGACCTTGGCCCATGGAATCATGGGGCTTGAATAAATTTAATCTAGATATTGCTGAGACTTGTCTCCTAGGTCATACTAGATCCTGTCAAGTTGGTCTTCAGTGTTCACCATCACAATATTCATGCTTAGACCTGCCTTAGCTTTGGTTTAGGACCATTGACATGGGTTTCTGGCATACCTAGATTTTTCTTTCACTGCCTTGGATACTTGATCAAGTCAAAGTACTTCTCTGAGCCCATTTATTTTCTCCTAAAATTATGAGTAATGATGCTTACTTGAGAAGTTATTGTGAGAACCAAGGAATATGACATGCATGGGGGCACATAGTAGGTGCTCAAGAAAAGTGCTGAGGGGCTGTGGAGTGAGATTGGAGTCATGGATAGGTGTGGGGATCAGTAATGCTAATTAAAGCTATGTTATTTCCATGTGCTGAATTTGGAATGGGAGATTGTTTTTGTTCTACATTAGAATAATGAGAAGACTCTTATCTTTATTGAAATCCTTCTGCAGAAAGAGGCGAGCTGTATTTGTGTCAGAGATAATGCTGGCTTTTTATAAGCCTCTGTGTGGTAGACAATAGCAGGGCCTTTTAACTGATGTGCTTAGGATTTTTCTGTCTGTCTCTCTGCAAGATCTGTCAATTCTAGTCTTGCCTTGGCTTTCAGGTGACTTTTGTGACATTTGGGAAGGCACTTATTTGTGAATTATGGAGGGGTATGTGTCTGCATATACATGCACACTTATACCTATATACTCATGCATACATGAACATACCCAATATACCTAGGGAGATATGTACTTATGCACATATAGATAAATGCATATTAGTAAATATGTATGGATACAGTGTGGTCATTGCACACATCCATTTCCATGCATACAAACATGGTACTCTCCTACAGGTGAAGCCTGTGGGTATGGTAGATCTTCCTAGCCAGCTCTAGCCCTGGGGACTGAGAGCAAAGTGGAATTGGTTGATTGAGGTACAAGTGGGAAAACTCGGGCCCATGGGACTACTTTGTAGCTGCTGCTGTGCCATGAGAAATGCTACCTATGTTAAGCAGGGCTTATGGAAAATTAGGCTGCTAGAAGCAAAACAGGAAAAAAATGGATCATATATAGGTCCTCAGGTAGGAGGGTGGGGGCTGCTGGCATCAATTCCAAAAGGCTTGGAGCCAACCACTGTCCTATTCGAGAAGGCTGTGGGCAGAGGCTCTGGCCACCTACCCCAAAGGGTTTATTTTCCCTGGGAGCATGATACGAGTATTCACAGATCCCAGGAAGAGGCCTGGACTAACAAACAGCTCCTGTGTTGACATTCTCAGAGGTCTATGTCCCTGTGACAGTGGACTTGGCATTGAAGGAGAACAGATCACTTGCTGTTATCTGAACCCCCACTGTAGCTGTAACCTTGGGAAGATGCTCAGTCCCTAGGACTAATGAGGGGATTAAACAGCATGATGATGTACATAGAGTATTCAGAATTGTAACTCTGACTGGCAGAGAGTCCCTCAGGTAACGCAGGATCTTCCTTCTCTGCCTAACTGCATGGTCATTTCCAGACCTCAGTGTTAGCAAGACCTTAATGGGCAACAGAGAGGCATAAATGAAACATAAGGGGATGCGCTTAGCGATCATGGGGATTCAACAGTTTAATGGTGCACACAGAAGACAGAGAACAGGAGAGTTCAAAATAAATGGAAACAGAAAAAAAAAACAAGGTTAAGGTGCCACAGTACTGAGACAAAAGAGCTAGCCTGGAGTCTCTCCATGTGCAAAGCCAAGCTGTGTGCTGAACCTCGCTGGCTGTGTGATCTTAGACAGGACACCTTATCTCTTTGGGGTGTGGGGAAGGTGGTGATTATACCTACTTTATATGCCATGAGATGTTAGGACCTCTCCATGATAGGGATGGTGATGACAACCTAGAACATGTTCCCAGGAGGCAGGTATGAGAGGGTTGGAAGGATGAGTTGCTGTAGTTGGGAAGCCCAGTGGAGAGAACATGGGTGTGATTCATCTTGTAGCTTCTTCTTGTACCACTTTTCCCTTTGAGCTCTCTCTACATGGGCCACCTCTCACTTCTCAGAGGCCCTTGCTGCCTCAGAGCTTGTGCCCATTTCTCTTTGCCTGCGACATTTGCAGTGTTTTGCTCATGGGCTCCTTCACACTCTTGGGTCTGGTTTCAAATTTCATCTTCCTTCTTGAGACCTTCCTTGTCCATCCTAGCAAAGTGCATGCTCATGGTCGCTAGGTCAACCACCCTCTGCCAAGCTCTGTTCTTTTCTAACCTCATGGTGTAATTACTTTTCTTGTTTACCCCATTGTGTTCTGTACATACCACACTGAGTTTTCTCACTTCCTCTGTGAGCCAATACCAATGCACACTTCCTCTGTGAACCAATACCAATGACACTTCTCTGTGAGACAACACCAGTGCACACTTCCTTTGTGAGCCCATACAAATGCACACTTCCTCTATGAGTCAACACCAATGCACACTTCCTTTGTGAGCCCATACAAATGCACACTTCTTCTATGAGCCAACACCAATGCACACTTCCTTTGTAAGCCAACACCAATGCACACTTCCTCTGTGAGTCAACACCAATACACACTTCCTCTGTGAGCCTACACCAATGCATACTTCCTCTGTGAACCAACATCAATGCACACTTCCTCTGTGAGTCAATACCAATGCACACTTCCTCTGTGAGCCAACACCAATGCACACTTCCTCTATGAGTCAACACCAATGCACACTTCCTCTGTGAGCCAACACCAATGCACACTTCCTCTGTGAGCCAACACCAATGCATGCTTCTGCTGTGATTTTTAATGGCTTTGTGTAAATCTGGCTGCATTTGGGAGAGACAAAGCTACCACTCACCATTTAGCAGTAGCTTCTAGAAATTCAGTCTTACTTGAATAACAGAGTGCATTTAACACATTCGCAGGTCCGATAAAACTGCAGATGCAGCATACAGTCAAAGCAGATCTTAAAATACACTATGGAATTCTCAGTCTGCAATGTCTGAGACAGGAGGGCTCAAGAGTCCAAGTTTGTCTATTCCCTTGACTGTGCCAGTGGGAACTGGTCTTATCCAAGGTCACAGAGTCTGGGTTGGATCTGAGGCTGTCCCAAGGACTCCCAACTCCTGATTCCAGTGCAGAGTTCTTCCCACCCCTTTCTCTAAGGCTTTGAGGCAGTGGCTTCTCCTGCTTTCCTTTCTTTTCTCCCTCCTTCCCTTTCTTTTTAAAGGCTCACTGGCAGCTACTGCTCTAAGGCAGAAAATGTATTCATTTAAATGACTTCGTTTGGAAATAGAAGCTTGAATAATGATGTTACCATTTATAATTGCTCTGATTAACCACACCACCGTTTTGCAGTTTAGAATAAAAAAAGCCTCATTTCCTTTGTGATGTGAATTTTAATTGCTTTCTCTCAGGAAGACCCCTTCAGGCAGACTTGTATGCTTCTCAGTTTCCAGAACATCAGAAAGACCCCTCAGGCCAGACCTGCGCGCTCTTGACTTCTCTGCAGAGATTTTGGACTGGCCATGGGAGGGTGCTCAGGGGATTCCTGGATGACTGGAGATTCCAGGAAAGATGCTACTGATGTCTGCAGTCGCTTACCTTTCAACTTAGATGTGATACTTCCCTGTGGGATCATAGCACCAGAGGTTCCCACAAAGCCCAGACTAGAGACCCAGGATAAGGGGATTTGAGACTTTTCTTAGGGTGTTTAAGGCTCCCTGTAGATGTCATCCTTAAGATTACAAACAGGGCAAGATCATCCCTAAGGCATCTGCCAGTGAACCCGTCTGTGTCTTCTCAGGTGGATTTTCTTTTTTCTTTCCTTTTAATCTTTAAGGCATTTCAGTTATTGTTTGACATTTCACCCATACAAAATGAGAAGCAGCCTGATACAGTGGGGAAGACAAGAGTTTAAGAAAATATAGGTGAATATTTATTTGATCTTGGGTGGTAGCAAGGGATTTCCGACTACAAAAGCCAGCAAATAAATTACAAGGTTATAGGCAATGGATTAGTAACACAGAAGTCAGGAATATTTGTAGGTAAAAATATAGTCACACAAAAGTTAAAAGGAGAGTGACCCCAGAAAAATATTTATAACATAGAGGGCTCACAGTAGTCAACCGTTTTTAATATATAAAGAACAGTGATAAATAGCCAAAGAGCAGTGTCTGAACAGAAAAGTAGGGAAAGTGTGAACAGACAACTCGTGTGAGAAAGATGACCAGTCAGTAAAAATCTGGGGCGTAAAAATCAACAACCCAGCTTTCCAACTGAAATGTAAATTTGAAAAGACAAAAAGAGCCTGGAGAGATGGCTCAGTCTATAAAGTGCTTGCTTTGCAGGCACAAAGATCCGAGTTCAATCCCCAGAACCCATGATCAAAACAACTGATCCTCATAGCTTGCATTTTTAACCGTGATGTTGAGGCAGCAGAGTGAGGTACCCAGGGGCTCTCTGGCTAGTCATTGTAGCCAAATGGGGGAGCTCCAGGCCAAGCCAACAAGATACCTTGTCTTCAAAAACGAAGAAAACAAAACAAAATGAAAAGATGGCACCTGTGGTTGTCTTCTAGTATCTCTGTGCTTATCCACTCACACATATATGTGAACCAACACACATGTGAGCCTATATACAGGCACATATACACAGACAGACACATAGACACATGCATACACAGATACACTCACACAGACACACACAGACACATACATATAGCCACATACATACACAGATATACTCACACAGACATACACACAGACACATACACACACAGATACACTCACACAGACACACACAGACACATACACACAGCCACATACACACACAGATACACTCACACAGTCATACACATAGACACATACACACAGACACAGAGACACACAGATACACTCACACAGACATACACACAGACACATAGACACAGCCACATACACACACAGATACACTCACACAGACATACACACAGACACACAGACACACACACACACACACACACACACACACATCTTGGTGAGCTATCCTTTAGATGTAATGTTCTTCTTGTTTTTTTTAAGGGAAACATAAACATATGTAAGTAAATAGAAGAAAAAAACTAAGATGTATAACTTATTTCTCCTGAGTGGTAGATTATGGGTAATTTCTGTTCTGAAGGAACTTGCAAACTATTTTTTATATTTTTGTAGCAAATGCTTTTAAGTTAGTGAGTCTAATAAATGATAAAATAAAGCAAATGTAAATGAAAGGGGAAGGAGTAAGTTTAGACTAGGCTTATTTGTGTTTAGATAATTTGAGGTTGCATGTACCAGCTCATTGCCATTATGGACACATTTGAATCTATTTTTGAAATGCTTGTGATACAGGTTCTTGCAAGATTGGTCTAAGGGCGAATTCAGAATACAAGGGAGGAGTGTGGGACTGAAAAGACTCGGTAAATATTGCTGGAGTCTTCTGTTCCCTCCTTAGTCTGTGTAGAACGATGGCTTTGGGTCTGTTGATCTTAATCAGTCTTCAAAGTTTCTTCTGGAGTTTTGACTTTGTTCTGTGCGACCACAGCCTCTTATTTCACTCTCCCACAGTGAAGGCCAGCAGGCCTGCTCCTGAAGCTCAATCCGCTGTTATGATAAAAAAAGCTTTTTTGAATAGGTATATTTAGATTATATTATATATAACCTGTTCAAAAACTGGGTACAGCTATTTCCTTTCTGTCCCTTCCTTCTGGCCATTTTGACAGTTTTCTAGATTTTCACAAAATTCTCAGAGGTGGTGAAGTTATAATGAAACAGCTATTTGTATGCCATGTTAATGGACATGCAGACTCATACATCTTTTGTTAGGAAAGTTTGGAAGGATGGACTGGCAAAATAGCCCAATGAGTAAATATGCTTGCTGCCAAGCCTGACAACCCGAGTTCGATCCCTGGGACCCACATGGTGGAAGGAGAGAACAGGTTCCACAAATCTACCCTTTAACCACCACAGGGATGAGTGGCATGTGCATGCTTATACTCATATACATACATACATACATACATACATACATACATACATACATATATACATACATACTGCATACATACACGCAATAAATGAACGTACTGCATTTTCAACAGAGTGGAAGGCTATATCAAGTCTTTAAGCATCTTCCTGTCTTTTCATTCATTAATCTAATTGAGAAAATAGTATTCTAAGAGACAAAGCAGATGTATATCAGAGTTTCTCAACAGTGAGTTCCAGCTCTGTCCTTTCTAGGGTCTGAGGGGATAATACAGAAAGTTAGTTGCTTGTGTTCATGAAATCAATGGATTTAGAGCCTCTTTGGCAAGAGATGCATGCTGGTCTATCCAGAGGATGGTGGTGTGCTGGGCTCCATGTTTCCTGATACAGTTCTTTGTCTTCTTTGTCATCTTGTCTAGATGAAAGAGTCCAGAGAACTTCATTTATATCCATGAGCTTGGATTTGCATCTGAATGTTGACAGGGAACTGACATGTGAACTTGACTAGAATGCCTTCCTTCTCTGTGCCTTCCTTTTCTCATCAGTAAAATGGGCTTGCTAATGCTTCACTTACAGGGGTTTGCATGGACAAGAATACATGAATGACCAAATGCCTGTGTGTACATTCCTATGGCCTTCCTTTCTCTTCCAGTGACTTGGAATGATAGTTTTAGATACTTTGGCCTTATTTACTAATTCTTCTTGGATCTCTAGGAAGCAGCTAGGTTGCCAGGCTCCTCATTTACCTATAACCTCCAGAAACAGTGCTGGCTGAAACCTTTATAAGCCATCCTTGGAACCAGGGATTGGTATAGGGTTGGTGGCAGTTCTTCCCAATTCCTTCAAGTGTCATAATGCCAAGAGGGTAGTTTAAGATAGGCTCTATATTATTATCATTATTATTTCATATTTTGTGTTTACATATGTGCATGCATGTTTATGTGAGTGTGGCCTATGTGTGTGGTGTATGTGCATATGTATGTGTTTAGTTATGTGAGCAGATGCCAGAGGAGGATGCTGGGTATCTTGCTATGTCACTCTTCCTTATTCCCTTGAGATTGGGTCTCACACTGATCATTGACTTTGAGACAGGGTCTCTCACGATCATGGAGCTGTGATGGCAGCCAACAAGCCCTAGTAATACTTCAGTCTCCATATGTCATAGTGCTGGAATTACAGATTTGTGTGCATCCATGCCCAGCTTTTTATGTGGACGCTAGTGTCTGAACTTATCTTCATGTTAGTTCAGCAATCATGCTTGTACATACCCACTGAATCATTCCCCAACCCCCAGGATAGAATCTTTTATGAAAAATGTTTTCACAAAACAAATTTATAAGTTTTAGCTATTAGATGAAAAATTTCAGATTAGGAGAATAGAAAGACTAAGGAAAAGGTAACAGTATATTTTATGATTACTCAAACATACCCATTGGTTGTATTTTCATGTGCTATTTAACGCTGTTTGGTTTAATACAATTGGTATCATGCTGCATGAATTGCCATACATTTTGATTTTTCATTAACTATATAGTATAATATTCACTTTTTCATGTTTTAAAAACTCTTTGTAAAAATACTTTTGCATATATGGATCAGATTCCATTTAGTAGATAGCTGATTCACAATTATTCATTTTGATTATTTTCAAATCAATAAAAAGCAATATTGTTTTCCACATCTGATAGTTTTGTTTCTTACTCTTGGCATCAATATTAGTTATTTTACAAATTATTCCCTTGTTCAGTATGTCTAAATATCAAGCTAAGGACTACAGAATTATATCTTGGTTCAATGTCTGTAGTGACTCATGGTTACATTTTTAATCGTTTCTAGTTATTTTAAAAATGTTCTATTGTCCATAATTTTCACTGAGGATCAAGGTGACACAGTGGCCTTGATGAGAAATCATGGTACAAAAGAAAGCAAACTTGCTTGCTTCCTTGACTTGGGGTGAACACTGATGGCAAATTGTAAATGACCTTTGCAAATGATGTCTGTTTGAGTGTGGTATGTATGTACATGTGGTGTATGTACATGTATATGAACAGAGGCCAAAAGAAGACACTGAGTATCTTGCAATGCATATAATAGCTTTTGTTTAAAATTTTTTTAAGAATTTAGATCATTAAAAAAAAATGAAGATGTGTTCCTTTCAGGGGATAAAGAAACAGATTTTTTTTTTTCTTCCCTGCGTCTGGTCTTATTGAAACTTGTACCAATTTTCTGGAGTTGGTCACCCAGCGCTTACAATTTCTTTTAGCAGGAAGGATCTTATTTCAGGAGCTTGTGAAGGGGACAAGGAAGTGTGTTCTCAGGACTGAGAATCAGTGTGGAGTGACACAAGCCTCACAGGAGATCTGCTTGTGCCTGTGGTGTGTGAACGTATGAGGGGGCGGTGTTTGTGTTGGAGAGCAATGCAGCAATGCATTGCCAGAGAGAATCTGGTCTGTAAGGGGCAGAGAATGTGGTATAAATGAGAGACTTGCCCCAAATCCTCCACTTGCTGGAACGAACAAATTTCCCCAAGATTTGGGGGTAATGTGACTGACTGTAGTTGGTGAGAAGAAAGCTATGGTTTTTGTTGATGGGGAATGTTAACCAGAGAGGCTGTCTGACTTTGTTTAGGTCCTGCAGCTGACTTCGTTGCATGTGTGCCTGTTGCCAACTCCTTCCTCAGCCATCTTAGTCTGGTTTCCTGTGGCTGTGATAAAATACCCTGACAATAACAAAGTAAGGGAGAAAGAGCTTATTTGGCTCACAGTTTCAGGTTACGGCCTATCACTGATGGGACAGTCAAGGCAGCGAGAACTTGAAGTAGCTAGTCACATTACAGCCTCTTTCTTACAGTGGGGCTGCACTGGGTCTGAAGAAGGAGCTTGCTGTGTGAATAGGGTTTACTTTTTGGGGAAGAGGGTGGTAACGCACCAGGTATATGCAGACAAGCCTGGGGTAGAAAATGATGGGGGAATATTGAGAGAGAATGATGAAGAGGTAGATGAAGACAGTGATGAAGAGGCTGTGATGGTCCCTCTGAGGAGGTGACATTTGAGCTGACATTTGAGGCCCAAATGTCAAGAGTGAGGCTGCCACATGAAGACTTGGGCAGAATCTCCCGTTCTTGTTGCCTGTCTCCTTCCTGAGACTCACAACCTCTTCAGCCACCTCACGTCAAAATGGCACCACAACCATCCAGTTGCTGAAATTAGGTATCTAGGTGTGATCCATAGTTTCTCAGTTCGCTTTTGTTCTTCTCCCACTCCTGTCTCTCCTCCTGTACCATACTCCCAACCAGAAGGCGTTCTTCCTCCCATCTCCGCTCCCACATCTGGCTACCCTCCACACGGCTGCACAACCTCCTGATTAATCGTCCTGTCTCCACTCTTGCTGTTCTTCTCCCACATCCCATAATTATTCTTCCCCAGCAGTTGAGTTGTGCTGATCAATATGGTAACTGCCAGCCACATGTGAGTGTTCAAAAGGAAATTAATTAGAGAATCCAATTAAGCATTCAGTTCCTCAGTCACATCTGCCATGTTTCAAGTGGTCAACAGCCATGTGGCCAGTGACTACCATTCCTGACAGTATATCCATATGACATGTCATCAATGCAGGAAATCCACTTGGACATCCGGAGTTAGAATGATGAAATACCTGGTCACATCTCTCTCTCCAAGAGCTCAGGTATTTTCACAAGCGCCCTTGGACTAAAATCCAAACTCTCACTTCTCCAGAGCCCCACAGACTGCTTCTTCAGTTCACACCATGTCATCCTCTTCTCTTCCTGAGAACTACCTTAGAGTCAGATCCCGTGTTCTATTTCCAGAACACCAGGAGATTGTGTACTCCTTGGCACTTTTATGGGCATTTACACCTTGGGTTCCCTTTTTATGGAATACCCATCTTCCTTTGTCCAACACATCACAACCTTTGTGTTGAGTATTATTCAATAATATTTCCCATTTCAGTCTCAAAATATGTATTACAGCATTCTGGTATATGAGCTTCGAGAAGTAAAAACATTGTCATTCAAGGCTGTAATCTCAACAGTGCCTGACATAATATAGGAGGTGGTCAGTTAATATTTATTTTAAGAATAAACTAATCAACGTGAAAGAGCAGGACTTGCCAGGGGAGGGGAGATTGCTTTGCCTGAATTAAAAAAAAAATCCTTCTTTTCTGTGGCTACTTGTACCGTGAACATCCTTCATAACTGGGCCAGTAGCCTTGATGGGTTGATCATTCCAGCCAAAAGGAGTAGGAATAGCAAGTATAAAGACTTGAATAGTTTGATGTGTCTGTGGAAAAACAAGGAAACAAGCAACAAAAGCCAAGACTGGAGTGTTTAAAGTGTGCTTTAATGAAGGAGACTTTGTAAAGAAAAACATATTAAAAGAGGTGGGCAGGACACAGATCACATGAGCCCCGGAAAGCCACCAAAAGGAAACTGTATTGTATTCCAGGTTCAGTAGGGAGCCATGGGAGGTTTTTAAATAGAGAAGAAATATCTGATTTATGATTTATTTGCTCTTCTAGTTTTAATTCTTTGCCTTTCTTGGTAAATCTGTTTTAACTTTTTTTTTTCCTTAGGTGGAGGACTTGGGGATAGTTTTAGCTTTGAGATTCTCTTTCCCAAGGGACAACACTCTCTCGGAGTGAGCAATTAGACTCCAAACATACTTTGACTCTTTGAAATGCCTTCTGACATGCATTGTTGCTAAGTTTGAAGGTTAAAATTCTTGGCTTCCTCCAGAAGGTGACAGAGGCACATGCTGAAACTAATTAGCAAAAATTCAAAGTGGTGGATTGCAGTCATTTGTTAGGGTTTTGAAATGCAAATAAAAAAATCCTTGCCTCACTCTTTCCTGGGAAGGGGGATATCTCTGGGACTCATGCTTGGTCTTACCTTTCCTCTGTCTAAGATCATGTGGCCTCCACGTGGAGACACATATGACTACAGCTCAGGTCTGTAGCTTGTTCTTCTCTCACTTTTAAAGACCAAATTGGGGGGAAATATGTCCAATTTTTCCAAAATATTCCCTTGGTTCTAAGATACTGTTCAGGAAGCAGCGGGAACTGTGGATAGGATGCTGCTTCCTGGAAATAGCTACAACATAAACACTATATTAAAAATGCACGTCTATGGCAAGAAGGGTCCCCATTTTAGAGGTGTTAAAACATGAAGCAAAGTCCATCTCTCTATTATCTACTTATGTATCTATCTTCATCTGTGTATCTATCATCTACCGTCTATTACTTATGATCTGTCTCTCTGTGCTGGTCTGAGTGTGCTGGTCCCCACAGGCTCATGTTTGAATTCTTGGTTCCCAGTTGGTAGAACTGGTTGGAAGGATTAGGAGGCGTGGCCTTGTTGGAGGAAGTATGTTACTGGGGCCAGGCTTTGAAGTTTCAAAGGATTTGGACCATTCCTGGTATACTCGCTACCTCTTTCTTGCTGATTAGGATGTGAGCCTTCAGCTGTTCCTGCCACATCACAGACTCACTCTAATGCCCTGAGACTATAAGCTCAGTTAAACACTTTCTTCTTTTAGTTGCCTTGGTCATGGTGCTTTGTTAGAGCAATAGCAAAGACACTGTTTGCCTTCTGTTTAATGATGGGATGTGTGTGTGTGTGTGTGTGTGTGTGTGTGTGTGTGTGTGTGTGTGTGGTGTCTGAGACCACATATGTGTGTTGGCACATGTACTTGTTGACATCAGAAGGTGACATTAGGTATCTTCCTCTATTACTCTCCACTTTGTTTTTAGACGGGATCTCAGTGGATTGGCTAGTGTGGCTGGCCAGCAAGCTGCTGGGATCCTTTTGTCTCTGAATTCTAGTGTTAGATGATATGTGTGTGCCACTGTGTTCAGCTTGGCAATCAAACTCAGGCCTTCATGCTGGCACAGCAAGTACTTTACCCATTAAAAGCCACCCCAAGCCCTGTTATGTATGTATGATGTATATATGTATTTATATATGCATGTATCATCTATCTATCTATCTATCTATCTATCTATCTATCTATCTATCTATCTATCTATCTATCTATCATCTATCTATGTATCATCTATCTACCTACCTACCTATGTATCATCTATTTATCATCTATCTATCCTCTTTCTTTTGCCCATCATTATCCATTTGTATCACTTTTCTATCATCTAGCTGTTGATGAAGTATCATGGTTTGAATAAATGTACCCACAGGGTCACCTGACAGGCTTGGTCTCATACCTGTAGCACTGTGGAAGGTGGGCGAACCTCTAAGATGTGGGGCTCCAGCTCAAGTCTGGGTCCTGGTTATTCATGGGAAATGAGTCCTTGACTATGACTGATGATGCCATTGATGGATTCCGGATGCAGGTTTCTATTGCATTCTTTAGTTAATTATTGTTCTATTGCCTCTTAGCCAGCTAAGATAACATATGTGTACTTATTGCTCAAGATTCAATAGCACTGAGTTTCTGGGCTTGAAGGATGAAATACAGGCCACTTAGAAGGGACACATGGAAGAAAACATAGTGGGTAATCATGCCAACTTTGCAGCAAACTCTTTTCTGTTACTTTGGAGCTGTGCAGCACCAGGTGAGTTCTGTAACCTCTCTGAGTCTGCCTTATCCATAAAATGGATTGAACAAGTTCTCAACCTCTTAGCCATAGTTCTTGTGGCCAAATTTATTTCTGAATTCAGATTTACTTAATTCTTTAAGGAAGGCAATATATCTATCACATATAGTGAATAGCATCCCAGCAGAAGCTGGGTGGCACTCTCAAATCAAGTATTCTGGTATTTTAAAGCAAAAAGCAGGCCTATGCCATGTATTGTGGCACACACTGGGAATTATAGCATTTAGGAGGCATTCAGGAGGATGGTGAAGTCGAGATTAGCCTGCATGGCAAGACCCTGTCTCAGACAAAACAAAATAAAACAAATTCCCCAAAACAAAAACAAAAAGCCAAAGTAAACAAAGAATTTAAATAAGTATTTTTAAATGGAGCATAGGTATAAATGAAGTCTTTGCAGCAAATAAATTTTCATCAAATTTTTGGACAAAATCTTTGATTTTTAAGCCTTTGAGAATTTAGAATTCGTAGAATGAGCCTGGGCATCTGTATCTGAATCCTGGCATGGCTTTATGACTCACATGAAGATAAAGTATTTACTGACCACATTCTATAGCTCATGATGGAGTGCTCAGGCCTATCCCAGTACAGTTCACGAATGTATTTTCAAATCATCCCAGCTGAGCAGAGCTAAGTGCAGCATGTCCAGAGCCTGGTAGTCTTGGCTGGACTTTTGTGCATATAGCCAGGATTCCTGAATTCTGAGGATCTCATCCACAGCCCTATGGACCCAGCTCCCATCTCAGCACGTACCATGTTTTGACTAGCTTTTGACAGACGAGGAAAGAGCTAAATCAGAAGGCTGCCTTCCCATCTCACCCCTAGGTGGAATCATCCTTTCTGCTGATCTTTTCTTTTTTTTTATGGCTGTAAAATAAGGAGAAAATTGAGAACAATAGCAACAACCAAAAGAGCATTTTCCTTTAGGCGAGCATATGTGTGACACTCCATTAACGATCAGTGACATCTTCTTCCATCTCGCAGGAATCAACACAATATTCATGTTAAGCAGTCATCGATGGCGCCACAAGCAGCTGATGTCTTGTCACTTTTCATCCTATCAGTCATTTTCGGGCAAGTGGCGTGTGTCTGTGAGCTGCACTTGGACACAGTCAGATGTTTTTAGCACCTCACTCATTTCCCTACAAGGACTCAATGGATCTTCGGTAGCTCAGAGCACAGGCCAGGCAGGGCCCCTGGAAGCAGAGCCCAAGCACAGGGCTCCTAAGGCTTTCGATGGACACAAAGGGTGGGGATTGAGGTGTTGGGAAGGCCTTATCTGGGGACTGGCCTCTACCACTTCCCTGGCTGGGAGATCTCAGCAGTGTTCATATGCCCTCTGAGCCTTGACTTGTACATAGAGGGGACAATGACTCCTGTGTCACTAGGCTGCTCTGGAGAATAAAGGACTGGTAAAAGTGAAAGTTATGCATCAGCTAGGGAGTGCCAGGAAATGCAGATTTGTCTGGGTGCATTTCTCTTCTGGCAACTTTTGAGTTAGCACATTGGGGTTCCTTTGTGTAACTCACAGTTGTGTCCCGGTGGCTTCTCTGAGGACTCCCGAGGACTTGTCTATTCGTGAGTTCGTTTGGAATTTTGCTTGTGTTCACTCCCATATTCATGCCTCCATCTATCTGTTCATCCATCCTTCCGTCTGTCCATCTGTCTCTCCATTGGATCCCAGGGTGATAGCTGTGAGGTCAGACTTGGGATACAAAGGCAGATCAGACAAGGATGGACTTTGCCTCAGAGGAGCTCCTGGAGAAAATGACAAGATGACAGGTGGGTGTGATCAGGTGTATCAGGCAGGAGCGGGCTGCAGACAGTGGGGACCTGAGAGGAAAGAGTACAGTTCTCTTAGGGTTGATAATGGCAGTAGATGAAGGAGCTAAAAGAGTCCCTTAAGAATGTCAGAGCACTCAAACAGCAAGCTGAAAAGGGGAGGGTAGAGACAGCGGAAGGAACAGCATCCTACAGCCTCAGTGTTCAAAGGGTGAGTGCGTGGTCAGCCCCAGCTAGGGGAAAGGGCTTGGAGAGACATTTGTCTTGTCAGATAGAAGGTACAAGGCACAGGTCGGGGCCAGGTGTTCAGCATCTATGGGCACAGCCTGAGACTTGGGCTCTGTCTTGATGCTTGTGTTTGACTTGTCATCAACTGATGGAAGGGTTCAGGCGGGAGCTTGTGAGTCTTGGTTTGAGTTTTTAAAGATTTCCCTGACATCTGGTGGGGACTGGACTTGGAAGATGTAAGACTGGAGGCAGGGTGGTCCTCGAGGGATTTGAATGACAGCCTAGGAAGGAAGCTCTACCAGGAACAGGGAATACAAATGCCACAAAAGTATTCAGGGGCCTGGGGACTAGATCCCTGGGTTGGTCTTAACAAGTCACTACAGATTTAGTGGCTTGAAACAGTATAAATCTATTCTCTCACAGCTCTGGAGGTCAAAATCTGAAATCAAGGTGTCAGCATGTCCCCTGAAGGCTCTAGGGGACATCTGTTCCTTGTCCTCCCAGGTTCTGGTGACTGTCAGCATACTTTGTAGCTTTGTTACTGCCTTGTGGGCCTTGAACTTCTCCTTTCCTTTTTGTGTCCATGTACCTAGGCCTTTTCTCGTGTTTCTAATTGCACCCATACCCCTCACCCAGGGTCAGAAACCCAGACAAGTTAATCTCGAGATCTTTAAGTTAGTTCTACCTGCAAAACCCTATTTTTCCTGTAAAGTTAGATTGGCAGGTTCAAGAAACCAGGAGGCATAACTTTAAAGGACCATCCATGGATCTACCACAGGGATGGGCAGCTCCTGCTCTCTGTGCTTCTTAGGAGTCACAGAAGGAGAGGCTAGGCCCTTGCACAAATCTTGCAGCAGACTCATGTAAACACTGCCTGCTGATGTGTGCTGTGACCTCCCTACAGGTCCTTTCCACTGTCTCTTGAGTAGAGAATACCAAACTAAATGCTTCTTTTAGAAGAGGGGGTTGCAAAGACACCTGTAAGGAGGTTCAAAAGACAGTTGCTTGTGGAGAGCCCAATGTTCCCTGACAGCGCCACAGGTTCACTGCCATGGTTTCTTGAGCAAAATGTGTTCTGTGAAGATGATCCTCCTACAGTGTCACCAACTTGGCCCTGTCTGATGATCAAACGAGATGAGCTGCAGTCTTCCTCTGTGTTTGTCTTTCTCCTGGTTTACGTACGGTTGCTCTTCGTTATGTTGACGGAGTTCTGTGTCACCAAGGAAGAAGCACCATTTTTATATGGTTCCCATTATTCTGTTAGCTACCAAGTGAAAGATGGTCCCCCAATCACTGCCTTGTTCACTTGGCCAGAGTTCAGGGAGCACCTAGTCAAAGTGAGTGGTGCTTTCTGCTGCAGACCCAGGGTTAGCATAAACAAAGCCTGTGCTTCTGGGAGAAGGGACCTACATTCAGCCATACAGCTATGTGTGACTACCTGGATGGTGATGATGAGATAACACAGGGGTCTGAGGGAGTGGAGAAGACAAACAGTCCCAGTACAGTACACATAGAAATAGTGAGTATGTGAAGTGTTAACCAGCTTCACTAGATGTGAGCCGTAATCAATGTGACCTGCTATTCTCATGCAAAAAGATAAGATAAAAACGGTGCACAGCTGTCTTAGTGTCTTTCCCTGTTTCTGTGGTAAAATACTCTGGCAAAATGTAGTAAGAAAGAAAGAAAGAAAGAAAGAAAGAAAGAAAGAAAGAAAGAAAGAAAGAAAGAAAGAAGAAAAACAAAAGAGCAAAAGAGTTTATTTTAACTCACAGTTCAAAGGATAGTCCGTTATGGAGGCAAAGTCAAGGTGGTAGGAGACTGGAGTAGCTGGTCACGACACAGCCACAATCAGGAAGCAGAGAGCGATGAATGCAAGCCAGTGCTCAGCTCTCTTTTCCGTTTTATACAGCCCAGCATCCCCTGAGCAGGGAATGGCTCTCCTCACAGGTCTTCATACCTAATTGAGATCTTCCTCCACAGGCATGCCGAGAGGCCCATCTCCCACATGGTCCTGTCAAGTTGGCAATTAACACTAACTCTCACAGCTACGCAGTATTGGTGGTGGGAATGGGAATTGTCTACACTTCAGAAATGCAATTATCTATTAAAAAGATTTAAAACATTCCCTAGGATAAATTTGTATATTCATAGGTCTCTTCCTTTTTGTGGTCTCACCAAACTTATCATTCTCCTTCATACTCTTGGATAGTTCCATTATGATGGTTGACTGCTGTGGGATGTTCTGTATGGCAAATGTGTTGCTGATTGGTCAATAAAACACTGATTGGCCGTTGGCTAGGCAGGAAGTATAGGCGGGACAAGGAGGAGAATAAAGCTGGGAAGTGGAAGGCTAAGTCAGAGAGACACTGCCAGCCGCCACGATGACAAACAGCATGTGAAGATGCTGGTAAGCCACGAGCCATGTGGCAAGGTATAGATTAATGGAAATGGATTAATTTAAGCTGTAAGAACAGTTAGCAAGAAGCCTGCCATGGCCATACAGTTTGTAACCAATATAAGTCTCATGCTCCAGAAGGTTTCGCTACACCTGTGTGTGAATAGACAGTGCTAATTCAACTCAGTGTGTTTGTAAACACAGGTCTGAGCGGCTGTGGGACTGGCAGATGAGAGAGATTTGTCCTGACTGTGGGTCAGGCAGGAAATCTTTAGCTACAGTTGACACATGGAATTAGATTTTTTTTTTGAGGTACAGTCTTACTATGTAGCCCTGGCCAGCCTAGAACTCACTATGTAGACCAGGCTGGCCTTGATTTTGTGGTGAGCCTCTTACCTCTGCCTTCAAAATTCTAGGATTGTAAGTGTGTGCCACTACCTTCCTTTTATTGATTGATTGATTGACTGTAGTGTGCTAGATCCTGCTCTGCCTGCCTCCTGTACTGAATATTTAAGCTGTGATTGTACATGCATGACCTACACAAGCTCACACTAGCCAAGATCCTAGCATAGATTGTGGCTGTTGTGGGTGGGGTGGGGGAGAGCGGTTTTCTTCAGGGATGCAGACCCTGTTTGGCTCACTCATGCTCCAGAAGGTTTCGCTACACCTGTGTGTGAATAGACAGTGCTAATTCAACTCAGTGTGTTTGTAAAAAGAGCACATGAACTTGGAACAGAAGAGTGGTGGAGGGATGGTGGAGGATTTGGAGGGTGTACTAGCTGGTTTTGCATGTCAACTTGACACAAGTTAGAGTTATCAGAGGAAGGAGCCCAAGTTGAGGAAATGCTTCGATGAGATCCAGCTGTGAGGCATTTTCTCATTTAGTGATCAATGGGGGAGGACCTAGCCCATGGTGGGTGGTGCTATCCCTGAGCTGCTGGTCTTAAGTTCTATAAGAAGGTGGGCTGAGCAAGCCAGGGGAAGCACGCCAGTAATTAGCTCCTCTCCATGGCCTCTGCATCAGCTCCTGACTCCAGGATCCTGCCCTGTTCCTGTCCTGACTTCTTTCTGTGATGAACAGTGATGCTGAAGTGTAAGCCTAATAAACCCTTTCTTCTCCAACGTGCTTTTTGGTCATGGTGTTTTCATCACAACAGTAGAAACCCTACCTAAGAAAGCAGGGAAGGAATGTGGTGAATGTGAACAAATTGCATTATAGACATATATGAAATTCTCAAATAAGAAAAAGCAATGTACCCCCATGTAAGTTTACATAAAACTATGGTTTCATTTATATTTTATTTTATTTTACTTTTTATTATAATTTTTGTTCATTTGATTTGTGGGACAGGTAGTTGAATCAAGCAAGGGTCACACATGCTAGGCAAGGGCTGCCACTGAGCTCTATCTCCTGTTTGTTTTGAGAAAGGATCTTCATAGCTATCCTAGACTGACCTTGAACTCACTATTCTGTCTTGCCTCCTGGTGTTGAGATTACGGGCTTATACCAGCATGTCCTGCTTCAATTTTGCCTTAAAACAAAAGTAATAAGAACTCAAAACTCATGGCTTCATAATTCTTGTATGGCATTTTATTATTAACTCTGCTCTTGAAGTTGTTTCCATCTATAGCATGGCTGTGTGATACGAACATTTTTTTTTTCTGGGATATAAGTGATATACATCCAGTAAAAGCTGCACTTCCAGTTTTAAATTTTGACGTTTTCCTGTGCTCTCAGCATGCTACCCCATGATACTCTCTGAGGATGCTGGGCTATAGTTCCCCTGCAGTGAAGAAGGGTCCTAGCCAGCCATGCTACCATGAGATTGAGACCCGATATGCCACGCTGACTGTGCAGCTGAACAAGGCGCCTCTGTGGATTAGACGTATTCAATGCATTTCTGACTTACTCTTATGTGTGTGGATTAGAGTCAAAAGGGCACCTGCAGGGACTTCCATGTACTTTTCACTTTGAAACAAAGAAGTGGACCAGGGGCTTATGAATAGTGGTAGAAGTAGACAGTTCATTAAGAGAACATTTCCAAAAGTGGATGTTGGCCAGAGAGCTTGGGAAGGTTAGAAGCTCAAAGGCCTTGAGTCACCAGAGTCCTGACCCTCAATGAGTCATTTACATAGAACCCATCTTCTCCCTTATTTGAAGATCCAGGTCTTTTTCCCCAGAACACTCTGTTCCTTACACGTAGTCCTGGTGGGGAAAGTTCTCCAGTCTTTCTGTCAGCTGCTTTCATATACTAATGTTGAGTCTCTCTCTACCCTGCTCTGCTGCACCTTATAACATTTTCAACTTAAGCACCAATCCTGCTGTAAGTGGGAGAGCCTCTGGCT
The DNA here is from genome assembly GCF_949786415.1 of Peromyscus eremicus. NCBI lineage: Eukaryota > Metazoa > Chordata > Mammalia > Rodentia > Cricetidae > Peromyscus > Peromyscus eremicus. The sequence goes on along the minus strand of NC_081419.1, from coordinate 135,799,672 downwards.
AATGGAATCCTGTTGCACACCTCTTCTGTGTTCTACCTTCAGAAGTATAGCGCTGCCCATTTGAAGCAGGTCACGGTGGGGCTACTTAAACCACCAACTGCATCAAGTTCTGTTCCCTGGAGGGGCTCTAGTCAAACATGCATAGGAGCTCCTGTGTCTGAAGAGAGGTGTCCATTTGTATTCCTGGTGTGTGTGCATTTAGGGTGTGGACTTGTGTGTACAGTTGAGATTTCAGACCTGCAGTTTCCACATCTGTGGATTCAGCGAACTGCAGATTTAAGATGTTCTCAACAAACACTACACAGCTGACTGAACAAGTCCAGACTCCTCTTTCTTACCATTGTCCCCTAACAATACAGTCCAACAATGGTTTGCATATCATTTGCATTGTGGGAGACAGTTTTCTGGAGTTGATTTAAAGCCGGAGGATGTATGAATTACCTAATTCCTCAATGTCCTTATATTTCTAAAATAAAGTATACTTGGTCATGTCCTTTTTTGTATGTGGTAGGACTTGATTTCTTAGCTTTTAAAATGTTTTTGTTTATGCACATAATTCTGGTTTGTAGTTTTTAAATTTTTACATTTTTGTTGCCTTTGGGTAAAATGATTATGACTGAAACCTATTTTTTAAAGATGTACTTTTACTTCTATGTGTGTCTTTCTGCATGAGCACAGGTACCCGTGGAGGCAGAAGAGAACATCAGGTCTCTTGGAGCTGGAGTTACAGGCAATGAGTCGTCCAGTATGGGTACTGGGAACATTCCCATGTCCTCCTGAAGAGCAATAAGTGCTCTTAACCACTGAGCCACTTCTCCAGCTCAATAGAAATCTTTGTAAATAAAATAACATTGGAGTTACATTGTCCCTTGTAATTTAACAGAGAATGAATGTTTATCCTTTGTCCTTGTGATAAGACAATACAGCTTTAAATTGTATACTATCTAACTTTTTCTACTAAGCTTTATGTGTATGTGACCTTCTTATTGCCATTTAAATAAGTACTCAAGAGCAGAGTATGTTGGTACTCAGAGAGGATCCTGGGTTTAAAACCATCCTGGGCTAGATCCTAAAAACTAGATCATAAAAACTTATCTCAAAACTAAAACAAAAAATAAAATAAATTTAAATTCTAGAAGCACAGAAAAAGAAATTCTGTATAAGGAAAAGAGTTTGACATGAATCAGTTATTACTAACATTGGGCAGGGCTTTTCTTATTTACCTTTTTCCTTTGTCAGGAAGTAGGGAGGGGCCTTACATCCCCGCACTGTGGTTGTGTTCTGTAGATTTAAGCTCTAACAGTTTGCTTTACATAGTTCACAGCAGTGCTGTTTGCTGCACTAAAGATCCTGGTAGTTAAGATTTCTTTGTGAATTATACCTTTTATCAATGTGAAATGGCTTTCTCTACACTGCTTACTGCCCTGTCTTTGAATTCCACTTTGATATGGATACTGGCACACCTGCATTTTTTTTCTATTGACATTTGCCTTTTAAACCTGCTTATATGCTTTCAGACTTAACCCTTTTGTAACCTAATTGCAAAAGACTGAGTCTTTTGGAAAATATTTGGATACACTTGAATCTTGGTTCAGTTTGTGTGTCTGTGTCCACCACTAGGGAAGTCAATTGACTTCCGTGGAATAGCGTAACTGTTCTGTTTTGGCTGATGCCCACCATCTTTATTACTACTTTGTTTTGTGATTTGTGTTGTAAATTTGTCTTTATCCTCACTTTTCTTCTGGTATAGAGGTTGGCCACTGATAGCCTTTTGGGGACAGCGTCTAGGCTGGCAATGGCTGTCCCTTTCTTAATGATTGCGGTACTAATGAAAGGAACAATTCCCAGCAGTAACCGTTTGCCCAGAGCTGAAAAGATTTACCACCAGGGCACCTGACCAGGCATAGTGTTGTACACTTGTAATCTTAGAACCGAGGAGGGAGAGGCAGGAGGTTGTGAGTTCAAGGCCAGCCTGGGCTACTGGGGAAGACCTAAACAAAAAAAGAAACAAAGAAACAAAACAAAATAAAACAAAACCTTCAAACTAAATGCTCTGCTAGCTCCTTGTTTGCTAATTATTCACATTGGAGATCTACTTTTCATTTTGTTGTTGGGTACATTCAGTGGCCTTGAGACATTTAAATTAACGCTTTCCCTAAAACTTATTTCTAATTGTTACCCAAATCCCGAGTATATTATTTGACTTTTGCTTGTGAGGTATGATAAGGCAGTCTTTCTTTCCTAGTTTTTGATGGTGAAGTTGGGATTTTTGTACACATTTCTGATTTAATCATTATTAATTAAAGTTATATGCCCAGATATCATTTTAAAAGAGCCACTGGTTGCATTAATAGTCTGTTTACAACTGCCTGTTAATCAGTTTTAAAGAAAATTCCATGCTTAGCTTGTGTAGCTCCCGCCTGCCCGATTCTTGAAGCTATAACTACATTTTATGTTTCAAAAATGACTCCACTTGGTAAGGGCATTTCTTTTAGTGCTTGACAGAGAGAGAGAGAGAGAGATGCAGGGTTGTGTTTGCATTTGTAAATATTTCTCAGCATCCTCCAAACATGAACAAAACTGCTTTAAACCTTGGAGATAATTAATCACTAACCCTTGTAGCCTGATAATGTCGAGGAGTCTGAGGCGAGTCATTTACCCAGATAAATATCTTGTTTTTCTTCTTTGGAGCTTAGGAAAAAATGTGCTTATTAAAAAAAAACTCCCAATTTTTCAAAGGATTTCTCATTATCTACATACCAACTCTCTCTTGTCCTCATTTCTGATTTTACTCTGGTTATTCTATTATGACCAGGGCTTTCTCTTCCACTCATTCCTGTAGTTTATATAATTAGCCAAAGTTTCTATGCATTTTCCTTTTGTGTATGTTCGTGTACACAGTAATGGGCTTCATAAAGACAAGTGTATCTTGTACTTTGCCCATCATCTCCCCTCCCCCTCTGTGTCCTCCCATTGTTCCCATTCCTTCCCCTACGTAGTCTTGCTTGCTTCTAATTTCATGTCATATATACATAAATAGTTTCATGTGTCCATATCAAATCAAGGGTTTACAAATGAAAGAAAACATGGTATTTGTGTCTCTGAGCATGGCTTATTTCACTTAATGCTATGATCTCCAGATCTTCTGACCCAAGGTGACTCCCACAGTTGGGGTGGGTCTTCCCACATCAGTTGGGACAGTTCATCAGGTGAGTCTCCTTACTCAGGTGATTTTAATTTGTGGCAAGTTGACATTAAAACCAACCATAATACCTCTAGAGGTAGTGTGGACCCATCAGGGACTTGGATGGGGTCTGGCCCTTCCCAGAGTCTTATTATAATTCAGTTCCACATAGAATGAATGACCCAGTCTTAGAAATGACCAGGTAAGGTACCTCCTTGCAGTAGACCTCTGTTACTTGGGTAAATTGCAAGGCATCTCCAGTGATATCCATCTACCTGTGACAAAGGCATACATACCTGCTGGGTACACACACAGGGCATTGATAGCTAATCATTTTTGAGGTTTAGGGAACGTAGTTAGTGAGGAATTGCTTGACTCCTTAGCTTCTAGTCTCTTGACCAACCACTCTTTCCAGCTCACTCTCTGCCTCTAGCCCAAGAACATTTTATAGAAAGTTACACATGGGATTCAAATCCTGATACCAACAGCCATGTTCCTATAAATGACATGATTTTATCCTTTATGGCTGAACCCAAATCCGTTGTGTAGATTGACCACATTTTCTTTATTTTTTTTTCCATTCTGCTAATTTCTCTATCTTGGCTATTTCGAGTAGTGGAGCAATGATCATGGATACATAGCATCTCTGTGGTGTATTGACTTAGAGTCCTTTGGGTATACCCCAAAGATGCAGCTGGGCCATATGAAAGTTCTGCCTTGAGCTCTTCTGAAGAACCTCCACACTGGGTCCCATGAAAGCTGAACTAGTTTCTATCTCTCCCACCAGTGTAGAAGTGTTCTTCTCTTTTCTCCACATGGACTCCAGCATTTGTTGGGGTCTGTTAGGATTGTTATTTATTTTTTTAATTGGATGAGATAGAATCCAGTGTTATTTTAACTTCCATCTCTCTGATGGCTGAAAAACTATATATATATATATATATATATATATATATATATATATATATATATTCATCTTTTGAGAACTGTCTGTTCATTTAGTTAGCCTATTTATTGATTGTCTGTTTGGTTTCCTGATAGTTTTTATGTTATTTATGTCTTCTGGATATTAGACTCTGTCATGTTCAAGATCAAAAACTCAACTGAGCATAGGAAAGAATCACCCTGTAACTAGGCATATGATACAGATTTGGAATTATGCTGTGTCTTTTCCTCTTAATATAGTACCCATGTTAGTTTCCTTTGTGGCTGGAACAAAGAGTAGCAATTTTAGTGACCTAACCAGCACAGGTGGATTATCTTATAGCACCAGAAGCATCAGCAGCCCTTAGCTCCTTGTGGAGTGTCTCAGAGAGTATCCTTTTCCAGGTCCCAGAGGGTGCCTGAGGACCAGTAGCACCACATCCTTCCCATCTCCCCATCTCTGTTTCCATCAACACAGAACCTTGATTCCCCTGCCCCCCTCCTTTACATACAGGAAGCCTTGTGATGACATTGGACTCACCACATATCCAGGAATATCTCCACATCTCAAGATCATCTAAACAGTCTTATTAAATAAGAAACACAAAGCCAAACACAGGGGTAATAGCCAAAGAGATCAGAGAAATAGCGACGAGCCACTGACTAACCTTAGCTTACCACGACGCCATAGCTTCCCAAGAGAGAGCTTCTTCCTATCTAACCTGAGCTTTTATTGACTTCCTGTTCTGCCTTCTTATTGGCTTTAACCCCAGCCACATACTTCCTCATCACTGCCTGTCTATACAGACCTCCAGGTCTCTATAGTTAGTACTGGGATTAAAGGCATGTGTCACCACTCTTGGCTGTGTCCTTGACCACACAGAAACTCTGCTTGCCTTGTGATTGGATTAAGGGCATGGGCTACCACCGCCTGACTTCTGTTTATGGCTCGCTATGACCTCTGACCTCCAGGAAACCTTTATTTATTAACATACAAATAAAATATCACATTTCAGCACAAATAAAATATCACCGCAATGGATCATCACCGTTGTGGGTCTCTCATTTGTCATGTGGGGTGACATGTTCCCAGGTCTAGATATTTAGATTCCAGCATGTCTGTTAGTACTTATTCAGCGGTTTACACTGCCTACCCTGGAACACTCAGGGTCCTCTCACCTACACTCTACCCAGAAGAGCCAGTAGATTGGGTCCCTTCCTCTTCCTCATCTCTGTCCCAAAGGCACTCATTCACTAGTATTTGCTTACTCTCCCACTGAAGCATCTGTTTGTGGATGGATGGGTATTATTGACTATTTAGTCTGTTCCTCTTTCTGTCTGAATGTAACTATGCTCTTCTTTCAGAGGGACTTCTTACCTCCATATCCACCTGGTGTCTAATTGCATACAGTAATTAAAACATTCAGCACACTGAGCAATGGTACCATACTGTGTGGTTCAGCTTTGAAGGGTAAATAAAATACAATTGTATCTTCTGAGAAAATCAACATCCCTGTGGTGATCTCCATCACCATGTTCTTTCCTTTATTTCTGGGAAACTTTATTCTGCCTATCATTGCTCCCATAGTCTGTGGCTCTGCTCCAGACAGATTTTTAAATATATTAAACTTCTCTTTTTCATCACTGAATTTTTCTTTAATTGCCTATCTTTGAGTCTTTTCTTCGCTTTTAAAACCAGATCTCTTTTTATCTGTTTATCTGTTTTTTTAAAAAAAAGAAGAACTCCCCCTCACCCCCCCTCCTTTTTTTCATGGAAACCAAATTTCCTTGAATTTCTGAAGAACACAAAGCAGGTTGTCTAAAATCTAATGGCATTTCATACAGGCAATCGTTTTCTTAGAAAAGTATATTTCTCTTCATTCTTCACTTTTGTTTTTTCTTAATTTAAAAATATATCATCCTAGGCCCTGCATTAGATAAACTTTTAATTTTTTATGATTTATAAGTGGAGATGGTTCTATCTGTCTTTGTGTGTTCTCTCACAACTCTCACAACAAATACATGGATTATTTGGGGTACTTTTTAATCCTCTGCTCAGGTGTTACTTGTGGCATCATGTGTCACAGGTACAGCTGCAGTGTGTTCCAGGGTGTGAGTGTGTGCGCACCTATGAATGCATGTCACTGTGATATAATACTGGTGGCAGAAATAGTGACAGACACATTTTGGTGACTACATATACATGAAGGAACTTTTCTATTAATGGAACTAAAGGCGTTATTTTTCTTATCTCTGTTGATAATGTTTGAATGTCTATTCCCTCTAAAATTCTAGTCCCCCAAACTAAGAGGTGTGGTCATAGTACTGTCTGTGGGTGGTCCCCACATGAATTAGTGCCCTTATCAGAAGAGTGGCTTGAGGGGACAGGTTTGGTCCTTCTCTTCCTCTTCCACCGTGTGGTAATGCAACAAGAAGACACCACACTGGAAGCTGAGGACAGACTCTTTCTAGACATTGAATTGTTCAGCACCTTGATCTTGTACTTGCAAGATTCAGACCTTAGAGCGCTGTATTTCTATTATTTATAAACCATTCAAGGTGCCTTGTTAGTGCATTAGGTAGCGTATCAGTTTCATAAATTATCCAGTCTATAGTACAGATGGGAAATGTAACTGAGTGATAGTAGTTGTCTAATTTAAGTTCAAACACAGGGACCTGGAGAGTGTTCAGGAGGTGGAGACTGCACTATCTTAACAGTATTAGCGATGTGTCCTGGTCTCTCCAGGGAAACCCCAGTCGGGGTGAGGCAGTGTATGCCTTTTTATGGTGTCACTGTGACAGACAGACTTTGAAGGAGGACCCCTGGTCTCAGAGGGTTCAGTCAATGGTTACTTGGGCCGAACATCGTCCTGACATAAGCATGCGACAAAGGAGAGCATTGATGTCACAACACAGAGGAAAACAAGGAGTGAGGCATGAAGCAGCCACAGATAATACGTCCTGGAAGGACCTATCCTTGGTGACACCTTTCTCTAGCCAGGTCTTACCTCCCAAAGTTTCTATGTTGTCCCTAAATAGCATGACCAACTGTGGGACGGGTATTCAAAGCATGCCTGTGGGAAACACATTGGATCTAAAACAGGCAGCAAAGGGAGATCTGTTCCCGCAAAGGGTGGCTCTCTTTGGAGGAAATTTATCAGTTTCCAGGCACTGGAGGATAGAGCTTGCCCTGGTGGCCTGGGGCTGGGGGTGGGAGGTGGTAATATATTCTCACGTGCTGACAACACTCTGTTCTGGGTGTGTTGTTCTTCAGTGTAATCATTAATAAAAGTCCTTTTCTATCTGAAGAGTGGCCCGGTGTGGATGATTCATTGTGTGTTCCTTAGAAAAGGGGTGGGAGGAGATGCCAGCGGCTAGGTGCAGGCAAGACAAATGTTCTGCATAGTATTCTGTGATGTTAAAAGGCTACAGTGCTCCCGTCTGCAGGAGGGCTAGTTAAGGTTGGACCAGACACGTTTTATGTACTGGTTTTCCCTTTCCCTCCTTCTTGCTCTTCCCTCCATCTCTTCACCCACCCTGATACTCTCAGGATTCTCATTTGGGGATGAAACCTACCCTGGGAAAGGATGCCATGTAATTTGTATGTGAGACATAGAGAGTGCCTGCTGCACTTATTCTTGAACTCCTTTTGGGCCCCTTGCTTGACTGAGTGCAATAAATGAGGTGTCACTTATGAAATTGTGATATAGAGATCACCAGTATTAGGCCAAAAGTGCAAACTATTAATTGATTAAAAAGTAATTAATGAAAACCTAATTAAAGCCGACATTCTGAGCATGGCACTCCTGGAATCCTGGGACAGTCTCAATTGCCAACTTTCCTCTGAGATTTCCATGTATAATTGAGAGGTATTAGGCTCTAATGGATGAGATTAATATGAAATTTAATTAATGGAAAAGGAAATTAAATCTGAGTTTTGTTTTAAAAAAAATTTCCAGAGACTGATATGTCGCACCAGAACAGTAGGTGTTAGAAGGTTCATTAAGGAAAATCTTTACAAGTGACGGGGTGTCACTTTTGAAATGACACCTCCTTTTTCATTGCCTCCCTCATCCTGCATCATTTGTCTCCATTATACTACATGTGATGTCAACTCAGGTTGCATGCAGTAAGGGGAAGGGTTACACTGAGAGAATCGGAAGTTTGCCCCCATTCCCAAACAGAAAAAGAACATTCTGATGTCCTTCTCATGTAACTTCCCAGGACAGGAAGGAATAAACAAAGGTTGGCCTTCTCAGTTGCTCAGAAAGAAATTGAGTGTCAAGTCAACATAGAGTATTATATTAAAAACAAATTCGCTTTTCCTATGGTTTTATAAGAAATTAACTTCATTTTCTATGCAAGGGTCCTGCTCCTAGAAGGGCTGATGAGCATGTAGAGTTTATAAGGTTCCTGATGATGTCGGCTCTCTGGGTTATTCCGTGGACCACAATTTGACCTTTCACAGGGTTCGTTTCTCTGTTTCATTGATCTGTAGTTAATCACTTCTGGGTTTTGATTTTTTTTTTCCCCCATGAAATGAGTTGGGGAGTTTAGGCATGTATGCTCAGGGCAGCTCATCATGCCATTCTAGATGTTTCTGAAATTTATTATTGGGAAGAGACCTTATTATAAATGTGCACATTAGCACTGGGATGTAGCCTGGAAGGTGTGTTTTCTTGGGTGGCTTAAGTAAAGGTACCTTATATACTAAGTGGATATGAAGCCAAATGCCTCTGGCCACAGAATGAAGGAGCAGTGCTTTTTGGACCTACAGAGGTGGGTATCCTGGTCTTAGCTGATTTGTCATCCTGGGCCCCACCTGTTCCTTTGCCCTTGGTTCTTTGCTCAAAGTAGAATCCTTAGCAATAAACATCTTTTTTGGCCACTTCTTTGGGGGGAAAAGACCAATGTTTGGCACAGTCTCTATTGCCTTTGTCATAGTAGGTGCTATAGTCTGGTGTGAAAGTGTGAGCTGAGAGTGTTTGGAAATGTGCCGGCTTTGGTCTACTCTCCTCCCTTCCTTGGGTTGCTTCTCTGCCCGCACTTTCCCTGCCCATCTCAGTAAAGCCAACAAGAATGTTCTATCTTGGTCTCTTGGCCTTGCTTCCCAGGCTACCACTGCGGCTGTGGATTGGGAATTACAGGCAGCTTATTTTAGGAAGCCCTGGCTTCATCATGTGGTAAATGGGATGATAGTCTTTTCATCATGGGAAGAACATTAATAGAAGAGAATTGCTATTAGAAAGAGGTATTAACATCATCAAAATAAACACTGGTATGTGTTTGGTCCATGACATCTTGGTCAGTTTGGAAGGTCTTGAGTATATAGTTAGGCGATGCCAACATTTTCTAAAACTACTTTCATAACTTGCTTCAAAGCCACTTGTGAGAGCGAAGAGCCCAGCATTAGAGACAGCTGTGGGAAACCCTCCCACTGCAGGCTTTTAAGGAAGGGCCTCTCAGGGTTCACCTTGTTTAGTTCCTTCTAAGTTTATGAACCTGAACTACCAAGCCATTCCTGCTGCTGTGCCCTGTAGGGCTGTGGTCAGGATTAACCGTGTTAATATAGCGGAGCTTGTGAAACAGTATCTGGTACACAGTAAATGCTCACCGTTAATGATCGTCATTAATATGACTGATAGGACAGCGTGCACTGTGAATTGCCAAGAGGGGGATAGAGTTTTCAGCGGCTCTTAAATGCACATTGTCCACACTTGCCTTTTTCCACTTCTCCATCTTCACCCTTCTGTCCTCCCCTCTCCCCCACTTTCCTGCCTTCCTTCCCCTCATTCCTCCATCATCTTCTTTCTCCTCCAGTCTGCCTTACCTTGCTATTTTGTTTTCTAATATTGTAGTCCCAAGGACTTCTTGGACAAAGCTTCTCCAGGTGGAAGTGTCCCATTGTCACATAGAGCATGGGACCTTGAGACAGTCAGCCAGACTCAGGGGAGTTAATAGCTCCTCTATGCACATGCTGGTTTACCTTGGAGGAGGGAAGATATTCTGTCCCCACCCCTTGTTCTTACACTCAGGTGCCTGCAGATGGCCAAGGACTTAAACACACATCTGACTGTGCATCCTTTACGTACTTGGTGCTGCTGTCATTGTGGACAACATGTGCCACTCACCGTTCTGAAATTTGCACAGTGACTGGGCTGTTCAGTAGGCAAATTTGCATGTTGTATAATAGTTTAACCATAGATGACACTGAAGACCATAGGATGTCACATCAACACACTACTTCCTTTTCAATCAGGGTCCAGAGAGTCAGCCAGGATTTCTTACCTAGGTTTTCTACCAGTTTTTCCTTTGTTATCTCCTCATGAAGCACAGCCCTCATCATGATGTACTTCTTAATAATTCTCCCTAGGGAAGAAGTTTCTGGTCAGATACATGCATATGTGGTCAGTTTACATGGTCTGCTGGGAAATCAGTACCTTGGAATATAGGTCACACAGCAATCTCTTATGAGTTCAATCCATTTCATTTGGTCCTGCTGAGACTCATAAACTTTGACACGGTGGCTTCAAGAACATGCAGTCATGAGTGCCTCTGTCGAGGTGATGGTACCATAATCAAGAGAGTTTCAGAGAGGTCCCTGAGCACCTGTAGCATCTTGCAGACCCATATGTTTCCCAGGGTGTGGTACTTCCATCCAAGGAGGTCACTGTCTGGCAGGGGTGATGTTTTTCCCCTTAGAGAGGGTAATTAAATTGGTTGGTCACAGCTTTTCTGATTTTAGATATGTGACCACAAAGAGATTGTTTATCCATTCCAAGATACTTTATAAGCAAACATTAACAAGAAAACAAAATAAAATAAAACATCAAAATCTCATGTACTAGCTGCTGCTGTTAGTACCCTTGTGCCCATTTTAAAGATGGGAAAGAGAATAAGGGGTGGGGGCAAAATATCTTAGAGAAGTTTAAGTCCCAGATTACACAGCTAGAAGATCTAGTTGTACACCCTCTATGCTGCACCACCTCCTCAGGATGATCATGTGGAGCTGACTTTCTGTACTCAGTGAGTAGCTTGAGCATGCTGGGTACTTAGTGTTGATAATTAGCCCGAAGTCCTGATTTGCACACTGCTTGATATATTCTGGCTGCTTTTCCAAGCATATCACATAATCAAACACCATAGTTATCTTTCTAATCCCAGGGAAGGTATTATGTCCCCATTTTGCAGATAAGGAGCTGAAAGATAGAAGTAGGTTGCCCTAGGAGACGGGGCTAAGCAGCCAAGCAGAGTGTCAGTTGTTCCTTGACTCCTGGTTTTGACTTCTATACTGTTCTATGTAGAATTTTGCTCAGCAATTTTTGTTCTTGTTCTTTTGCTTTGGGGTAACACGGGGAAGAGATGGTTCTGATAGTAAAGGGTGTGTGTTGGATTCCTTGGTTCATGTAGCCTTGTTCAAGGCAGGGTGGGTGGGGTCCAGGCTTGGCTGTGGTTTTCCTAGGCAGGGTGGGTGGCATGAGAGATGGGCTCGACTATAGTGTGAAGTAGGCTTGGGCAAGCTTGGTCAAATCCTTTGGAAAGTTATGGATCGTTGGGTGTCCATGCTGTGTCTTTTCTCTTGATCATCCTCCTCTTCTGCAACCCTAATAGCACCCAATGCTTATACTTCAAGGCTGGAACCAGGTATTGGTTATCTTCTCCTGAAGATACCAAGTGTTGAAGAACCAGGTGTTGGTATCTTCTCCTGAAATGGAGGTTCGGTGTTAAAAATATTTTCTTGGTCAAGTCATGTGTCTGGCTTTTTTTATCTGCACCATCTCATGTATTTCCCAGTGCAACTATGGGAGGCAAGTGCTGACTTGCTGCTGGGGAAATGGAGGTTCACACAGCCAGGAAATGGTTGAACGAAGATGTAGACTCTGGGCTAAGTGAGTCAAGCAGACATTGATGCCTGATGGTACTTCTGAGTCTTTCTTTGTCTCCTTCTTTTCGCTACTGCTATCTTAGACCTGGACCATGGATAGATGATGTACTTAACCTACATCAACTCTTGTTTTTGAAGTCTGTTCATAGTCCAAAAGTATTGAAATATTAGCTCATTGAGGATTGGAACTTTATCTCTCATAGCCACTGTGTATCCCTATTGTCCAACAGCATGCCTGATACATGGTATGCACATAAGAATGCCAGGAATGATAAATGGATAGGCAGCTAATTTTAGAACATTACTATGGCTGGTAAATTGCCTATCATTTACTCATCTACTATTCTTTATCATTCTTTTCCATTTATCCATCCACTCACTTATCCATCTATACATTAATTTATCTGCTAATCACCTTCTCTCTCCATCTGCTCATGTATCACCCATACATACACCAATAATTAATTATTATATATGTATCTGTCTATCCATGTATTCATCTACCCACCCATTCATCTAACCAATTGTTTATCCATAGAGTAATGCATCTACTCATTGACTATTCATCCATCTATTCATGAATTCATCTACCTCCATCCACATATTCATCACTTGTTCACACAAACATAATTCATAATCATTCATCCATCCATCCTTGTGTTCATCCATCCCCCATCCACCTATACATCACTTGTTTACACATACATAGTTTATTTCTGTCTGTTTATCCATTCATCCATCCTTCATTCTCTCATCTATCCAACTAGTCATTTTTCAGAGCAGGAAAAAAGGCAAATCGCATCTGATGCCCCTAGGTCAGATTCAAGTGAATACTATGAAATTGATCTTAGATGAAGTAAATACAGCATTATATCTTATTTTAAGAGTGAGTCAAGATAAAAGCAGACACTTCATGAGTTAATGAGTGTTTTAAAATTTGAATCTTCATCTAAAATATTAAAATTCAACCTGTGCTTTTTCTCATATTTTTTCTGTAGATGATCAGAAACAGCCTGAGTAATTCAGGTACAACTCCTTGCCTGTTAGAAAGTTATGTGCACTTTAGGGTGCAAACCAGAGGTTGTAGACATATTAATATTGAAGAGCTTAGATATTGCCTAAAGCTAAGGTGTGGTGTATTGAACAAGTACTGGATTACTGAGTAGATTTTTAGAGTATTCAGCTAGGGGATACTGGGTCATTCCTTGTATCTGTCATTACAGGGCTACCCTGGGACACAGGAGATCCCAGCTCTGCCTCTGAGGTTGGGATTTGGTGCTACTCATCCCATGAGAGGATGCTGGGGATTCCGTGCTGCTCCTGTAGACTCCTGCCTGTGGTCACAGCTAACGAAGTAGCTGGGCTAGAAGGGAGGCGATTACCAGTGTACAAGCTTCATAAATATGAGATGAGACGGCTGGGGTGGAAATGAAAGTTGAGATGCTCAAAAATAAAGCGTGAAAGAGCCCTGGCCCCGTCTAAGAACAGGATTGATCTCTGTACGCTGGCAGAATGTACAATTTCCCTTCACTTACTACAGAGTCTCTGTTTCTATAGAAACCACCAATTTTATAGACAGATTGGCTCTGTGAGAAGGCACTGTGGGTTCAGTTTGAAGCCAAGTGCCATCAGGGCAAGGCGCTCCCAACCCCGAGGAGGGGGCTTTCTTCTGTGCTCACTAACTAGCTCTCCTGGGGATGGTTAATGATCACTAGGCTTGGAACCTGTCAGGATTATTACAGTAACACTTGCAGGGCTGCTTTCCTTCCATGGAGCCCTGAAATCGCTGCCAGGTCTACACTTCCTGGAGTGCGCTCATGGAGGTCAGAATCAGATTCATTTGTTCATCAGATACGTGCTGATATCTTAGCAGCAAACACTCTGCAGAGGCCCGGAGGCTGGAATACAGTAGTGGAGGAAGACAGGCAGGTGCATAGCTTCATTTTAGCTGACAGAGAGGTGTTTCTGTCCATGGCCACTTTGGAGAGAAGGTTCTGATATTTAATGAGCTCATGAATAATTTGGCAAAGATAGGCAATAACCAAGTGGTTCAGGTCCCTTCAATTCATAACAAATGACCCCAAACTTAGTTGCCTAGCTGAACATGGTGGTATATACCTTTAAGTCCAGTATTCAGGATGCTGAGGCAAGAACACCAGGCTAGGCCAGAAAATTATTGAGATCACATATCAAAACAAAAATCAAAACAAATACATAATGACACAGACCAACAGTGCTTTTAGGTGTTCAGAAGTCTGGGGCGTGAATTAGACAGACATGGTGGCAAGATGCCTCAGTGCTCTTTGTTTGGGATTTCAGCTGGGGTGGGCCAAAGGCAAAAATGACTGGCAAAACTGAATGAATTCTCATAGCTAAAGCCTTGGTTTTCCCCATGACATGTTGGAGTGAATGTGTTCAAGAACAACTCTTCTGTTCAATGGCTGCATTAGGTTGGGCAGTCTAGAACAGCTGGAAACGAGAAGACATTACATTGTCTCTACATTACTTCCTCCACTGCCTAAGCTTCCTCACACCATGGCTTCCTTAGAGAAACATAATTCCTTTCAGGGCAGTAAAAACTCTGAGGCTTGTGAGCTGGCTTCAGAATTCTAGACCACCGTGGCCACTGTATTTTATGGGAGAAAACTGATCACCAAGGAAGGCCAGAGTGGATGCAAGAAGAGAAGAGGGATGGGTGCTACCTCTCAGCTGTGGAATGGTGTACATGGCCATGAGGGAAGGAATTGATGGCGTATGTCTCTTGAGAGTTTCTCCATTGAGTCATCTAGATCTTTCTTTTCTGTATCAGAGTGTGGTTGGAGCTCAGGGAATGAACACCATAATAGGATTATCCTTGGGGGACTGATCTACATTCTGGGGTGAGAGTAACATGGGTGCTGCCTATGCTGGAGAGAATAGCTCCTTTCATCAGGCCAGATTTGGGTTCAGAGATACAGTCCTGACATCGTGTCCATGTGGTAAATAAAAATGTTCACGAATACGTGCCTATGTGGTATAATAGTTTGTGTTGACTCAGGCCTAGTGACATGGCAGTCAGTGCCCTTTCTGAGGTGGCTGGTTATGTGGGACACACTCAAAACTATCATAAGCAGAATATTGGATCATTTAATAGAAAACCATTGAGTCCTTGAAGCATAATGAAACCCCAGGGCCTGCAGGAAATGCTGATCTTTGGATCTCTCTCTTCTCTATTCATTTTTCACTTTTGGGAGCTAGCTGAATCACACTCCCAGGTATAGTTTCCCCACCTGGAGGCAAG
Organism: Peromyscus eremicus; assembly: GCF_949786415.1. NCBI lineage: Eukaryota > Metazoa > Chordata > Mammalia > Rodentia > Cricetidae > Peromyscus > Peromyscus eremicus. Next base: position 135,784,399 of record NC_081419.1, on the reverse strand, counting down.
ATGAGCAAATGCCCTTTCCTTTGAGATTAGTGAAAAGGGAGGGCCTCTTATCACCAGCCAGGCAAATCCTGGACCAGACTTGCTCGGTCTTATATGGGATCACTTGAAAATCCCTGAAACAGTCATCTAGGCCAAGGGCATGGGGGTGGGGGCTCTGACTGGCCAGTCTTTGGTTACTACTGTTCATCCTTTAACCCAGTCATCCACCCGGTCCCGGTCTTGGGGGATGGGAGGTTATGATTAGCCAACTTTGGGTTACTTTCCACACTCAATACAGGTTGGAGTAAGTTCTCCTGAAGATGCCCCAGGTGTTCTTAGAGACAAGTGATGCAGGAAAGGGTGTAGAGTAGAACAGACAGACTGCCCTGTCAGGGTGTGACTAAGGTTAAGCAGATCAAAGAGAGGAGCTAGGAAAAGAGTGGTTGAATTAGAAAAAGAAAGGGGCCTGAGCAGACTTCAGAGAGCTGCTAATGGGGGTGCTGGAGAAATAGACAAGCCAGGCATGTGCTGGGGTAAGGGTGAGTATGACAGTGATTGCTTCAGACTGAGAAGACTACTGGAAAATAAGGAGAAACTGGGAGGTTGGATTTGGTCAGTGCACACCGTACAAATGCATGGAAATAACACACTGAGCCCCATGAATATGTACAACTCATATGAGGATAAAAATAAATAAAAGATATTGAAGTGGAGATCTCAGCGAGGAAAACCAGCAGCCAAAGGGAAGATGTACTTCAAGAGAGGACTCATCAGGCATGGTGACAACACATGGTGACAGCTCTCACTTGGAAGGTCGAGGCAGAAGGATCAGAAGTTTGGGGTCATCCTCAGCTAGATAGCAAGTTAGAAGCCAGCCTAGGATACATCAGACTGTCACGAGAAGAAAAGAAATCCAGGGGAGGAGCCAACATTGGAAATGTCCTTCAGTGGTGAAATGAGATTTGCTTGTTTGCACCTTCATTCAACAAGTTCTCCAAACACGTGTGATGTGTCCTGTGATAGGGATATGAGTGACCAATACAGAGACGATTTCCCTGAGTTCATGGGTCTGAATCCCACACAAGAATGAAGGTGGTAATTAGAGTCAGTGACAAGTGATTTTAGTGAGAAGATTTTTTTGGGAGTTTGGATGTGTGGTCTTGTGCACTGGGTGAAGAGTGGTGGGAAAGGTGAGTGGTTATTGCCCTGGCTGGAGGCTCCTTTGTCTAAGAGGGAGAAGGAGCCAGGGCTGGAGGCAAAGGGAAGAAGCTGATTTTATTCTTTTCAGTTTAAAAAATAAGATTGGAGCTCACTCCTTCTGTGCCCTCATATATTGTGACGTTCTGTCTGGTCTGGTCCCCAGGAAGAGACCTGGCTACTCATCTCTGCTGGAAGGAGGCACAGGCTGGTGCTTTCAGGGAAAAAAGCTGCATTAGAACTTTCTTTGCCTGTAGGAGAGGAGGAAGAAGCCCCATCTCTCTTTAGTGTCTCCTCTTCCAGGGTCAGGGGAATCTGGGTAGCATAAAAGCACTGCCAGATGCAAGAAGACTGCATTTTAACAAGCTTCAGTCTTCCAGCTAAAGAAAACAAACAACCCAACCTCCCTGTGAGTCTGCATGCTCAGTCTGCATCCTTCTTCCCTGGTGTGCCAGCCACTGTGAATGGCAAATTGGGTGGAAGGCAGGTAGTATGGGGTGGGGGCTGGGGTAATGTAGATAATTGGCCCCTGGGCAATTGAGAGTTGATTGTAATTAACCTAATTTCAGAAGTGAGGCTCAAGATCCCATTCCTGGAGCTCTCAAGCAATTCCAGTGAGAAATTTCTGGCTTGCTACTCTCCCTCACCTGACTCTTATCAGAGGTTTGACGATGGGGTCCATTGATTTTTGCTCCCCAGGTGACATTTGGTGGAGTCTGGAGACATTTTTGACTGTCGTGATAGGGGAGAGGGACTGGTGGCATCTGTTGGTTGGAGATGGGGGATGCTATTGAGGAGTCTACAAAGCACAGGGCCAAGTCCAGGACATGCTGTGCCAACATGTCAGGGCTGGGATATGATTCATTCAGTAAATGCTTGCTTCATAAGCATGAGGAGCCTTAGAACGCAATTGAAAATGGCAAGTGTTGGGGCTGGAAAGACAACTTATTCTTTAAGAGTGCTCATCCAGGGGACCTGAGTTCAGTTCCCATCCACCCATGTTGGGTGGCTCACAAACAATTGTAACTTCAGACTCCAGGAATCCAAGGACATCCTGTTCTAGACTCTGTTCAGAATGCATTCATTCACAGGCACAGATACACAAACATACACATACACATATACATACACATAAAACACAGCCTTAAAAATGGAGGCCAGGTGTGATTGTGTGTGCTTATAATCCCAGTGCTGGGGAGGTAGAGATAGGAGAGTCCATGGGTCTTGCTGGCCACCTAGTCTAGCTAAATCAGTGACTTCTAGGTTCAATAAGAGCCATTGCCCCAAAATGTAAGTTAGAAACTGGCGGAGGAAAACATCTGATGTCTATCTCTGGTGTCCAAGGGCATATGCACATGTGTCCATGGGCACCTGGACATGCATACACACAGACACATAGAGATTAATACAAATTTAAAAGTTGGGAGACCCACATCAGCAGTGTGAAGAAAGCTAAGAAACCCTGTGAACAAATCCTGCTCCTTGAGGAATGGAGGGTCTTTATGATGTTGAGCAAAGAAAGATGGGGAGATCTGAGGCTACATCTGTACAGGAAATGGACAGGATGCTCACTCTGGAAGGTGGTAGGCATTTGGTACAGAGCCAGGTTTTGGACATAGAATCCTTGGTTGTATTGATAGTCACATCTCAGGGCTCTTGACTGATAACATTCTGGTCTTCTGTCAAGCCTGTACCTCCCTTGGCTGATGCCTTGGAGAGGTCAGACTACAATCTTTTCTACCTCAATCTGAAATATGGCACCGTTTAAACTCTTGGAGATGCTTGGCTTTGGGGGTTTCTGAACTTGTTTTCTTCAGCAAAAATACATAGGCACTTAAATATTAATATTTTTCCTTTCTCTCTGTGAGTGCTGGCCTCTCAGAGCCTCCTAATGCGTCTGATGTAAATGAGCACCCTGTCACTGTCTATGGGCTTCCCCAAGTGACTCATTGCTAGGAAGTACCCAAGGGACTGCCACCTTTTGCAGATAAAGGAAGTTTTTCACCAAAAAGAATTTTGAGTCCTCCATCTTTCAGTGGGTCTGGGTAGATTGAAAGAGACTGATTGTCTGTTCTGTCATCAACCCACTCTGGCTTGGCATCTGTAAATGGCAAGTGGCCTAAACCTGAATGGACAAGATATCTCTGCTGCAAGATAGATGAAGCTCTTACAGACATGTCCAACCTGTGGTCTGCTTACAGCATGCATCACAGAATAGCTGTGAATGTGGCCACACACATCTGTAGATGATGATGCTGTGTTGCAAAGTCAAATGTCTATTCCTCTGTTAGAGCATTATGCTTAGCAAAGAAAAGCAGACCCAGGAGCTCATACAGTGTCTCCTGGTCACCAGACCCAGCCTGGAGCATTGACATGCAGAGAAGCCACTCTCTGGGTAACAAGAAGGTGATTGCCTGGTGGGACATTCCTGATCTGCTGGGCACTAGAATCAGGGAAAATGGCTGGGGCTTCATCTCTGCCCTGTTTCATTGGAGTGGGAAATGGAGCTTCACATTTACTTCAAGGCAGATTAGTCCCAGGAGAAACAGAGACCCTCAGCAAATGCTCCTTCTTCCTGGAAGGGCACATCCTGTGAGATGCCCAATAGCCCTGGGAGAAGGAAGGCTTCCCACCAGCTGCCATTGAGAGCATGGGGGTGGCCAGGGCACTGACTCAATGGAGGTGGACACAGACAGGGGGAAAGAAAATGAGCCTGTTTCTATTACCACATCTCTAGGTGTCCCATGCAGGTAGTGTGTGGACACTGTTAAATCCTGGATCTGATATTAGTTCTCCAGTTCTCTACCAGCCTTGATTGTTGGTAACAAGCAGCTGCCATTCATTAGCTGTATGACCTTGAAAGCTATTTGACCTCTGTGTTGGCATTTCCTCAGCTGCAACAAGCTGATGATAATGCCTATCTTATAGGAAGCTCGAGGCTTGGACCAGATTAAATATATGTATTAATATTTTATAGAGGTTATAAGACACATAGAAGATATATTCTCTTTGCTATTGTATAAATAAATATACACACATATATACCTTGCATAGATATAAAATATATTGATATTTAATATATAACTATTTAAAGTATAGTTATATATAATATAAAAATTCCATAGATCATATGTCATACCATATATATGTCATACTATATATATATATATATATATATATATATATATATATATATATACTCCCACACACATGTATATACAACTCCTGTTACAATATCCAGTAACAAAAGCCACTAGTGAATATTCATTTCACTGGTGAAATTGTGGAATGGCTTCATTTATTCATTTAAGCATTCATTCAGTGAATTAGTCAGTCAGTGAGTGAGTTAGTAAGTTTCTGTTAAGTGCCCGGCATGGGCAGCAGTATCCTCTTTTGTCATGAGGCTTATGTGCTGGTGCGCATCAAAGACACATGCAATTGCATATGATGATTAAAAATGAACAAGTGCTTAAGATAAAAAGTCACCAAGTGTGTGGGCTGTCTATATGGAGATTGTGACAGGCTTCTCCAAGGAGGGAAGTAAACTGAGGCCTGATACAAGAGAAGGTGCTGGCCATGCTGGTAAAGTCTCAGGGAGCTTTACTAGAGGAGAGCATAGCCTAACGAAGGCCAAGGAGTGCTAGCGAACATGGCCTCTCTAGGAACTGAGTGAACACTAGTGAGAAGTAGAGGGAGTGTGCTCTTCATTGGCTGCCTGGTCAGTCATTCCAAGGTGTTTTATATTTCATTCTGTTCCCAAGGAAGACAATGTAAGGCAGTGGTGTGATGGGATTTTTATTACCTGAAAGGCGTTATTGCTGTGAGAGAGAATGGCTAGGAGACCTTCACTAGTGGACAAAAAAAATCATTTTCCATGGCTGTATTTGTTGCTATGGTAGCATCAATACTTGCTTTGCTTGTCTGCCTTGGTGGACAGAAGTCCTAACAGAAGCTCCTTGGGCCTTTCCGCCTCCAGGATCTTACACTGTGAAATCTTTCTTATTCTCCCTCACCTGTTTCTTCACAACTTAGTGTGGGGATGATGGGCCTGTGAGCATGGATGATGTTCCTGGCGGGGGGCTGGGGAGCATAGAGAATCTGCCTCTTCCTCGCATGTCACCTGTGAGTTGCCCCTACTATGGGAGGGTCAGTTTATGGCCCTGCTTCTGGAGCATCAATGGCTTAGGCACTTTCCAGGTGGTCATTGAGTTGAGCTGGTATTGCCTGAGTGATGTGTAAGGTAGCAGATGACCTCAGGGAATGCAGAAGGTGCAGAAGAAGGAATCTGGAGAACCAGCCTCTCTCTGTCTCTGTCTGTCTCTGTCTGTCTCTGTCTCTGTGTGTGTGTGTGTGTGTGTGTGTGTGTGTGTGTGTGCGCGCGCGTGCGCGCGCGCGCATGTGCATGTACTCTTTTCTACTCTGCAGACAACACATGCTTCCAGAGCCACTTTGATGGTCAAGATGCTTTAGGAGAGGTAGACAGCTGCCCAAGGCTGAACACCTTGGGGAGGCTTAGGAACAGCAGAGGCTCCCAAGAGGAGCACTTTCCTGAGATAGTGTGTCTCATGTGCAGAGCTCCAAGTGTTGGATCTAAGTCCTCCAGAAGGTTCACCCCATTATCCCACACCCATCTCAAGGCTGGCTGGCTTTGGATCAGTTGAGGCTGTTCCAGTAGCTGATGAACTCTGATCTTCTCTTTCAGGGATGATACCCACTGGGTGTCTGAGTTGTCTTGGGACACCTCCACAACCGTGGTATTTTCCCATCTTCAGTTTTTTTGGCAGCTAGACAATTTAGCCTGAATGTTCTTGAAATGGGAATCTTGGAGAAGAGTGAAGCTCTGTTGAAGGGCCCTTCCTCCTTGTCATTATCTAAACAAACAGATGATTGAAATGAATGCCAAGGAAAAACCTGTAAATAGCAACTAGTCAGGGGCACTTTTCATGAAGAGAGGAAATGCTACTGAAATGTGTGCATGCCAAGGCTCTGCTGCTGTGTTGAACATGGAGTTAATGCTGGCCTTTCATTTATTCAACATGTATTTATGGATCCCTGACAAAAATAGTTACTAAGCCAGGCATGGTATCCCACACCTTTAATCCCAGCACCCAAGAGGCGTAGGTGGGCAGATCTCTGTGAGTTCAAGGCCAACCTGTTATATAGGGAGAATTGAGGGCCAGCCAGGGCTACAGAATGAGACATTGTCTCAAAATAAAAATGTTAGTAGCAACAGTTCTCATAGAATAAGGGATTCCCAAATAATCAAGATGTTTCAGTTACTGGAATTATCTGCCAACTTGAAGAGGTTGGTATCATCATTGTTCCTACTTTGGGTATGGAACAATGGGTTTGGAAGAGTTGGCCGCATCCTGAGGTCATTTAGGCACAAATATTGGGAGGGTAGAATTCAAATTTATGGCACCTCAACTGAGAATCAGTGATCCTGTCCCCATAGGTGCTCACTATGACAGTTAATCCTGTCAGTGGGATTTAGGATCATCTAGAAGACAAACCCAGGGGTCTGTGTGTGAGGGTATTTCTAGAGAGGCCTAACCTAGGATAGACAATTCACCATGAAAGTGAGCTGTGGACCAGAATCTGTCTCTCTGTTTTCTGACTGTAGACACTAGTGAGCAGCTGCCTCATACTCCTCATGGCTCACCTTTCCCTCCATGATGGACTGGACCTTCTCCCTGTCAGTCAGAACAAACACTTCCATGTTATTGTTGCTTTTATCAGACATTTTGTCAAAGCAGGGAGAAAAGTAACTCACGCTCCCTCAGTGCAGAGTCCTATGCTCAGTGGCAAGGATATGTGAGGGAGAATAGAGACTTTGGTCTTCATCTTGACTTCATACTCCAAGTCATACAGCTGTAGAACTTTAAAGTCCATTAAGAGAGTATAGAGATTTCCAGCCTGTAATTTTGGATGTGAAAGGATTCCCTAGAGGAAAATTAAGCTGAGTCATCTCCCACCTAAAAACATCACATTTGAAGACTATTGTTGGTAGGTACACATACTTCTCTTGATGCTGTGGTTGTGTTGGACAGATAGATGACTTGTCTTCTTGACCCTTGGATGCCTCATCCTCTACTTTTCCATTTCATTTCTTTCCATCCAGTTTGGTCCTGCCTCACCCATTCCCATTTGCAAAATGTCTTTGGGACAAGACATCTTTGGAGTCAGGACTTGGTTAGCTGTTTTCCCAGGATATTGCTTCCTCAAGGTGGCATATTTCATTCCATTCCTGACCCTCATGGCATAGTGACTCTGAAGCCCAAATACTCCTTCTTCTGAACTTTGTTTTACTCTCTGTCTCCCGCAGTGGGCTGTGTTTTTCTGGTTTTGATAAGGAGTGACTTCTTGGTTGTAAAGTTCTTAGGAAGTACCTTTGATGTGACCTTTCCCAGAACATGCATGGGGCTCCTGAGGTTGATGCTAGTTAAACATGTGATACCCAATATCTAATACTAATACCAAAAATAATGTAGGTTTTACAACCATTACACACAGTGAATACTATATAGAATACATCAACTTTAGCATAGTTTTCTATTTTTCTGTTTCTCTACCAGTCCTTCTGTAATCTCAAGGACTCCATGGCTGACCAGGTCCTATAAGAGAAACCTACAAAGTTCAAGTATTATCATTCTCCTCTGCTGTACCATAGAGGCATCATTTATGGGTAAAATGATCCATGGCTCAGGAGGACTAGAGAGTGCAAACCTGAAGCATAGACATGATCTAGGAAGTCATAGAGGATGACTGGGTTCGGGGTCATGGGAATGGAAGGGAAGGATAGATATGAATGGTTTGATGAGTTAGAAAATTGGCTAATACTCACTGGATGCATGTACTAAAAGAAGATATATAAAGAGGAAGTTAGTAGCTGAGTTTCTACATGAGAGTATACCTTTTATGCAAATGAGCCAAAGGGAGTGGAAGGAGATTGAAACTGACATTTGTACCTGGTGTGGGGTAGGCCCTAGACAAGCCTTCCATGTGCTGACGTCTGTCAGTCTTAACAATGACTTTGACGTCTTTGGTTTGCCTCTTCTCTTACTGATGAAGGAGCTGAAGGTCTGAGAGATTATGCTGCTCTCAACGGAGTGGGCTATGAAGCTCTTTACTGCACTTTTATTTAGGTAAGATTGTAGCTCACTTGGAACACTGGTGGAATGTGGCAAAGCCAAAGTGGAACCTCCCACCAAAATGTTGTCATTGTTTAGTGGTGAAGCAGGCTTCATGAGATGTAAGTTTTCATTTTCTGACCATGTTTGTAGCTGACTAAACTCTTGTCTAGGGGGATGCACATTATATTCTAGTTTTCTTGTGAGTTTGAGTGGGTTCTGTTCTTTCACACAGAGCAGAGGTCACACAAGTCTCTACATCTTTCATATGCATAATGCACTGTGGATGCTCTACTATATGAACAGTTCCCTGTCTCTCCTCCAGTTTCTTCTTTGCTTTCCAAGTCCATCCCGTTTTTATGGACCTATTTCACTTTTTCATATTGCTTTTTTGGTCATCCCAACCCATCACTTTTTATCTCTCTTCTTTGCCTTGGTTATAACAATGTGAATACATTCATTTACCCAGTGAGCTTGGGATCTCTTTGAGAACATTAAACGCTGCTCTCTGACCATTTTATGGCCTCTACTGTGTCTGGAATGATGCTTCCGGCCCAGGGCTGGTATGATGAAGGACATAAAATGTGAGTTTTAGAGTGAAAGGGAATGGGATGCCAATCTTGATTTCACTATTGTGTGGATAGGTGATCTTGGGCAACTTCAGTGACTTATGACATCAGTATTTCCAGTGATGAGACAAGAGCAAAGTAAGGATTATCCTTGGGAAGATTATATTTTAAAGACTAAATCAGATAATCACTTGTTGAAGGCCTGGTACCATGGCTGATGACCAGTAATGCTGGTGTATTTCCCTTCATGTTCTTGAGTGAGTGACAGGGTTATGGCATTGAGAGGAGACAATTTGCCTTGTTTAGCTTCCTCCGCTGGTCCAACAGGTGCTCTGTGAGAAAACAGGCTGCTACTCAGAGCGTGTTTACAATGAAGCTCCAATGGTTGAAGGTGGGAGGAGTGATCTGACCCTCCTCCGCTGCCTCTCAACATTTTATCAACATCCTTTTCCCTCAGATCCCTATTTTTACATAAAATCAGATTGTTTATTAATGATGTCATTTATTCAAGTGTTTGTTTATTGCCTCCCTCTCTTTCTAAAATTGAAGCCTTTTGAAGGCCAAAACCTTGTTTGATTTTCTGCCACGGCCCAGCTCCTAGCTTGAGAACTTGCTGTATGGTAGGGATCAAGTAAATGTTGGATGAGTGAATGAAAAATGAGTCGGTGGATTTCAATTTGGCTAAACAAATATTGCCTTAGTACTGACTATGGGGCAGGTTTTGAACAAGACACTGGATATAGGCATTCATAAGACAAACACTGATCTCATGAAGAAGGGGAGAAGAAGAGAACGAGAGGAGAGACAAACAGGAATGGACTGAGGCTTGGCAGAGGCTTCAGTGGGTAAAGTGCTTGCCCAAGAAGTGTGAGGATCAGAGTTTGGATCCTAGAACTCACGAAGATGTGGTGTGAGCTTGGTGTCCCACCTAATTCCAGTGCCCAGGGGCAGAGGTAGGCATTCCCTTTGACAAGCTGGCTAGCTAGACTAGCGGAAGTGGCCAGCTCTTGGCTCAAGTGAGAGACACTCCTTCAATATATAATGTGGGAAGTTACCAAGGAAGACATTCAGTGCCAGCGTCTGGCCTCCACATGAACAGGTATATGCATTCCCACACTTATAGATGAACCCTCTCACATGTAAACATGCCTACACATATGTACATATACAATACATGCATGCACATGCCAAAAGGGGAACCTTTATTTTTTCTAGTTTCTGAGCCAGAGTTGGTAGCCACATGGGTGCAGTGAAAGGGGTGGATGAACAGCCTGTGGAATGAAAGCTTAATGAGTCAGAATCATGTTCTGTTTTGGAATTGGCTTCTCCCCTACCTCACTACAGATTATCCTGGAAGGCCACTTTGCCTGGCCGGAGAAATTGACATCCCATTGAAATTGATGAAATATTTAAGCGTTTCTCCATCAGTGTGCTGAACATTGGCGTTTGGGAAAAACTCATTTAATAAGAGGCCTGACCCATGCAAATGTGTCCCCGTGTCTCCTTTTTCTATGGATTGTACAGGACCCAGGGACTGCAGGGAAGGGGGCAAGCCAGTTGACAAAAGCATCTCTGGAGATCAAGTACTAAATGGTTTCTTTATCGCTCACCTCTCAAGGAAGCTCCTGTTTCAGCTGCTGGCAGTAAGGGCAGGTTAGACCTGTGAAGTTCTTATAAATGCTACTTACAAGCTTAAGAACTTTATTTTTTTAATTGGTTCCTTTTCTTTCCATTCCTCTCTGTTTCCCCCCTCCTAAACTACTAATGCAATAGAAAGAACAAAAATTTGTAATTCCGTAAGACACAGCAACTATTGAGAGAGAACAAAGGGGCTTTTGAAACACTATAGGCGTCCAGAAAACCCCAAAACATGCATAACCCCCGTGCCTCCTTTCACTGCACAATGGAGCCCTCTCTGATGAGCTGTGGGGGTGGGAAGCCAGGCTGATACCCCCAGCACAACTCCTGTGGAATGAGAAGTAGGCTGTAAGAGGAAATGTGGGGAGTCACTGAGCTGGTTCTCTTGGAAGGATTTCTCTTGGCCTTAGCCCCTTCCTGTCACAGTCTCTGCTTCCTATCAACCATGGTTTGGGTTGCTTTGTCCTCCCAATTACTCTCTGCCATGATGTCCCGTCGTCCCTCAGGCTCAGAAGTGTGGAGCCAAGTGACCAGGAACTGACAGCCCTGACATGGTCAGCCAAAATAAACCAAGGATTTGCCACAGCCACGAAGAAAAAAACAAACAATGACTAAAAGCCTCAAACAAGCAAAAAAAGAAAAAAGAAAAAAAAAGAAGAAAAGAAAAATCAACACACACACACACACACACACACACACACACAACAAACAAACAAACAAACAAAAAACCCACTGGCTAGTCTAGTGAGTAAGGGAAATGTGTGATTTAATGGAAATCTCTGGTTGTCTAGCTGTAGACTGGGGGACATCGCTCTTGGTTTTCTGATTTTTGGGCTTATGTAATCTATTTAATACCCCTCTGAATCCTAGAGAACTATTCTGTATGATCTGTCCTGTATACCAGAGGTTCAGCCGGCCCATTCATTCTTCCTACCTGAAAATGGTCACTTCCATTTTCACATCTATTTTACTGTTTCTGATCTATAGCTGTTCTGCTCATCAGGTTATCTTTTGGACTACTGCAACATCTTCCTCACCCTCAATGATAAGTGATACAATAAAAATCTTAGCATATTTTAGGTCGTTATGAGTCATGATCTGACCCTGATTTGGAAATTATATTTTGACACTAATTACTTCAAGGTGTTTTTGAAGTGGAAACTTCTGTAAAGCTCACTGTCTTCATGTGCAGGGTTGAGCAATAAATAGGGTGAAATAATAAAAAATTCAGCAAGGGCTTTGTAGTTCACTGTTCTGTTTGGTGTTGGTAGAGAGATAATATTTAGTAATTAATCTTTAGGCATTGCAGATGGTGAGTGAAGTAATGTTTGTGTAAACACTTTTACCAAGGGTGCATCATAAAACGTGATTCAGATTTTCTCTATTTTGTTAGTACTCCTAGCATGGAGTGGGGATTTAGAAGCAATTCTCAACTCTCTGAGGCTTAGAAGAGGGATGGAGCCAGTGGATGGTAACTACAGGATCGGTTTGGGTTGGTAGTCATAGAGGAGGGCTTTCAGCTGTGGAATGGCAGCTTCGTGGGGTAGTAAGGTCCCCATCATTAAACATACTCAGGCAGAGGAGAATGGCAGCTTTGTGGGATAGTAAGGTCCCCATCATTAAACATATTCAGGCAGAGGTTGTGTTGCTCATGGTAACTGTAGTACTAGAGTTACAGATTTAACTCCTGTTTATGAGAATCTTAATGCAGAGAAACAGGCACACAGGGAAACAATAGCCATAATCCACTTCCAAGAAGCTTAAGTGCTGCAGCTTTCCAATTGCTGGAGATCCTGGGAGCCCCAGCCCAGAGGTATACATACAGGTACCTGAACACTGTCTAACACAAGGCGGATGCGTACTGTGAGCTGATTTTAAGTACTTTGCCTTCCAATATCTTTCTTACTTGCACAATAGGAAACTGACTTGCATAGTTGTATGCTCCATGGGATAGGAAAGCTGGTGACCCTGCATACATGGTCAGGCTGTTGCTTAAGCATATGACTTGGGAGGAGTCACACATGTGCAGCTACAGTGAAAGAGCAGAAGTATGCCATGCAGGTTGTGTCTAGAAGATCACCCTGATGCAGAGCTCAGACCCAAGATCCCATGCCCTGGTCTCTCAGTTTTCCAAGCTCTGTGTCACCACACTCTAATCTCATTCTTCTCTCTCAACCTTTATATGCTCAGTATTACCTACTCTGTCTCAAACTTGAGACCTTCCTTGATTTCTTTCCAGTGGTCACATTCCACATCCAGCCCCTGAGCAAATCCCTGGCAATGCCTGCAAAATATATGGAGAGTTGATCTGCATCTCCTCTCCACTGTCCCTGTGGGTGACACCTCAGCTAGAAGAGAGACTCAGCTTCCAGGCTGAGACCACTCTTTCTACCCTTCTACCCCATGACAATATTTCTACCTAATACTCAGAGGAGGCGTGGTAAGCCATAAGGTAGTTATACCACTTCTCCATCCCAGGCCCTCCAGCAGCGCTTTGTCTCATTGAGCTCAAAAGTCAATCCTGCTATAAATCTCTGTGTTAACTACTACCAACTTCGCAAAGAAGCTTCCCTAACCACAGTTGGGACTACCACAGTCTATGGTGACTCAGAGTGCTCAGCCATAGGTGGGTCATCTATAGCAACCTCTCCCAACCCAGGGCCTAGGGGTCATTGCTGAAGAAAAGCCAGAATATAAGAGCCAGACAATGGGAAAGAGCCCTGTGAACTGCCGGTCTTCAGACATTCCATGGCTGTTACATGAACTAAGAGCAGCTGTGGTTACCTGCACACAATCAAGCCAGTTAAAAATTCCAGCCTGAATGGGAAAGGGCCTTCTGAGATCCACCTGAAGCTGAGGAACTATTGGTTGGTGATGGCTGCTGAGGGAGGGTGAGTGGTTTCTCTTTGGGGCTCTGGCTCCTGGCTAGTTGCCCATGCTCCAGTGTATAGCCCCATGTGCTATGCGTCACTAACTGTACTCAGTGAATTAATCAATAAAAGAAGAATGGGTGTGGGATTGGAAGGGAGATGTGTTGAGGGATGTCTAGGGGAAGCTGGAGGAAGGTAGTGGGGTGGATATTATCAAAATATGTTGTATACACCTATTAAAATTTTGAAGGATAAATACAAAGTATTTTTTAAGAAGTCAAAGTCCTTATAATCCTAGGAGTCCTTACATGATCTGCTTTGCTTTATACCCACTGTTTTCCATCTTTCGTTCACTCTACTCCAGCCCCACTGACTTCATATTTCTGCCTCAGGACCTTTGCATCTGATCCCCTGTCTAGAATGCCTTCCCATCAGATAACTACATGGCTGTTCCCCCGAACGCTTTCCATGGTTTTGCTTAATTGTCACTCTACTGAGGCCTTAGATACATGCTACTTTTTGCAACCTATGATCCTGCCACACCTTGCTGTGTTCATAAACTTTCTGTCACTGTAATAAAAGGTAGAGATTTTACCATGGCTCAGGATTTCATAGGTTTCAGTCGGTGAGTAACTAGCCTCATTGCTTTGGGGTCATGACAGGGCAGAGCACCCTAGCAGGGGACAGGAGGTGGACAGGAGGTGGGGAAGGCTGTGGCCACAAAGCAGAGAGAGCAGGGAAGAGGGGCTTAGGTGCGATCTTCCTTTCAAGGACACTTCCCCAAGGCCCTCACTTCCCCTTGGCCCATCCTCCTAAAGGTTCCACCACCAACCAATGGTGGCACAGACTGAGGACCAAGCCTATAGTACATGACCTTTGGGAGAAAATTAAGATCCAAACCATAGCACTCTGTGTTTTTCTCCTGGCTTTGATTTCCCCGTAGCCACCAGCAGTGTTTGGTACAGTGAGTATCTTATTTTCTGTCTTTCTTTGTTCAGAATATGAGCTCAGCGAGAGGGGGGATTTTTACATGTTCTGATCATGGTTTCACTTACCTAGCGTTTAGAACAGTGCATGGTCTGCAATCGTACCTGTGAAATACTTGTTGAAATGAATGAGTGACTCTCTAAAATAATATGTTCCAAGCCTTCGGCAAGAGGTTCTGATGACTTCCTTCCTGCTCTTCCTGTTTTTTCCTTCTGTCCCTCTAGAGATTCAGGGGATCATACCTAGGGTCTCATGAGCAAGGGAGGTGCTATACTGATGTGTTACACCCAACTCCCTTTCAGAGGTCCTACTGGCCATTCATTTCTTGATTCTGTGTTTTGTTTTTTCTAATTTTGGAGGAGAGGGGATGAGACAAGGATTTACTGGGCAGCCTGGACCAGTCTGGAACTCAAGATCCCACTTCCTCAGTGTCCTGAGTGCTGGAATGACAGGTGTGCATCACTGTGCTCAGTTTCTACAGGGAATTTTCTGAGGAAGGAGGTTATGAAATGGCTCCAGATAATCTCCATCTCCAGATATTTGTGCCCTCATACCTCCTTCCCCTCCAATCTGGACTGGACCTGGAGATGTGCTATGGATATCGCTCTGTATAAATAAACACTGATTGGCCAATAGCCAGACAGGAAGTATAGACAGGACTAACAGGAGAATTGAAGAAACAGGAAGGGAAGGGAGAGATTGGCTTGAGCCGCTGCCAGGACAAGGGAGATGTAAGGTACCGATAAGCCACCAGCCACGTGGCAAAGTATAGATTAATAGAAATGGGCTAAATATAAGAGTAAGAGCTAGACAATGATAGGCTGAGCTAATGGCCAATCAGTTTAAATAATGTAAGAGTCTGTGTGTTTTATTTTATAAGTGGGCTCCGGGACTGGTGGGACTTTGCGGGAGCTGGAGAGAAATTCTCCAGCTACAGACATGCATTTGTAAAAATGTGATGTGGCTAGAAAAAGTAATAAGATACCACTTCTACAAAGATGCCTCAAAAGACTGGGTCTTCTGTCTTGTTAGCTCCCTCTTGCAGGCCCTTTTCTCTGCCTTCTTTGTTGCTCATTGTGATGAAGAAAGTTAGCATGCAGTGAGATACTCTGCAGGGCTCTGTGAGTGACATGGGGCCTTTGAACAATTGCTCATCAAGAACCAAGGCTGGATTCTACCAGTCCATATGGACCAACACCAGCCCATTGCCATGTGAGGGAACAGTGCCTTCCCCAGTGAACCTTTGCTTATAAGGCTGCAGCCCTGGCACACATCTCAGCTGTGGCTTTATGAGACATTGAAACAGAGGACTTGACTAGCCCTTCCTATAATCCTGACAGTAGAAACTCTGAGATAATAAATGTTTATTGTTTTAACTGCTAATACATTTTGGGGACAGTTTGTTACACAGCAGTTAAGTAGCAAATACACTTCTGGTTTCTTCTTTACCCAATGGAAACTGTTTTCTTTTACTAGAAGAATTAAATTCTTCTCTAAATCCGGTTTTCTCTAATCTGCAATATATTTGTTCAGTCAGTATCCCCCCTCCCCAGCCTCCTGCCCCCTTCCTTCCCTCCCTCTCTTTTTCTCCCATCTGTGGGATTCCAGGCACAGGTGTTTGACACAACTTCAGGCTCAGCAAAGTGCCTGAGACCCTGTTAGCAATGCCATGATAAGGCATGTAAATTCTCAGCACCTTCTGACACTGCTCAAGGCCAAGCCTTCAGCGAGACCTGTTTGATTATTCCAAGGCATGTCGCTGCCCAGAAGGCCAGCTGGTATTTATAGGAAGCTGAGAGTTAGGTACTGGGGGAAAATGTGTTCCAGACTGATGCACTTACTTTCAGATAGAATCGTATTCTCTGAAAAATGGCACAGGATGTTGAGCTGATAGGAAATTCACCACGATTGTATGGCTCACTGGGCTTGCATTGTGGCTGAGAAAAATCATCTTGTTGGGTTGGGGAGATGACAGTGACATCTTCTCAGCCGGCTAGTGATAGATGTTTGAGGACAGACTGGAGACGAGGCTGCATTCTTCTTCAAACTTGAAATCACCGAGTTGCATTTTAAAGTAAATCAACAGAAAAGAAGGGCACGCTGACAGAAACATCACCTAGGCTCAGCCCATCGGCCGCTCGAGCAGGTAGACGAAACAGAAAGCTTTGAGATAAGTGTGCAGAAATTCAGAGAAGCATCTTGTCTGTCATTTGTAATGGCTAAAAACTTTGAGGAAAATATATTCTCATATGGAAGGGTTTGGAGGAGGTAAGTTTGATCAATCAATCATCTAATCAGTTGACTGGCAAGTAATCATCATTCTTACCTTGTGCCTGGCATTGTGCTTGGGGCTAAGGAAATACAGTCAAAGACGATCTTAGAGTTCTTGTTAAGTTGCTCATGGAAAAACAAGTTTAAGGCAAACATATATATATATATATATTATATACATATATATATTATATACATATATATGTATGTTATATATATATATATAAACTGCAATATAGTATGGTGAGGGGTCAGGGTGGGTGGGAGGCTAAGGTTCCATCTGTAGGAGACGAGAGAGGAACAATGTAGATTTTTTTCTGAGAAGATAAGTCATGCTGGTAGGTGGCAAGCTAAAGATCTAGGGAAGAAGAGGGCATTGTGAGATGAGCCCCAGCCAGGGTTGGAGAGAAGAGATCATTGTGTAAGGTTGTCCTGAGTGCAGCAGAAATCACCTTCATCAGAGCGCATGTGATTACTTACTGAAAATCAGGCCTGCTTACTGTTGACAGGCCCTATCATTGAAGTGGTGTGAGGGGGTCACTGGAACATCACCTGATCTCAGCCACTCCCCATCATGTACCCCACAGCTAGCTGTGTGTCACTCTGCCCTAGTATTGTGTGGAAGGTTAGCTGAAGGAGGGACTCCATCTAAGCAGTTGAGGGGAAGTCTTCATCAATGTTTGGAGACTTTCCAGCATGGCTGTTTGGGGTCATTTGTGTTCCTGTGGTGAACTCCTCACCCTGCTCTTGTAAGTAAGCCTAATCTACTCATTGCTTCCCTAAACTGGACTCTGGTAGAATTCTGGTTTGTTATTTGTGCTTTGTGAGAGAAGACATTGATGAGAGAAAGTCTCCCTCCATTTCTTCTTATCACTCATCCCCACTTGTAGTTCATCTCATCAGCTCAACCAGAACTTCCTTCCTTCCTTCCTTCCTTCCTTTCTTTCTTTCTTTCTTTCTTTCTTTCTTTCTTTCTTTCTTTCTTTCTTTTTCTCTCTCTCTTTTTCTTTCTTTCTTTCTTTCTTTCTTTCTTTCTTTCTTTCTTTCTTTCTTTCTTTCTTTCTTTCTTTCTCTCTCTGTCTCTCTCTCTCTTTGGTTATTTGAGACAGGGCTTCTCTGTTTAATAGCCTTGGCTGTCCCAGAACTTACTTTCTAAGCCAGGCTGTTCTTAAACTCAGAGATCTGCCTGCTTCTGTGTCCCAAGTGCTGGGGTTAAAGGAATGCACCACCATACCTGGCTAAGAAGTATTTCCCTCTCTGTCTGTCTGTCTGTCTGTCTGTCTCTGTCTTTCTTTTCTCTTTCTTTTTTGTTTTTGTTGTTATTTTGAGACAGAGTTTTTCTGTGTAACAGCTCTGGCTGTCCTGGAACTCGCTCTGTAGAACAGGCTGATCTCCAACTCACAGAGATCCTCCTGCCTCTACCTCCCGAGAGCTGGGATTAAAGGCATGCACCACCATACCCAGCTAAGAAATATTTTTCTCTCTCTCTCTTTCTTTCCTCTTTCTTTCTTTCTTTCTTTCTTTCTTTCTTTCTTTCTTTCTTTCTTTCTTTCTTTCTTTCTTTCTTTCTTTCTTTCCTCCTCATCCTCCTTCTTCCTCTTCCTTCACCTCCTTCTTCCTCTCTCTTTCTTTTGTGGGTGCTGGGACTTGAACCCGGGTTCCCTAGAAAAGCAACCCATCTCTTCAGTTCAACCAGAACTTCTGAAAACAGCCCATGCCAGCATTTGAGCTCCTTTTTCTGGACTCATCCTCTTGTCTATTTTTGCCTGAGACACATGCTGGCCACTTTTTGAAGACTGGGACCCTTCTCTATAGCCACCATAGCAGCCAGACTCTGACAGGACACATGTCTTATGAGAGGTATTGGCTGTCTTATTGTAACAGCTACCCTTCTAAGAGTTTTTCCCCCCCTCTGAAATGGTAAACTGTATAAAGACTTGTGCCCACCCCAGGCTTGCATGTGACATCCGTGGATAAAGGAGCTGTCACTGGTTCTAGGCAGGAGTTTCTAGTCAGTATGTGGAACTGGCAGATCGCAATCAGGAAAAATGCAGACAGGACTTTGACTCTGTCATCTCAAGGCATGGCCAGTCTGATACCAGCAGCTCACTTGCCCCCTGCCCCCCTTCCCTGCTGCTAAGCAGCTGTGTGTTGTATATGGGCGTGCTAGGTTTCCAGTTAGATGGAAAACATATCATCCCTTTAGCAAACATTTGTGGAGTCCCTATGCTGTGTCCTCTGGTAGGATTGCCAGCAGTACTCCTCTCCCTCCCCTCCCCCCCTCCCCCTCTCCCCATCTGCCTCTCTCCCCCTCTCGGGCTCTAGAAGCTGCCTTAAGGAGAGCAGCAGCCCATCTTCGCTCTGAGCAGAATGCAGAGTGGTCTCTTTCCTTGTTTGCTCCCCACAGATCCCTGTCCTCATCTGAGCCCATGAGGTAGTCCTCCAGCTTGCAGGAAGCAGCGATGCCCACCGTTTAGCATCTGCTGCTCTTACACAGTTGGAGCTACCCAGCAAGATCTGTAGGCTAGATGGCTGAAACCACACGCTTGTTTTCTCAGACTCCCATGTCACTGTTCTGCCTAATGCAGTTTCTGGTACAGGCTCTTCCCCTGTTTGGCAGTCAGCTGCCTTTCTACTGGGACCCCACGTGGCCATGTAGAAAGAGAGAGCTCTCTTCCACAGTCTCCTCCTCCCTTGGCTTTACTTCTTCCTCTTCCTCCTCCCCCTCTTCTCCCTCTGGATATCTTCCCTCTCTCTTCCTGTTGTTCTCTTAGATTGTATCCCCTCCTCCTCCTCTTCCTTGTCCTCTCTTTCCATCTTCCTTCTCCTCTTCCTCTGCCTTCTCCGCTTTCCCCTTCTGCCATCATCCCTGTTAAGACCCTGCTCTTATTCCTCATTCAACTTAACTTACCTCCTAAAAGCCAAACTCCAAATGTGACCCCACTGAGACTTATATCCTCAACTTAAATATTTGGGGGTGGAGTGGGGGGGTTACAAGCCAGCTCAAAACCCTGCCCACCTCCCTGTCTGACTCCTGATTCCTGACCCAGGCCTGAGACTTGGTCCTCTGAGTGAAGGTATCACTAAGGATGTAGATGGTGGTGGCCAAGGAGGAGGGGCTCAGGTGAAGTAGCTTGTCTCATCCAAACAGCTTGAAGATGGGTGTTTCCTGTCAAGCTCTATATAGCAGGTACAACAGTTCTCCTAAGCTGACTCATTTATTTGGCAGGTGTATCATGCAGCTTTCTACAAGGTAAATTGTGTTGCTGTGGTACAAGCTTTGTCTCCTCGTAGAGAGGAGAAGTCACAGGGGATGTGCATGCGGACACAAGGCAGACAGAGAGGAGCCTTGACTGGCACCATTGCATGGTGGGTGCTCTAAGGGGAGTGTCATTAAATGCATCCTAAAGCAAGTGTTCAGGGCCAGGTGGCTGGTTCTTTTAGACACGATTTCCTTATTTATCCATAAGCTGACTGTTGTCATGAGGCAACCTCTGTCTCCTCTGATAAAACTTCACAGAGAAAAGAATTTAGCCTGATTTTAAAAAAAATGCACATTTGCACTGGCAGGAATCCCAGCTGATGATGCTGCTATCAGAGAGGGGACCAGTGGGCTTGTGGGTGGTTTTCATTGAGCTGATGTTGCCTGCTGGGATCAGATGTATTGAGAACCCTAAAA
The DNA here is from genome assembly GCF_949786415.1 of Peromyscus eremicus. Lineage (NCBI taxonomy): Eukaryota > Metazoa > Chordata > Mammalia > Rodentia > Cricetidae > Peromyscus > Peromyscus eremicus. Next base: position 135,764,079 of record NC_081419.1, on the reverse strand, counting down.
AACAGGGCCCATCTTTCTCACTATCACCAAGCTCCCAGGCTTGGTGTCCCTTTCCCTGCTTTGTCAGAAGCAAGTGTAGGGAGATGATACTTAAACTTATCTAAAAGACTTCCTGCTGCAGTGGGCTCCAGGCATGCTGAAAGTAGCAGTTTAGAGGAAGGCTTCCCAATCTGGGGACCCCTTTTTTTCAGGCTGCTCAGGCATTAATCTGAGGATGTAGAACTTACTGTCATGAGTCAGACCATTCCAACATGCACAATCAAACAGTGCAGGAGAAATTTCAAGTATTTACTAAATGATTTGCTAACACATTGTCATGGAAACTGTTAATCCTTGAGGGGTCTATTCTTGAGTGGCTTCTCTGACATATGCTTGTAAGAGCTGAGGACACTTGTATTCCAATGAGCCTCAAATCAAATGTTATTTTTCAGATTTTATTTAAGAGGAAAATCTGCCCATCATTTTGGCTCTGAGGGCTGTTAGAATAAGGAAAAAATTTCTCTGACACTGGCTCTGAGTTTTATCAGGTCCAAGTGCTGTCTATCGCTACCTAATTTCTCTATGCTCCCATGTTAGTCATCTTTCCATGACAGTAATAAAATATCTGAGATAACCACCATATAGAGAGAAAAAGATCAGTTTGGCTCACAGATTTGAAGGTTGAACATCATAACTGCTAGGCCCTGTTTGTGATGGTAAACCATGGTGATATGACTGGTGGAACAAAAATGGTTTTCTTCAGTGTGGTGTTTTGAATGTGGCTCCCGTAGGCTCATATATTTGCATACTTAGTCTATAGCTGGTGAACTGTTTGAGAAGGATTAGAAGGATTAGGAGGTGTGGCCTTGTTGGAGGAGGTGTATCACTAGGGGTGGGCTTTGAGGTTTCAGAAGCCCATGCCAAGACTACTGTCTCTCCTTTTGCCCGCCTGCTTGTCTGGATCATTATGTAAAACTCTCAGCTATGTCTCTAGCATCATGCCTGTTTGCATGCCACCATGCTCCCTGCCATGATGATAATGGACTTAGCCTCTGAAACTATAAGCCAACTCCAACTAAAAGCTTTCTTTTGTAAGGATTGCCTTGGTCCTGGTGTCTCTTCATATCAATAGAACAGTGACTAAAACTACCAGAAAACAAAAATAGAGCTAAGAAGGGTTCAGGGTCTCACATTCCCCTTCAAGAGTGCGATCTCATTGATCTAAGGATCTCCAGTGATCTAAGGACCTGTCCCACTTCCTAAAGTTTCTACCACCTTCCGATAGCACCAGCCTGGGAGACAGTCAACATCTAAAGCAGGTGTATTCAGCCTGTGTCTCCAGGGCCTGAGTCTCAAGATAGCTATGAGTGCAGCCCAACACATCTGTAGATAACAGTATTATGTTGAAATGTCAGAAGATTGCTTACTGCAGATGTAAAGTATGGTGCCTCATTACTTTTAAATATTATTTTTTATTTAAGAAATAGGAAAGTTCCTATTTGATACATATATTTGGTAAAATAAATATGGAACAATGGAAAATGCACACAGGAAAAAAAGTAACAGTTGTGTGTAAGAACACATTGGTGATTAATGTGCTTGCTTTTGGTTTTATCCTTTCCTTGTTCATATTTATGTATCTGTGTGTTTTAAACACAATTGGAATAATTATTTGCATGATAGATTATTTCATATCCTGCTTTATTATTTAATGTTTGATTAAATAATGTCCCTACACTTCAGATTATTTAGAAGTCTAAATTATTGATAACAGCGTGCGCTTCAACTGCACGTGTATATCACTACTATTTAGCCAGTTTCCTATTGTGGCTGAACACTTTCGGATTCCTTTGTGTGCTTATGAATAATGCCATACCAGATATCCTTGCATGTAAGTCATAAAATATCTTCTTATAAGAGAGTTACTCTGGAAAGTGCTCAGGATGTTTAAACTGACACACAGGTGCCTAGACTTCATTCTGGGAATCTTGCAGTGACTTATGTCTCTACCAGCAGAAGCTGAATCACAGCCATCTTGCCAAAAGGATAGATAGAGCTCAAAAGAGAACAGCTCTTCTATTGGTGTGGCACAATAACACCTCTCTGGAGAAGAGGTAAAGAGGATCTACCCCTTCCCCTAAGGTTTCACCAAAGTTGACTCTGAGAAAGCCATGAGTTTATTAGGCTTGCTTACCTAGCAATAGTGAGGAGTTATGGGCAGGAGCATGGGTGGCCTTAAAGCTGCTACACTGGAAGGACTGTGCCCAATAAGGATGATGACCAATGGCTGTGTAGCTGGAGCCCTCTCCACTAGCCATTCCCAGAGAACCCCAGGTTATGTACAGTTAAGGCAGAACTGCATACAACTGGTTGGGAGGAGTGGCTAGATACTCAGGTGAGGGTCCCATGACCCTCCTTGGCACCTCCTTCTATGAGTGAATGTCAACAGTCACCTGGCCCAACTATGATCATTGTTTTGCGAGCAGAGCCAGCAGAACTCCTGAAGACGGTGGATGGTGGCTGTGAGAACCATCCTGTACAACCGAATATTTTGTTGTTTTAGCACTTGCAGCTTGTGGTAAAGCCATGATTGCGGTCATCTGTGGGAAGGGAAAGGTGCTAGGTGGGAGAAGAGCCAAAAGGTATGCCTGGCAAGCCAGTCCTGTGGGAGAGGGTGTGTGTTGGTTATGGTTCCCACTGCTGTGACAAAACACCTGTCAAAGCAGCTGAAGGAAAATCTGATGGTTAATGTTAATTATTCATTTGATAGAATCTGGAATCACCCAGGAGAGGAGGTATTAGTTAGTCTCCAGACGTGCCTGTGAAGGGTTGTGTTAATTTACTGGGGAGGATCCATTTTATAAGTAGGCAGCACCATTCCCTATGCTTGAGAAGTGAGTATATAAAAATGGAGAAAGCTAGCAGAACAAGAGACTCATCACTCTCTGTTTTCTGATCGTGGATGTGACATGACCAGCTGCTTCCAGTTCCTCCTGCCTTGACCTCCCCACCATGATGAACTAGACCTTGAACTATGAGCCAGAGCAAACCTTCCTATGTTTCAGTTGTTTTGGTCAGAGTGTTTTGTTACAGTAACAGAGAAGAGAAACCAAGGCTTGTTTATTTTGTTGCTCAGTTTGGGCATACAGCATCATGGCAGGGAAGTTACAGAGGCACGAATCTGGGACAGTTTGTCACAATGAATGCTGGCACTCGGCTTGATTTTTCTTTTTTATTAAGTCCAGGACCCCTGCCCAAGGAATGGTGTCAGCCCATTAAGGTGTGTCTTCCCAGCTCTCATAACCTCATCTAGATACTTCCTCATAGACAGTATTAGAGCCTTGGTTCCCAAGCAATTCTAGATCTTGTCAAATTGGTAATCAATATCAACCTTCATAGGATGTTTCATTCTTCTGTTTTGAAGTGAAGGAGGCCAGGTTTCTATGTGGGGAGTCGCCATCTGCCCTGGAATAGCTGCAGATATGGAAGATGTTTCTCACCAGAGAAGACAAGCTAGTCAGAATGGAGGCTCTGAAGTTACTGCCTCATGCTGTCTCTCAGCTGGCTGAAGGCCATTGCTCCAACACCTGCCTCTTTTTCTGGCTGACCCTTCCTTAGTCCTCTAGACAGGTATACCATATCCCCTGCTTTACACACCCAAAGTGACATAGCAGGGTCCATGCATAGCTCCTGCTGTCAGCTCTCCATGTTGTCACTCTCACAGACGCGTGCCAGATGCACATGGTGTATGGCATGAGGACAGATGTGCCCCAGGGAGTCTGTCCTGTGCTTGCTGCATCCTGCCCTGTTTTGTCCACCCTGTAGCTCACAGCTGCAGGTGCAGGGCTCTCCAGACAGCTGCAGTCATCCGCATCCTGTCTGGGCTCCGTCCTCTCGTCCCCTCCCTCTGTCCTACACTGGGCATCTCCAAGGGCCGTCTTGCTGGGAGCAGCTGTTGATTCGGATTTTCATCAGGACTTTTATAATTAAAATTCGAAGCTCTTCAGACATTTGCGTTCCATTACATTGAAGGAGCAGCTGTTAAAATTTGAGGTAGGGAACCAGAGGCTCGTGCAGTGCGCTTGGGGTTAGATTAATTAAGTATGTAGATGTATTTCCTCTTCTCACAGTCTGGGTACAGGACTAGGAAAGCAATCCCCACCGTCTCTGCCCTGCCCTAGTTCCTGTATGCCAGGCATTATGCTATTCCATATCGCTTGGTAGACTCGGAAACTAACTGTATGTGTGGGTCAGAGCCTGACTCTGCTCTTTGTTGTCTGAGTAACCTTGGGAAAGTTACTTCATCTCTTTGCAAAATGAAGAACACATAGAGGCCTGAGTACAGTCCATGCATAGATCAGTCAGAGTGCTCTAAAGGAACAGGCCTCTTAGAGTGACTCTATGTTAAAAGGGGGTTTATTAGATTGGCTTGCAAGATGTGTCCAGCCTTGGGTAGTTCAACAATGGCTGTCTCACACTGGAGAGACAGAGAATCCCACAGTGGCTCAGTTCACAAGCTGAGCACTTCACAAGCTGATGTCTTAGCAGACCCAATCTGGTACTGAAGGCTTGGAAGATTCCCAGGTAGCTGCTGGTCTTCAGTCTACATTGGCATCCTGAAGGAGTTGGTTCTAATATTGGTGAAGGAATGCCGCAGGAACAGGATAGATGAACTTGCCAGTGAGTGTGAGGGCAAGTGGGCAAAAAGCAAAGTTTCCTTTTTCCATGTTCTTTTATATGAGCTTCCAATAGAAGATGTGGCCCAGATATAGGATGGGTCTTCCTGCTTCAAATAATTGGTCAAGAGCATTCCTTATAGGATGTAGACCTGACTGGGTTTTAGTTGATTTCAGATGCAGTCAAGGTGAAGACCAAGATTAGCCATCTCTATGTGCCTAACTTCTGTTTGCATCTATTACTAGAATTTCATCTGTGCTCTCAACAGATTAGCATCATATCCGAATTACAGAAGAGGAAGGGAGCCCTTTGCAGGTCAAGTCATAGGTGTGCACAGGGGCCTGCTGTGGAGGACCTGCTGGGGGTAGAACTGTAGCCAGTCTGTAGGCATTGCTCCATTGTCCCACCATGACTGGCTTTTTCCTGCTCTTCTCTCCCAATCTTGGTGCTGCTTTGTCCATGTGGTCTTGCCTTTTGTCCTTCTCCTTAACCAGGATGATGGCTTCAACTCTGGAAGTTAACCAAACCCCACATTAGATCTGTGGCAAGTGGGACATCCCAGAAGAATGAGGTTTCTTATTTATTGGACCCTCAGCTTTTCCTGTCTTTTCTTATCATAGACATCTGAAGACATGTCTATAGCAACCTTAATACCCCATCTGTGTACTGTCACCCTACTGTAGCTTCTAGGGATTCTAAGAAGTGAATCACATATACATACACATGCAGACACATGGAGACACAGAGACACACACAAACAAACACACATGGAGATACAGACACACAGACACAGACAAACATACATACAACACACACACACAGACACACATATACACACACATGGAGACACAGACACTCAGACACACACACAGACAGACTCACTTACCTGCCCCACAGACACACAGACAATCACACACATAATCACATATACACACTGGAACATAGACACACAGAACCCATCACACACGGAGACATAGACAGGTAGATGTAGCTGGGGTTATCTCCTGGTCCTGCCTAGCCCACAGTCAGGACAAATCTCTCTCACCCGCCAGTCCCGCAGCCAAGTGAACACACAGAGACACTTATATTATTTAAACTGTTTGGCCTAATGGCTCAGACTTCTTGCTATCTAGTTCTTATATCTTAAATTAACCCACTTCTATTAATCAATACCTTGCCACTTGGCTCGTGGCTTACCAGTACTTTACATCCTGCTCCTCATGGCAGCGGCTGGCAGCATCTCCCTGCCTCAGCCTTCCACCTCCCTGCATTCTCCTCCTCCTTATCCCACCTACACTATCCTTCCTGCCTGGCTACTGGCCAATCAACATTTTATCAATCAATCATAGCAACATGTAGACACACAGACACACACACATGGAGACACAGATAGACAGACACACACACACATGAATAGACACAGAGAGACACACACAGAGACACATGCAAACATGCACACACACGGAGACACAGACACACACATGGAGATACAAACAAACATACATACAAGACACACACATACAGACCCCCACACAGACACACAAACACACATACACATGTGGATACACAGACACACACAGACTCACATACACACAGACACATACACAGACACACACATGGAGACACAGACACAAACACACATAGATACATACACAGAGCCACACACATACACACACGGAGGCACAGACACACAGACTCACACCTCCCACAGACACACACCAACACAGAGAAATAGGCACGCACACACACACACACAGACTCAGATATACACCAACACATAGACATATACACATGGAGACACCGACACAAACATACACAGACACATACACACATACACACACATACACGCACGGAGACACAGACATACAGACCCCCCCACACAGTTCCAGAGACATAGACACACAGACTCACACATACAGGCACACAAACACAGACATTCACATACAGAAAGACAGACACATACACAGAAACACAGACACACACAGAGACACAGACACATAAACACACATATATACATGGGTACACACAGACACACACACGGAGGCACAGACACACATATACACAACTCACACATACAGAGAGACATATGCACAAAGACATATGCAGACACATACACACATACACAGACACACATACAGACTCAGACACACACACACACACACACACACACACACACACAAAGATAGACACATACAGACACAAACGCACGTGGAGACACAGACAGACACATACACACACACAGTCATACACACACAGAGACACACACACACAGGGAGACACAGACACCCACACAGATATACACAGACATACATAGACACAACACACTGAGACACACACATACACACGTACATGGAGATACATACACAGACATACACAGGGAGATACACACACTGACATACCTACAGAGACACACTGACACACACATGGAGATATAGACACACAGAGACACACAAAGACACATGCACACAAGACCCACACACAGACCCACACACAGAGAAACATGCAAACACATACAAAGGCATGCACACACACACATACACACACAGACACACATAAACACACACACCGACACAGAGACACACACAGACACACATAAATATACACAAAGACACATAGACATACACACACAGAAACACAGACAGACACACAGACAGACACAGACCCATACACACACAGACGGACACACACAAGAAGAAGCACACACAGAGACACTCAGACCACCCCCCCCCACACTGACATACACAAACATACACAAGAAGAAGCACACACAGAGGCACTCAGACACACACACACACACACACACACACACACACACACACACACACACACCCCTCAGCAGGAGAACCTCCTTTTCAAGATACACTCTGTGAGGTAACCTGGAGCTGCAGTAGATGCAGCCCCCCTTCAATGGCTGCTCCATCTATGTGAACAGCGACAATGTTTGTGGCACCTGCCATTCCTAGCTGTGAGCACACCAAGCCTGGCTGCCACCCTGCTGGGGCTTGACATACATTATTTAACTTCATCCCCACAACAATCCTATGGGGAAGTATGATTTTTCTGTCTACTGCAGATGAAGAAGTGAGATCTGTAAAGGTTCAGAAACAGATCCCAGGATTCATGGAGCACAAGCATGAGGCTGGGGTTGTTGTTTGTGTAGTGCTGACACACCCTGTGAGTTTACTCCTGGGAATATCATCCCTTAGAATGCATAACACTCTGGTCCAAGATTCTCTGGCAAGTGCTTCCAGCAGGAGATTTCTGACTCCCTGTGAAATATGTCCCCCTCATCCCTTGTTGAATGCTGTTTAAGTTTCTTGAAGCATCAGGTGCAGTGGAATGAATTGCAGTAAGAGTGGCTTTGAGATAAAAAAAAAAAATGTTCTTAGCAACCTGGGCTGACCTGCTGGTTTCTGGAGAGGAGCCAAGAAAGGGGTCTAGACTGACATGACCCACTGCTGTATCTGTGAGGTGGAGAAGGTCAATGCCAAGGGTCTAGGCTCCTGTAGGAATGAGGAGAAGAGGAGAGGATGCTGGTGGGTGAAGTGTGGGAAGGACATCCGTGGACATTACATTGGAGAAAATTGTTTTCCATTCTTTCTAGTCCTCTGCATGTGAGGAGACCTTCTCAGTGTTGGGGTATTAGTAATGTGCTGGCCTTCCAATACGGATGATCATTTTTACCGTAGAGGAAGCAGGTTTCAGGATGAAAGCCCTAGGCGAGCAATGCTATCAGTCAGGCAATGCTATTCATACTATCAAGCCAATGTTTACTTTTCCCTGTCCCCCTCCCCTTGAATTTGTCTTTAGCTTCATGGTCTGGTTTTAGTGAGTAAGCCTGTCATTCATTTGTAGTAGTAATATAGAGATGCCCTTTAAGTAACAATTCAAAATGAACTACATTTTTTTAAAAGTATAAACTAGGAGTAGGGGAGATGATTCAGTCAGTAAAGTGCCTGCTTCAAAAACATATGGACCCAAGTTCAGCTACTGAAAATGATGTAAAAAGATGAGCATGGTCAAATGCACTTGTAATCCCTGTGCAGGGGAGGTTGAGATAGGTGGATTTCTGGGGCCTGCTATCCATCAACTTGAGTTGAACTGGTGAGCCCTGGTCCCAATGAAAGACCCTGTTTGAATCACAATGAGGGTATATCTCCTGAGGAATACATGAGGTTTACCTTTACATGCATGTACATACACATATCAAACTTGCATACACATACATTCATGTGCGTGCACACACATATGTGTCTCCTAAATATTGGTGTAAGTGGCACTAGCCTTTCACAGAGGCTCAGGAGAGTTTTGCTTAGAAGCCAGAACTTCTGTGAAAATAAGATTTGCTGGCTTCAACATTTCACTATTTGTAGTGTTTGGTTGCCATTTGAAAGGTGCCTCTCTCTTCTGCAAAATGTGCCATGTGTCCAGTAATTCTTATGTTATGGCCATGACACACCTGTACTGGATATCTTGGAGGCACTTCACCAGTGTGCAAGCTTAGCCCATCCCTGCGGTAGAAACTCAGAGACCCCTGAGCCCAGCCCAATCTGCATCTAATAAGTTCTAACAGGATTTATATAACCAAAAAACTTTGAGGACCCCAAGTGAAATCTTGTGAACACAGACTTGTCAATCAAAGCCCTCTTCTGTCCAAATCTCTGTTTGGCACCATAAGTTCACCTAAACCTTTTGAACCACTTTCTCTTTGCTGTGTAGTGAGGTTAATGCAGCCATTTTAGGGGACTGCTGTAAGGCTCGGCCATCTCCCAGCTGTGATATTCTGTGTGCATTTGAGCCATTGTGTGTAACCTCAGCTTTCTTCACCTTGGAAATGTCAAAGTGATTTCACTTGTACTTAAGCCCTCATGGTGAAGAGATTGAATTCTTATATGGATTTAGGGTATGTGGGCCCCATTTTGTCTATTTTGCTTCTACATTTGTACTTTTGGAATCAAGTTGTTTTTGTTCCCAGGGATCTCAGGTGCAGCCTTGGATGCTGGCATGCATTGTGTAGCCTGTTCATCAGACCGTGGCTGCTGCTCTGCTTCTATTACCAGAATGGAAGGCTGTTTTACACACGGGTGCCATGGCCTTCCTCTGCTGGCTATGTGCAGCATAAAGCCCAGAGATATCCCAAGACTTTGAAATTTTGTAATTGAAAAAAAAAAAAAAGAAGAGGAGGAGGAGGAGGAGGAGGAGGAGGAAGAAGTAATATTAAAAGGCAGACATAAGTTGCTGGGCGGTGGTGGCACACGCCTTTAATCCCAGCACTCGGGAGGCAGAGCCAGGCGGATCTCTGTGAGTTCGAGGCCAGCCTGGGCTACCAAATGAGTTCCAGGAAAGGTGCAAAGCTACATGGAGAAACCCTGTCTCGAAAAAAAAAAAAAAAAAAAGGCAGACATAAAAGTGGTCAGGGGAAATTCTTATATAAATCCATAGCATTTACTCAGAATACCCAGTTTAGCTTGAAACAAAGGGGGTACTGATGATATCAGACACTTTCTACCAAGGGCATCCTGGACATGCCTACAGAACATGTGGGCTCCCTGGAATTAAGGCCAAAGGCTCCGGGTTCTTTCGAACTTTATTGAGTGACCTTGTTCAGTCATCTGGCTTCTCTAGGCTCTAGTTTTTCTCAAAGGCAAAACAGCAGTGATAATGAACCTGCCTCTTGGGACTATTATTCGGATGACTGGGAAGATCCATGTGAGAAGTGTGTTGTCACCTAGCTGGTGGTGTGCAGGCGTTGTGTACCCATCTGTCACCTGGCAAGTTATGTGCAGGCATTTCCCACTGTCTGGAAGCCTTCAATCAGTTTTAATCCCTGAGGTCTTGCATATTTAGGAGGTTTTTCTGTCATTTGACTTAGAGATTGCAAATCCATGGGCCTTGAGCCCAGCTCATGGCACAGAAAATGCACTGTTCTGAATATACTGTGTTCTTTAAACATAGCTATGGGATGCCTTCTGATAGGATCTGTATTTGTCATTTTCTTGAGAATCCTATCCCTCTGTATTTCCCAGCCTGTGACTTCATTCATTTTTATTGTCTGTGAACAGAGATGCCTGGTGGTGACCTTTAATGTTCTTGATTTCAGTTAGCATCTCCAGTGCTGTGGATGCGCATGCTGTAGGTATGACTGGTTCTCCCAGTCATACTTTAGATACACAAATGACATTCGTAGCCATGGTTATAGGGCAGAGGAGAAAATGGGAAGGTTTCCCTGACTCTATTATAGAGCTTTTCAGTCTACAAAAATGGAATATTTGTCTCTTCACAAAAGAGGTAGGCATTGGGGACTACAGGAGTTGAGAACACCATAGCTTAGGATGGGGGTGCTATTTAGAGAAGGCTTCCCTGAGGAAAGCTTGATGCCTCAACTTCACTTCCAAGGGTGAGGACACCCTAGGGTCCGGGTGGTTTAGACTGTACATGTCTACAGAGATGGAGGTTTGAAGGCTGCATTAAATGCTGCAGTGTGGTTGAATGGCCTCAGCCAAACTGTGCAGGGCTGTTGATGCTGGGGTGCACAGTGGCAGCAAGGGAGCCATCGGAACCATCACAGTCAGACTTCTGCAGGCACCAGTCCTCTCCTCCAGACTGTGTTACTGCAGGAGAATAAGTGAAGCACCTACTAGTGATATGGGTGAGGCAAATGGAACCTGCCAGGGAGGCTGAGATATTGAGGGAAGGTATGGAGGGACAGGTTGGGAAGAAGGTTGACACTGTCAACTTTAGATAGGAAGGCAAGGACTGAGGTGTTTGTGGCATAGTCAGGTGGGTATATTAGGTAGGTAGGTAGGTAGGTAGGTAGGTAGGAAGGTAGATAGACCAACCTGAGTTTAGTGGAGAAGGTTAGAATAGTGATATGCAGTTGTGGTCATTGTATGGGTATTGTTATATGGGCTTGGATGTGGTATTCAAGATAAGGAGGGGAGGACTGAGTGATGAGCACTCTAGTGAAGGGTTCAGGAAGAATAGAAGAGCTCAGCAGTGGGGATCAGCAGAGTAAGCTGTAGTCTGGAAGAACAGCACAGAAACAGTGTGTCCAAACTCCAGAGGTGGGGATGGGGCACCAACTCTGTCAACACTGTTCCTTGAGTCAGTGCGATGAGGACTGAGATCTGACCTTCGGATTCAGCCAGACAGGTCAGAGGTGACCTAGAAAAGGATGGTTCATTCTCCTGTTGTGTGTGAGAACCTGGGTAGCAGTTACAAGGGACACCAAGGGGACAGAAACTCCAAGTTTGTTTTTCCTTGTTCTCGGAAAGAGCAAAGAGATGATGACTAGTGTGACTTCGACACACTTCTGTTTTGAAAGAAAGTAAGGTAACAAAACCATTATTTCAGCAATCTTGGAACATGGAGATTTAAAAAAATAAATCCCCTAACTGTACTTGCTCTGTACAATCATTGGTTTACTACTTGGATTTTCCTAGCGTATAGGTTTGTCTTTTTGTTTTTTTTTGTTTTTAAACCTACTAGAAAGACTAGCTCCAGCTCATTTGGTATCTCGCCTTTCTTGCTTAACACTCCATCACAAGCATTTTTCTATGCTGTCTCTCTGCCACGGTAACCTCAGTGGTTAAAATTCACATGATCTCATTAGGACCTGTTCCCAACCTCCATATTTCCTGTGGAATCTGAAGCTAATGAAGGGGCTGAAGCAAATGTCTGTAAATATTTTGTTGTTTTGCAAACACAGGCACTCTTAAATCCAGTTTAATGATTGCTCAGTTTAATTAAACCCTCTTGGTCTTATTTGTTACCCAGTTCTCTGCACTGATTAGAGCCCGGCCTGAGCGGAGACATTCCAACGTGTGTTGCAGCTTCTTTCCTTTCTCTCTCTTCAACGATGTGATGGGAGAAATTCAAAAGCAAGAACGTGAATCTGTTTTGTGTATTCTTCTGACCTGAATTGCACAGTAGCCTTTTGTTTGGATGAGGAGTTGCAAATCTTTTGTATGTGTGTGCCGCTTGCACCCTTTTGAAAATGCATTAAGATGTTGTTTCTAGTTTAGAACATTTATGTGCACAATATAGTGAAATTTGGTTATGCTGTATAATCATGTAACCCATGACATTTGCATGGGGGGTGTTTCTTCCCTTACCCTAAAAATCTCTTTTCTCATCTTTCCTTTTCTATCAATTTCCCACTCACTTCTCTCCCTGATGACCCTCTGCTCCAGGCAGCAAATTCTCCACTTTTGGACACTATAGTTTTGCCATTGCTACCATTTTATATAAAAGGAACCCTAGGGTGTGTGGTCCTTTGTGCTTGACTTTGTCATTTAGGCTATTCTTTTCACGATTTGAGCATCCTGTGCATGATCTAGGCTCACGCTGGGGACTCTTTCACAGTAAGGATCTACAATGCACTTACGTTTTCCTTCCTCTCTCCAACTCACCCCATTCACCTTGTTCAAACTCAAATTACTATGACTATGATAGCCTGAGAGCTCCTGTGAGTATGCTGCTGACACTCTAGCCCTTTCTCAATGCTGTGGTCCCAGGGTGGCCTTGCGTGGTGGTCATAAGCTCTGACACAGTGGACTGGAGTCCCAGGAAGGGAATGGCCTCTGAGATCAACACACTGGGGATTCCTTAATGACAGAGTTACCCTTCAGTAATCCTTTAAGGCTTCTGTGATGAAGCATGTTTGGCGAGTGATTCCTAGGCACAGTGCAGTTTATAAGATCTGTTCCACTGGGGCTGGGGAGATAGCAGAATCTGTGCAAACCGAAGGACCTGAGTTAAATCCAAAGGTCTGGTGTAAAAATCCTGGGTGTGGTAGCATTCTCTTGCAGAATTCTAATTTTGAGGAGGGCAGAAACAGGCAGATCCCTGGGGCTTACTGGCCAGCCAGTGTAGGCTATTTGGTGAGCTCTAGGCCAAGGAGAGAGTTAGTGTCACAATAACAATGTTGATAGCTCCTGAGGAATGACACCCACTGTTGTTCTCTAGCCTTCACAGGCATGTACACATATGTACACACACACACACACACACACACACACACACACACACACACACACACATCAGTAGCCACTGACAGTGCTCTGTGTTGAATGGGTGGTGGATGGGAGGGTCTGAGGTCTTCTTGACTAACTACAGGGATTTTCCCCCATTCTCTTTTAGCATTAAGTCTTTGACTTTAATTCAAATGATGTGTTTTTGAGTAGTAGGGATTTAATGAGCTAATATTTGCAAAATAAAGCCTACAGTTGGCACCTAACATATTCAGCAAGATGTTTCATGGACTGGCATCTATTGCTTGCCAGATCTGAAGCACATGCAACTCATTTTTGTTTATTTGTTTTTTAAACTTAAGGGCTTGGGCCACCTGGCCTTAGCATTTTCCAACTGCCATTTCTGGTGGGGCCCCCATAGGAGCATCATCTCACACCTTAGAGGCTTAGTCTCTTCATTGCTTCATCATCAGCTTTTAGCTCGACATCCCAGCTCAGATGGTGGGGTCCAAGTGCTCTTGGTCTCAGGAAAGGAGAAAAACCCAGGGAAGGAAAAGCACGGGGCACATCTATTTCATCTGCTTTCCCTACTGCTGTTAGCTGTGCTGTTTGAGATGACTCTGTATTCCCAGCTGCTGACCACTGCAAGGGCCATCCCTTGTGGTTTCCTTGATTGAGAACCAGCCCTGAAAGGTTGGACAGGTTCTCCCACAGCCTGTAAAGAGAGCACAGCTCCAGGAGTGTTTGGTGTTGAGTTTCAAGGCACAGGTTATAAACTTTTAGTGCTGCCTTGTTTCCTGATGGCTGGCCTTAGCCTGAGATGGAGGAGTGGATGCCCTTCCCCAGGCAAGGTCTGTTTTATGTTTAGGGAGTTATGTGGATGATACAGCATGAGCTAGAAGGGCCTCTTCGGGAGTTCTGAGTGGGAAGGATGCTGCAGAGAGCAAAGGGCTGGTTTAGGCATTCAGGGCACTTCAATTCAGCCTCTTCCTTTTAGAGACCTACCTGATGAAGAATTTACATGTGAGTATACATGCCTTCTACCTGTATATGTGTTCTTCACCCTCATGGTGTAGTTCATGCTCTGCCAACTGTATGCCAGCTCCAAGCAGTGGCTGGGACTTTGTTTCCCTTCATCCTGAACTGCAGACACTGTCAAAGGACAAACTGTAACTATGAACAGCTGTAAGACAGAATTTTGGAGGGGAGACGCTGTGGTAGTTTGAATGTAGTTGACCTGCGTAAGCTCATAGGGAGTAGCACAATTAGGAAGTGTGGCCTTGTTGGAGGAGTTGTGTCACTGTGGGGGTGGGCTTTGAGGTCTCCTATGTTCAAGCCACACTCAGTGTGGACACAGACTCCTTCTGCTGCCCGTGGGTCAAGATGTAGAAATCTCAGCTCTCTCTGCAGTGGCATGTCTCCCTGCGTGCTGTCATGCTTCCCACCATGATGATAATGGACTGAAAAAGCCCCTGAAACTACAAGACATCCCCAATTAAATGTTTGCTTTATAAAAGTTGCCAAGGTCCTGGTCATGGTGTCTCTTCACAGCAATAGAAATCCTAACTAAGACAGATGCTATTCCAATAGAAAGGAGAGTTTCCATGGGGAGACCTGTCTGTGTGGGGTGTGTTGGCTTGTATCTGAACTATCCCCCCTCCTGTGTTGGTGTTTTGAAGTTTGTTCTCTAGCTGGTCGTGCTGTTTTGGGAGGAACAAAAGGCTGAGGAACCTTTGGGTGCTGGGGCCTGGCTAGTAGAAATGAGTCATGATTAAAGGCAAGTCCTCTGAGGTTGTAGCCCAAACCCTGCTCTCAGTTACATTTCCTGCTTCCTTGTTCAGTGTGACGTTGAGGAGCCTCTGCCACATGCTCTTCACTGTGGCGTCTCCGTCATGAAGAACTAAGAGTCTCCGGAACTGTGAGCCAGAGTAAATCTTTTCTACCTTCAGCTGTTTCTGCCAGGTGCTTGGGTAATGCTGATACAAAAGTAACTACTGTAGAGTGAGTAGAGGGATGGCCTGATGATTAAGGGAACTGGAAGTGTTCTTTAGTGGTCAGCCAGTCGTGGGAAGGGTCTGGGGTGCAGGGAGGAAGCCTGAGCCCTATCTGATCCAATCACACTGGGGTGATTTGTCTACAGTGGTTAGTAGTGCAGCTAGACTTCCAAGACAAATGGTGAGAATTAGAAGTCCCTATGTGGCCTTGTCATAGGTACGCTAAGGTTGGCCACAGTTTTATGTAAGCCGTATGGGGAACATGGTTGTAGGCAGAGAGCTCTTTCCTGGAACACACAGGGCTGGAAGGATTCTCTACCAAGAACACAGGGCTTTGGTAAAGTTCAGACTCTGCTCACCTCCATACTCACCCTGCTGTATGGACAGACAACAGTAGCTCATATCTCACACTGGCCCCCAGGGCAGAGAGAATCATGGGCCTGATGCTGCCCAACTGGGTTCTTACTGCACCTGAGCTAGAAGGAAGACAGTATCTGGAAGATGGAGAGAGCAAGTATGAGATCCCTGGTACTCAGGCTCAGGTGGGCAACGACATTGTAGAAATAAGACACTCTGAGACCCTGTGACCGCTAGTGAGTATAGCTTGGGGGATGACAGCATCGGCACCATTCTCCTCTGCCCTCTACTTTACACCTCCCCGTGGGTGCAGCAGTGGAAGGTCCTTTGTCTAAAAAATGATGGAGGACGAAGGAGAAGAGTTCACCAGTTCTATCTCCCACCACCAAGTTCCAACTTAGGTAGCCATCCTACCACTGGCTTTGTGATTTCTGGAGGCCCTTTCTGTATCAGTGAAATGATAACAGTGATGCAGGTCTTACCTCCCAAGTTCCTAAGCCCCAGGGAGTTCCCTTTTATTCTGGACTGATTGGAGGGCAGAAAACAATGTGGTTTCACTGACTGGGTGTTTACCGGTTCTCAGGTCTTCTTTTGGTAATGTCCTTTTAAACGGCAGCGATTCATCTGTCTCACGCAGTAAGACTACAGATACATTGTGAGGTATACCATTAGAGCAGCTGTCTCTGTTACTCCGACCTCTACGGATCAGGGTGTGTGGGCGAGTCTGGTCCACTCTACAGATGGATGCACGTTACCTCACTGGGCAGCCTGCCCCAGCACAGGGCAAAGCCGGGAAACCAACACAAAGCTTTTGTGTGTGTTAGAATGCAGCTTGCAGAGGACTTTCAAGGCAAGCCAACTACTGTCAGGGCAGGGACTCCCCAGCCCTTCCTCGTAGCCCTGCCAGGTTTGAGAGCTGTATCTGAGAGAGTGAGTGATCTTTCTGTAGGGGCCTCTAAACTAAACCATAAGCTTAGACTTTGTAATGGAAGCTCAGATTTCTAAGCACATTGTGTAGTGCAGCTGGGCTCCCACAGGGGCCCTAAAATGGCAAAGGCGGTAATTCTGGGAGCCATTTTCTCTTTCCTCTGACCACGAAACATTAACAAAGATATTAGCACAACCATTTTACTTCAATGGCCAAAGTTTGGGTTGCCTCTGTTTCCTTAATTGTATCTTTCTTTCCTACCCCCTTTATCTCTCAGTTTATTAAGTCATTGGATTGCATATTTGGGAAGTAGGCCATTAGGGAGGGCTGAGGGTTCAGATAATTGGAGGGGGAAAAAGGTGCCCTAGAGCCATGTTTTCAAGGCTCCTGCCTCACACAAATTAGGTGCTGTGTGTTTGATTATTTTTTTAACTTTATGCTAAAGTTTCAAACCTATACCAAGGAGGTAAACGGCTTCCGTGATTACCACCTTGTGGTTGATCTTTCACTCATGCCCAATCCGCTTACCCTTCATGTGTCATTAGGATGTTTTCCCCATTATTGAGCAGATTGCCTTATGCCGCTGCTTTGTGAGAAAAGGCTCCCTTCACCTCCAGCACCGGCTCACCCCTGACATTTGGTGCTTCCCTGTCATTTTCACATTAACAGAGAATCGGATGCAAGGGGTCAGATGGTTTGTAATCTGTTGACTCTCACTTGGAGTGGCCAGGAAGCACTTGTTCTTGTTATCAAATAGTTCTGTCATTTTTATTGCAAAGTGGTCTTCCATTGCATAGAAGCACGTGCATTTGGTTTCTTTTAACCCATGTTCTAAGGATCCAAGGAGTATGGAGACTAAAACTTGGTCTTGCTGTGTAACACAGACAAGGGTACTTAAAGGGCCTCAGCTCCTAAGGAAGGGGGATTTTAGCATAGTTAACTTGTCATCCACGCTTCTTTGAAATGAGGTACCATGACCAGAATGTAGTATAAAATAAAATAAAATTGAAATGAGCAGGTTATAAACTATAAAAGGCACTGTCCTTCTGGCTTATACTTAAAGTACTTCTAGGAGATACTGTGAATGAAGAGATTGCCTAGGGTAGGTCCACAAATACTCTTCCCAAGACAGCAAAGACAATTCGGTTGTGAAATTTGTCAAAAATGTTTAGGACACCTACACAAATGAAGATGGATGCAGCCATTGAAAATAAAACAAAAGAAAATAACAGTAGTCGTACATCTATGCTGGTTGGTGGTCTCATAAAGAAACAATATGCCTCTCTACAATAGAATTTGTAAAACAGACTTCAACAACCATATGAATAACCCAATGACCTCAAGAAGGGACTTGATAAAATCCAGTTCTTACTGCAGCTTGCAAGCCAGAAGGTAGACCAGCATCCCTAGGAACTGAGAGATGAGGCCTTGTAGTTCTCAACAAACAATATTCTAATCTAAACCTAGTTTTATCGTTTGCCATAAAGACAATACGAGCATTGTGATTAAAGTCACTGTTAGGGTTGTCTGAAAGCCCCATAACTCATGTGAAAAGATGTAACAAATAATGTTTTATGTTAAATTATATCACTCGAAAGAATGTATGTTGAGGTACTAACTTCCAGTACCAAGAGTGAGGTCACTGGGATTCAATCCAATCAAGTATGCAGGTGTCCTATGAAAAGGAGAAGAGTAGCTGCAGAGAGAGAGAAAAGGTGCTGTGTGTAGACTTGAAGAGAAGAAACGCTATGGGAAGATGGAGTTGGGGGTGGTAGTAGTACATCTGTAAGCCAGTGAGTCCCAAGAGCAGCAGCAAACCTCTGGGAACCGACAGCCCTGAGAAGGAGCCATCCCTACTCACCCATTCATTACCAACTTTTGACCTCAGAACTGCTTGGCACGGATATGACTCCTAACACTTCACTGGCATTCACTGTGTGTCAAGCTCTGTTTGGAAACTAAGGCAGAGAACTTTGCCACATTTTCCAAAGGCCGTTCAACTAATAAGAGGTGGAGCACGGATTTAATTAGAGGCAATCTACTTGCTGAGCTGCTACCTCACATCATTAGCTGTATCATATTCAGACCCACGAGAATTACACAGAATATCCCAAAAGTACTTTTAAAAGTAAAATGTAGGAGCTGGAGAGATGCTTCAACAGTTAAAGACTACTTGCTACTCTTTCAGAGGACCTGAGTTTGGCTCCCAGCACCCAGGCCAGGTAGGTGCGTTACAACTGCCTGTAACTCCAGTTGCAGGGGATTTGGTGCCCTCTTTTGGTCTCCTTGGATACCTGTACTCATGAAGTGCAGACATATGCACTCATGCATACTCACATACATATAAAATAATAAATAATTTTTAAAAAGTAAAATGTAATTAGATTTATATACTCATCATCCACTGTAGTTATTCCTGGGTGAATTAAATATTTAAATGTACTTATAACTTAACAAGAGAACCACAGATGATATAAGGAAATATTAATTTCTTCTGTGGTATCAAATATCTGTGAAGAAAAATGTAGCATCTTAGGATGTGATTTCTAGATTTTGCTTCATATTCTACAATACATGCACATCAAAAATAATTTAGAGGATAGAAGAAAAAAGAGGATCACTTATAACTGAGACTATATTAAATAGATTAATGTCTTTGCTATATAATAACACAAATTAGAATAAACAGTCCAATCATAAATGACCAAAGGGCATAAGTAGATAATTTATGAATGAAGAAATACCAGTGGTTGGTTGAACTTATGAAAAGCATTCAAGCTAATATTCAAATAAAAACTGAAACAAAGGGCCTCTGTAGTTCACCAATTAAATTGACAAAGATTAAAAATAATGATGATATTCAGTGCTGGTGAAATTGCAAGGGATTTAAACAATATTCTATATTATAAGTTTTGTTAATTGTAATAACTGTTCTGGAAGGTGATTTGAATATGTATATAATTATAATATAGATCCTTTATTCCTAAAAACCCAATGTTCAGAAAGTTATCCTAAGGAAAGAAACATAAATAAGCCTTAAGGTTTATTTCCTTGCTTTATGAGTATCAAAATATGAAAACAACAAAAAATAAAAGATTGGACTTATCAAAGGCATATAAGATATTATGTCAAGGATTAATATTTGCATTTTAAATAGTAAAATGGGAGAATACTCCCAATAAAATATAACAATGTAATATAAAAGCTGGTTGGGTGGAAACCTCTTTATCCACCATGCTTCTAATATTGTTAAGAAAATAAATGCATGTATCTATAAGCAAAAAAAAAAAAATCTCAACAACCATAGATCAAATATGACCAGGGTAACTCCTGGAGAGATGAGCTTGAAGGAGATTGTGTTCTTCATTTTTCCCCCAAATTACCTGCAATTAAAAACTGTCATTTTTTTTTGCATTAGAATAAAACCAAAAAGCATGACTTATACAGGCATATGCATATGTAGGGATAAAATACAAATAAATGTATATAGAATGCTCTTATGTAACATATTGTAGCGCCTGCGCTACTACCCGTTCACCATGTCCGAGGGAGGGGCTGAGGATTAAAACAGAGACAAGACAGTGGGTCATTCGTCTCAGTAGAATGCCGTTTATTGAAGAAGGGAAGAGGCCTTAAGTACAGGCTTACAGCACAGTGGGAGCACCCCAGAGGGCAGAAGTGCACTACAGATGTTTTACATTCTTGGATCCTAGCTGTTTACACCAATATGCAGGATACACAAACAAGAAACCTCTGGTAAGCTGTTCAGGAGGAAGGAAACCAGCAGGGAATTAGCATAGGGAGGACATCTGATCAAGGTCAGCAAGCAAGGCAACAGCTACCCAAGGAACAGGGGTCAGGGCCCAACAACATATGTACAACTTTCTGGTGTTAATTACAGTCCCAAAGGCAGTGCTTTCCAATGTATGGCACTAGTAGATATTTTGATACTTGGGACCACTCTTCAGCATATCACCCTCACACACTGGATCTTGTCAAATTTTTGTGACTATAGGATAACCAGAATTGGTAGGTGCTTCTTATTCTCTATTAATAGTTAGGGCTTACTAAAATGTGGGCTACTAGGTTATTAATATATTTTACAGATGTAAATCCTTGGACATAATAATAATGATTGTATATTTAGCTTTTAAAGTATGCTAGACTTCCCTCTTCTGGATGCTATGGTCTCCTTTAAAGAAGTGTGTGTGTGTGTGTGTGTGTGTGTGTGTGTGTGTGTGTGTGTGTGTACCAAGACTAGACTCACAAATGATGTGATATGACTGTGTTAGGTTTGGGAAGGAGATACTGTGACTTAAGAAGGGGCTCTCTTGTGATGTATTTGAATAAAACTTGCTCTGTAATAGTGTCTACCTCATTTTTATCTTTATTGGGTATAGCTGTCTTTTACAATACCCTTTTGAGTATCATTGAATAAAAGAGTTGTTTCAAGACTCACTGCAATGGGCAGACCCAGTATACACCTCTCACTCATCTGTCTGGTTGATTCCAGAAAATTGCAGATTCCTTGGGGAGTCACTAGAACCAATTTCTTTTAAGTCCGCTTCCAGTCAATACCATTTCTTCTGTTTAAGTTTCCAGTAAGAGCTGGAGAGTTTGCTAGTCCATGAAACCTCTATCACTTCCCAGATGACAGGGGTAAGAGGAAGGGTCATGTGAAGATTCCTATTGATTCAACCACATGGTTTCATGCTGCTTCCAACATGGTTCTGGCATACAGTTGGCAACCAAGGTCATATCTCCTGTGTGTGTGTGTGTGTGTGTGTGTGTGTGTGTGTGTGTGTGTGTGTGTGCATGCGCACTTGTGTATACACAGATACATACATATATATGTATGGAGGCCAGAGGTTGCCATCAGGCCATCAGGTACCTTTCTTAATCACTTTCTACTTCAATTTTTGAGACAGGTTCTCTCACTGAACCTGGAGTTCACCCATTGGGCTAGGTTGACTGACCAGCATGTCCCAGGACCTTCTGCCTTCTCTTCCATGAGGATTAGAGGCATGTGATGATGTGCTTGTCTTTTATGTGAGTGCTTAGGATCTGAACTCCGGTCTTCATGCTTACCTTTTACTTACTGATCTGTCTTCCCAGTCCCTAGCTCTGTTTCTTAAGGCAAGCCTCCAGGAGACTCCAGGTTTTAGCTTCTGTGAGAAACCTTTGTTAAAGCTTCCAGATGGAGATCAGCATAATTCTAGTGTGTCTAAATCAAAACAGCTTCAAACTCCCAACCAGGCAGCAGGATTCCTACAGGATCCTCAGGGACTGTGGGCTGGAGTGTGTCCTATGGTTTGGCCTGGGGCTTCTTATGAGAACATAATCTAAAAATCTTCAACCAAACCACCTGTTGGATTAAAGAGGACAAGGTTGACGGCTTTATAGCATCCACTTACAGGGTTCAGAGATGTGACCGTGGCATGGAGAGGATAAAGAAGCAGAGAGCATGGGAGCACAAGCAAGACTGAAATAGCGATTGGGCTTAGTGCGTCTTAGAAAACTGGGCAAATGTCTAAATTACAGTACTTTAGCAGAGCGGTGGACAATAGCAATGTTTTTTGCATTGTTGTTGCATGTTTTCATCCCAGAGGTAAAATCCAAAATGTTTATATGAAAGCAAGTGCATGTAAGGGAATGTAACATATCTCGCCTCCAAGGCAAAACTCATCTCCTACCTGAGCCCCAATGTGAAGTTAGGAACACAAGACAGGCTGCATGTGGGTGTAGTAGAGGTTGATAAATGCTGGCCAGGTCATGGATGCCTCCATCAGAATGTGGCATGGGGACCAGAGAGATGACTCAAAGGATTGAGGTGCTTTCTGCACAATTCTGGAAACTTAAGTTTGATCCCTGGAACATGTAAATGTGGAGGAGAGAACTAAGTCCACAATGTTGTTTGACTGCCACATGCACTCTGTTGCACCCTTTCACATTACGTACACGGCATTTTATCACAATAATTGAAACCCTAACTGAGACACATCATCATCAAGAAAGATGGCATGGACTGGCCACTTCCAGGGCAGGTGCCTGTCACGTTTGTCTGCATCCTGTGAGAGTGTTGCAGAGTCCTGAACCCCACGTTACTGGAGAATAGGCTCCAGGTTGCTCTCTGTCACATTCCATTCCAAAGCCCAGAGATGGGCCTGGCAGTTTGTGCAGCGCGTCATATGTTTTATAAAATGATCCAAAGCAAGATCACTTTAGTGACAGTTGGGTAAGCCTGCTGTATGATTTCCCCTCCAGTTTGCTTTTCAGCATATTTTTCTTTTGAAAGTGAAAGGCAGGAGGCAAGGCCTGTGGAGTAGTTAGAGTTCTTTAAGGATGTACACAAGCAGAAAATAAAATTTAATCTGGGTTAATAGAATAAGCACATTTTGTGTGTGTGTGTGTGTGTGTGTGTGTGTGTGTGTGTGTGTGTGTGTGTGTGTGAACATATGCATGAAAGAGAGAGAGAGAAAGAGAGGGAGAGAGGATTACCATAACTAGTTGCCATGGATATGCCTAGTGCCGTCAACTCATAGCTTATTTATGATCACTTAATGCAGAAGAGCACATACAATAACCTGGAATATTATAGCACGTAGGTGAAGGGACTGTCATAAATGAGAATTCTCAAGAGTCCTAAACTGTATAAACAATGATGTGAACCTGAAGGAGAGTTTAAACTAGCTATTAATAATAGAGAATAGGTCTGAGGAGATGGCCCAGTGGTTAAAGTACTTGCTTTATAAGTGTAAGGACTGGAGTTTGGATCATAAGAACCCATGTAAATACCAGGTGAGCATAGTTGCTTGTCAGTAATTCTAGGCCGAGACTGGGTATCCATCTAGTCTTGGCCATCAAGACTAGACATATCTATGAGCTCTGGGTTTGACTGAGAATGCCTCAATGGATAAGGTTGAAGAGCAATTGGAGATGATTTCTGACATCAACTTCAGGCCTCTACATGCATATGTACCATCACACACAGGTGCTCACACACATGCAAAAACATGCATGCATATACATGTATACCACACACAGACATTAAGAGAGAAAAAGGAAAATCCTAAGTGAAGAAGAGATAATAATCAAGCTGCAAGAGGGGACATTTTTAGTCTCTGTCTCTAAAAAACATGACACTGTGAGGCTACTATTGTTGAGAAATAATCCTAGGGTCAGTATCCAGAAAGTCAGAGAGACAATAGTTCTTAATGCTGTTATTTTTCAGGATAATACAATGTTTGTAGTGGTTCTTGGTTTCTAGAAATTAATTTTTTTCTTGTGACTCCTTTTCTCATTTTAAATAACTAGTGTCTGTTCTGAGTTTACATTTTTTTCCTTGAAGATTGTACCTTTACCAAAGTGTATATCCTTTAAGCTTCACAAAACTCAAAATGCTTCTGGAAGAGTCACAGAATTATCATATTCTGATGAAAAAAATCACTCTGGGAAAGGATAAGTGACTGGTCCCAGGTCCTGGGTGATGGGCTGGGCAGCACGGATCCTTCAGGCTCCTCTTCACCCATTGGACGTGCTCTGCTTCCTCAGCAGGGCATGTCACCATACAGCTCCTGTTCTAGAGTTGACAGGTGTTATATCTGTAATGGCCAGGGCCCTGGACGACCAAGGAGGGTTCTCTGCTCAGCCTTCTTCAGACTTCCAGATCTTTCCATCTCTAGGAAGTGTTCAAAGACTTGGTGGCTTACAGAAGATGCATCTCTTGTGCTGGCCTTAGAGCTGAGTCAGCTTTTCAGCATGAGTTGTACGGGGCTCACGGTGGCTTGTTATTTGGGGTATTGCTGTTGGTACTCATCTTCAAAGCCATGTTACTGTTTCCCCCCTTTTCATTCTGCTCTCAGCTCCTGCCCTTCCAGAGTGAGAGCTCTACTAGATGCTTACAACAGTGAGGTAGGAGAGCTGTTGATGCAAAAAGAAAGGATGCTCAAGTGAGACCCACCCTCCCACCCCAGCCCTTCTATCCTGACCCTGACATCCCAACTGGCAGATACTCCTGGATCTTCCAGAGTTCATTAATTATTTTCATACTGAGCAATTCTTTTAAGAATGGATCCTGTGGTGATCCTAGGCTTTTTGGACGGGCTCAGATTGTGTTATTTGGTCCAATGCAATGAGGGACAATGTCTGTGGTCTGTCTGCTGTTTTCGATTTCCTTGTCCATTTCCTCCAATGTTGAGGTGGGAGGGCTTGACATGTGGGCATTTATGCTGCTGTTGGTTCCGTGCTTTGCGTTTTATTTACTTTCTCTGAGAGTCTTTGAGAATCTAAAAATTTATCACCTAATCCTGTCATCTTTTCATTTTACCTCAGTTTCTCTCTCTGTGGCTTTGTCCTCTTGTTTTAGAGAGAATATGTGTATGTGTGTGTGGGGTGGTGGTGGTGGATTTGTGTGTATATTCATGTAGAGGCCAGAGGCAAACTTCTGGCATTATCCCTCAGTTAAGTGTTAACCTTATTTTTTAAGACAAGGTCTCTGGGTCTCTTGCTGGCCTGGAACTCACCAATTTAGCCTGGCAGGCTGGCCAGCAACTCCCAGGGATTTGCCTATTTCCATTTCTCCAACTCTAGGATTATGAGAACACACCACCACACATAGGTTTTTCACTTAGACTCCGGGGCTTGAGCTCAGGTCCTTAGACTTGTACAGCAAGCACTTCACTGACTAAACCATCTCCCAGCCCCTTAACGAGGACATGTAATGCTCGCTAGTCCATGCTAGTGCTCTTTCCATTAAATGATAACAATGCTTTCTTTTTCTATTTCTCTTGAACTCATTTTCATAATTTATGATTCTTATTTTCCTCCCAAAGATTCTATTTCATGACTGTAGGTAGGGGCATCAGGAGAGGGAGAGAGAATCTAAACCAGGTCTTCTGTTGAGACCAGTGACATGATTAGATTCCTAATCATTAGATGTGGCATGTTTTTGAACTTGGGTGTTGACATCGCCAGTCTAGTTAATTCTAGGCAGAGGTTTAACAGTTTTCCTGTAGCTTCTAACAAGGATCTAACAGAGAAAGTTTGTCATTTGCATCTCAAAATTCATTTCAGTTTCTGTAATTGTATCGTCTTTTCTCCCCATCTTCTTCCCTGTTTCATTACTATGCTAGTTTCTTTTCACTCCCTCTGAAAGTTTCCCCCCTTTCCAGGAGTTTCATGGTCACTGAGGTGAGGTTCTAGAAGAGACAGCCAGGAGCTTCCAGCCAGATCCATCTTCAACGGAGTGCACTTGGCCAAGGTCATGTAGCCAGCTGGTGGCAAAGCCAAGTCTTTAATGCAAGGTTCTTTTCTCCCAGGCAGATCCTCAATCTTCAGGACCACCTGCCTCCTTGTCCTGTCAGGTCATGAGTTATTATGTGATTTAGCAAGTGGCAGCTTTGGTAGAAGTTCATTTCTGTTTCGAAGAGTTTTTGCCCGAGGTGAAGTCATGTTGGCGGGGGCTAAACTTCTGCTTTGGGCCTTTGCAGATTAAAAAAAAAATGTGCACATAGCTGAAAACTGCTAAGTGCTTGTTCTAGAGATGAGAAATGTGTTTGTGTGTCCTGGATGTGAACTTCAGGAATCCGAGAGGCCAAGATGATGTAGCTTGGAGGTACTGAGTCTGTTTTCTGCTAGGCACCTTGGCGAGCAATCTCCTTGCCTTTTGAAGTGGCCATCAAAGGGTACTTCTTTAATTCCTGGTATGGTGCCCCCTCTTCATTGGCATCTGCCTCTGCCTGGTGAGTTAACTCTGCAGGGAACCAAAGTGTCAATATTTGAGAATGGACAGGCTGGCTGGCTGAACTGAGGACAAGCTAATATAGTTGTCACAACAGTTAACCTCACCGGCCCCGAGACCAAAATCTGTGGGTTGACTCAGTACTGGCATTTGAGTGATTTAAGCTTCAAATTATTTGAGGCCTCTTTATGCTTTGGCCTTAAAATCCTTTTATTCGACATTTAATGCCCATCTAAGGTCATGGTAGAGGAAGCCCATCTGGCCACCACAGCCTGACTTGCCAAAGCTGAACTATTTGAGGGGTTTCCACAAGCAATTATATTTAGCATAATACTCAGACCTCAGTAAATATTTTATCTGCCTAGTTACCAGTTTGGTGATTTATGGAACTCTGGATGCTATTACCAGGCTTAATGAATGTGTGGGAACTTAGTCCTTACTTTAGATAATTAAATGTTAATATACTTATAAAATTAAAGTATGTGAACTTGTATCCATCAGCTGGACCTTGCTGTGTCTTAGGCTTTTGTAAGCATGACATTGTGAAATAGACAGATGATGGCCTCTGGGGAAAGAAAACTGTCAGGATCAGCAGACAGAGGGATGTGGACTGGATTCTGAAGTTGCTATGTTCTCAGTTAACTCATCTTCACAGTGATTAATTCCTGCCTTGTGGGATGTCTGCTATGATCCAGGAAGACCATGAGAACACCTGGCATTGGCTGGTGGTGGCACACACATTTAATCCCAGCACTCAGGAGACAGAGGCAAGTGCATCTCTGTGAGTTCAAGGTCAGCCTGGTCTGCAAAGCCAATTCCAGGACAGCTAGGTCTGTTACACACGGAAACCCTTTAAAAAAAATCAAATCAAAACAAAACAAAACAGCAATAACAACAACAACAACAACAACAACAACAACAAAGAGAAATACCTGGCTTGATGCTGGGGCCATAAAATACAATATTTAGTAAGGATCACTTTCTGTAGACATCTTATGGATTTGTATTAAATGTTGAAAGCGTTCTGTTATGAGAAGAGCCTAAGTGCATACCTCTCTAGCTGTTTATCTTTGTGCTTCACTATTGGTCTTCCCAGCTAAAATGTGAGCTCTATGGGAAAGAGAGGGCCATTTCTGTTTGTCTCTGCTTTATCTCAGATACCTAAAATAATGCCTTGCTTCCAGTAGACAGTTTATTGATGAATGAAATCCAAATGTGGGTTGTAAATCCAGAGGGTCATAGGGAGGAGTGGGGATTTCCAAGCTGCCCAGTTCCACTGGTGTTTCCACACAAAAGACATTTGATAGAGTTGACAGAGCTTGTGTTTGAGTTTGAACCAAAATTTGTCCTAATCACGACTCTTGTCTTTTGTAAGGTAGACACAGGGAAGTCATTTAACCACCTTCAGACTCAGGCTCTCATTTTGCAAAGCTGCACTTTACATCTCAAAGAGCAAATCAGGGTGGCTCTCAGGAAATTAAGGCAGTCCTCATCAGGAACATATGGGGTGGGCACAGAAGGCTGATTTTCCCAGGGTGGCATTTGAGGTCACTTTAAATGATGTGAGAGTAATTCCTACTGGGGTCTCTCAGTTCAGAAGCCAAGTTTGCCAGCCTCTCTCCTCCTCACTGGGTTCCCAACAGCTCTTATTCCCCAGATTCTCTCCCAGGTGAGTATGCTAGTTACTCCCTTCGGTGCTGTGACTAAATGCCGAACAAGAAGCAGCCTTGGGGTGGCAGTGCTTATTTTGGTTTGCAGTTTGGGGGGACACAGTCTATCATGACAGGAAGGCAGTAGAGAGTGTGCAGGAAATGGGGCCCGGCTGTAAGAGCTCAAGGTTAGAATCAACCTGCATATCGTTATCTTTTACTGAGTTTTGCCTCCCTGAAGCTTCGTCATTCATTCATTCATTCATTCATTCATTCATTCATTCTTGAATAAAAATGAACATAGGCTTCTTACCTTAGACAGGTGGACCTCCCACTGGAAGTTAGCAGATGAGTTGGTAAGCAACTGGAGAGTGTAGCTAGAGTGTAGAGGCAGCAGCCCCATCAAGCGTAAACCAAGTGGCATGGTAGAGAATAATTAGAGAGGGGAGGGGGGTATTTTTTTTTTTGTCTGAATATTTGAGAAGTCTTCTCCAGGGATTTGAATTTGAATGGAGAATCATTTGGAGTGAGCCTCATGAAGCCCCATGTATGATCGGAATGGGGAGAGCTGGAAGTGCAAAGATTCCGAGCGTGCCGGGATCTTGGCTTCAGCTTCTGAGGACTTCTGATGCTGAGGGCTCCGGCCAGAAACTTTGCTCTCCTTACCCCAAAGTATGGAAAGTTTTCTACCCGAGATGGGGCATGACCTATGGTCCTCTCTGTCTTTCGCTGCTCCCTCTAAATAAAAGTGAAAGAGACATCACTGTTGTGTGGGAAAAGATCAAAGATGCTCTTCTGGCAGCTTAGTGGGCGGAGGTCTGGCCAGGGGCCAGGGCTTCTGAGTTCTGTCCCAGCTCTGGACCCTTCTCTCTGTAGCCTTTGCACTTTTGTCTGTTTACCCACCTGTAAAATTAGTTGCTGGACCAGCTGATCCTTTGGTCTTTATGTTTGAGAGGGCAGTGGAGTCCTTGTGTCTGCTCCCATGCTGTTTGGGGGCGGAAAGAATTGCTGGTTAGTCAGGGCTTCTTTGCTGGCTGACTGGATTCTCTCCCTGACCCTTAGCTTGAGCCTTCTTTGTCTATTGTGACTGAAGATGACTCTTCTAAGAGTCATCCTCTCATTGGTAGGTTAAGGCAGAGAAAGCTTTCCATATTCTTTATCATAGTCTCTCCCAGTCATACAGTATTACAGTGCCTAGGTACAAATTGGTACCCAGTAGACTTGGGCATGAGAGAAGGTAGAGATCTGCTGCCACATGACACTGTGGGTTAGACAAAGGTCAGGCAGTCTGTAGAAAGAAGCTGATCTGAGGTTCTAATTTCCACTGCAACTGGGTATTATGAAGGAAGATACGGTCATGTTCTGGTAGGATTCAGAAGTCAAGGGGTTCTAGGAGAGGGCTTGCTTATTGCTTCTGTTACAAGTGAAGAAACATGGGCCATGGAGACTCTGTCTTGCCTGAGGGTGCTGAGGGTATTGGGGTTCCTGTGCAGTTACTTGTCACTATGGACACTGCCCATCCATCCAGGACACACAAGACAAACTTAGATATGCTTTGCTTTGAAAGATTTTTACAAGCTAAGTACATGTAAAACATTTAATATTTCCATTTTAAATTCATACACAGAGATTAAATATTAATGTATCAAGTACTCACCTGGTACCTACTGTGTGCCAGGGGCTGTTCCAAGTCTTTACAGATATTAAGTTCATTCAATCCTCTTAACAGTGCTAGGAGGTGGAAGCAATTAGTATCTTAGGCTTACAGATGACAAAAGGGAGGCCCATGGAGTTGACATCGGCCAAGGTCATATAGTTAGTCAAACAGAAGAGTTTAATGGCCGGCTCCAGGGTCTACAGTTTAACCATCCCCTGTGCTGTGTCTCCCTGGACCAAGAGTAGCTTCTTCCAAAGAAGGTAAGTATGTTTTTGAGTCACTAACTCAGTGCTCATCTTCATAGGATGAAACCAGAACCCAGCAAAGGTACAAGCAGATTGATTCTAATTTGAGGACATCACAGCCTCTGTTGCCCTATGGTTTTCCCATGGTGCTCTGCCTTGCCTTGATTTCCAAACACACTGCTGGTCTCAGAGACACTCCGCAGAAAGTTTATTATTCTTCCTTGAAATCTCCTGACTGGTTCCCATCTTTGTTACTTTCGTTTCTAGTGGGCCATATTGCTGCTCAGACCCTGACAAGGAAGAACCTGTTGATTGGGTCAGACAATATTTCCTTGTCCTTTGGGGAATGTCCATGCCATCAGAGAGGCATCATCTTATTTATAACAAATCCACCATCTGATGAGCTCTAAAACATCCTTTTTTTCTATTAGGACTATTGTTTCTATCTGTTGAGTCCATGAGTATTTGACATTGGATGACTTTATAAAACATTCTACTAATTGGATTTGTTAAAGCAAATAAATCAAACACTAATTGGAACGTGCCCTGCCATTATTTTTGCTTACTGAATTAGATATAATGGTGTGAAGGCCTTCTTATCATATTTGTGCACTTATTTAAACACCCCCCTGGCACACACTTTTGCAAATTCAATTAGATATTCAAAAAAGAAATTCAATTTATGCAAGGCTGGTTTACATTCATTCCGGGGGCAAGACTGCACTCCCCACGATACGCTGCTCACAATTAATAAGCCCTACTTAGATCCTGCCCAGCCTTCAGAGCATCTGTCGGCACAAGGGTAGAATCTCAATGACTCGGGGGCTGAAGCTCTTTAGATGTGTGTGTCCGTAAAACAGGGTTTGCTTCCTGCGCCTGCAAACTGTGGTTACTCAGGCCCCAACAGCTGGCTTAATGCACTGCTATTGCTCTCTTGATTTCTTAATTGTACAGCATGGTATTCTGTATTGTAGTTTTGTGCTGGCCTCACAAAGTGTATAACTGAACCTTCCTTGGATTTTGCCTTGGTTGGCAGACATGGTGTGATTTGAATTCAGCTGTGCCCTCCCTCTGATACTGTGTATGTCTTCTGCTCTGGTCTCCATTTTCTCGTCTGGGTAGTGGCAGCATCAGCTTTTCTAAGTCAGGGGTGCTTTTCTAAGTCAGGGGCCTTAGCATCTTCACTCAGGTGGTCCCTTTTTCTAGGGCCAGGTGTGTGGCATCAGAAGACAGTGGGCATGTCTCTCCATTTCCCAGAGAAAGGAAGAATCATTCTACATCTAAGAAATGGGAATTGAGTGTCAAAAATCACATTGCATCAGACACTCAGGTGATAGCAGGAGGTACTATATTGAAACTCAGTGATCATGTTAGCATTGGGAATGTCCATGCCACTGAATTAGGATTGTAGTCTTCATCTCAGACCTGAGTCTTCCCTAGCTTTTGTATAGCCCGAGAAGAACGGGTTTTGGATTTTTAAATGATTAGGATGATAAAGGAATGTTGTCTTATGACAAGTGGATTATATGCAGTTTTAGGTCCAGTGAATACTGGGTGTGGTGGTTCTCAACAGCAATCCTGGAACTTGGGAAGCAGAGGTGGGAGGACTGTGCATTTGAGGTTAGCCTGAATTATCTAATAAGAACCATCTCAAGTAGAACAAGATCATTCTATGTATGTATGTATGTATGTATGTATGTATGTATGTATCTATCTATCTATCTATCTATCTATCTATCTATCTATCTATCTATCTATAGAATACAGCTGTGCTGAGCATTAGCAACAGAGCTTGGGGCCACTGTGCTAAGCAGAACCAGGAGGTAGTCCCAAAGATTCCTGAGCTGCACAGGAATCTACATTCTGTAGAGTCCCCATTCCCTACATGGCATTGTGCATACTCCTTGGTTATATTAGTGACAAAGGTGAGAAACTGTAGCTAAGGTCCCAAATCACTTGACCACAGTTAAGTCCAAGTGATCAGATGAGCTATTCAGAAGAATGAAACCCTCCTTTAAGGAAGAGGTTGAAACAGAAGGCTCATGGCCAGGAACTGTGGGTAGAACCCATGAGCTGAGAGTCGCTGCTGGTGTAGCTATCCAGAGAGATTGGACCTCAGTCCTGCAACCTAAGGATCTGGATTCCACCAAAAGCCGTGTGAGTTCTAAAGAGAATCCCAAGGTCCCAAAAGAATACAGTTCTGAGGGCACCTCTTTTCCATCCTGGAAGAAGAGAAACAGTTTTGCCAATATCTGGGCTTGTGCCTTATAAATGCTGCAGATATCAAATAGGAGTTTTAGGTTGATGCATTTGTGGTAATTTATTACAAAATAATGGGAAATGAATTTACTGTTGTAGACTGTGTTTTGTCTTCCTTAGAGTCTTGTGTTGAAATCCATATGCTGAAGTCCCACTTCCAACATGATTATGTTTGAATACAGAGCCTGTGAAAAGGTTAGATGGGGTCATGGGGATGGGTAGGGTCAGTGCTCCCTATGCAGTGAAGAGATCCTAGAAGTCAAGCTTTCTTTGTGTAAGCATACCAAGGAAAGTCAGACCCTTGTGTGGAACTTTAGTCTCCAGAGCTCGAAGAAACAAATGTCTGTTTTGTATGACTTAGTTTATGGCATTTTGTTATGGCAGCGTGAGTGGACGAATACAACCCACAAAGCTGACAATATTTACTCCTTGATCCTTCATGGAAAAAGTTTGACACCCCATTCCAGTTAAAAAGTAATAAAAACTGGATAAATGGCTCATTAGTTAAGAGCAATTTCTGCTTTTGCAAAGGATTTGCATGGTGGCTCACACCTACCTATGAGTCCAGTTCCAGGGGATCCAATGCCTGCTGTTGGCCTCTGCAGGACCCAGGCACATGTACAAACATACATGCAGTCACCCACATTTATATATAGTATAAAAACAAATCTGAAAAATAAGAACAAATTTGATCACGTCTCTCTTTCTCGTTCCCTGTACCCATGTATTCTTGCTATATCAGGAGTCTATATAGCTCCTTCAGTGTTTAGTGTTAGCTATCTACACATCTGTGAGTGATACATGAAGCTCATACTATCTTCCAGCAAGGGACCTTCCTGCTTGATTCTGAGCTCCCAACTCCATCCCCGATCCTACCCTCTACATCATGGTCTCCATGTCAAGCTGAAGGTAAAGAGCCTGATCCTGTGCCTTGATCTCTAGAATTGAGGACTAGCGCAGTGTAGGCTTGCAGCAGTGAGTTATTTGGGGGTAGAAGACTCAAAGGCTGGCTCAGGACTGAGGAAGAGTGGTGTAGCTACCTCAACCAGTTCTGCTTAAAAGGAATGTTAATTGCTGTGGTGTCCTAGTCTAATGACTAAGTGTGTGTGTAGACTGAGATAGTCTGGGTTCAAAGTCAAGCTTTGTCACTTGAGATTTGTGTGATCCTGGGCAACAGTTTTGGAGCATTCTATGAGTTAGTTTCTTCATGCATGTCATGGCCATCAGTGAGCATGTCTAGCTCATGCAGTGGTTGTGATAATTAAATGACTATTATAGGTGACCAGCACCATGCTTGGCACAGAGTACTATCTATGTTATCATCCCTTAGATTAGCATCTGCTCCATAGCATTCTTCCTCTGTCCTTTCGCCCTTGTATCACCATTCCCTGACCCCAGAGCATTGCCCATCATAGTTGAGCCCATAGCAGGATAATCTCCCAGCACCTGTTGCTACAATTCTAATTTCTCTGCTGCTGCTTCTAGTCCTATCTGTCTGTCTGTCCTGTTCTCACCTTCTCTCTTCCAAGGTGGCCTGATGGTTTCTTTTTAGCTCACTATTTGACTTCCCTTCTCACTCAGTTTCAAGTCTCCACCTTTGCAGAATTGGGATAAATACTCTTAAAAGGCCCAGCCTGAACACTGAGCCCCCAGTCCCTCTCCTAGTGAAAGGTTCACTGA
Organism: Peromyscus eremicus; assembly: GCF_949786415.1. Taxonomy (NCBI): domain Eukaryota; kingdom Metazoa; phylum Chordata; class Mammalia; order Rodentia; family Cricetidae; genus Peromyscus; species Peromyscus eremicus. Next base: position 135,729,943 of record NC_081419.1, on the reverse strand, counting down.
GTTCACTGTGACCCCTAAGACAAAGGCATAGATGGACTGCATTTCCCTGTGAGGGCTCCAGCCTGGCACTTCACCATGAATAAGGTCCACTTTAATGTATTCAACTACTCATTGCATAAAGTCAAGCCCATGCTGTGGCTTGACTTTGGTGGAGACTCCCATGGCTTGCTTATGTTCTCTTAGATCTTTGGAACCTGGAACTGGAATGACACCATCCTGTGACCTCAAATGTCTCACATCCTATGCCACCAGAGGTGTTATCTGAGCTCCATGGGCATGGTGCTCTGTGAAGTTCTAGTATGTTCTGTTCTAGCTACACAGGCCAGGGTAGGAAGTGTTTCTTTGCTACCCCCATGCCAGATCGCCTCAGTTTCTGGTCATGTTTGTCAACACTGTGAGTTTCTCCACAAGTAGTACTGATCATATAGAGCAAAACCAAAGGCAAATCTCTACCTTTTTAAAAATAATTTTCTTTTTTTATGTTTGACCTAGTTTCCTATCTTTACTTAGCTTCACGGCTGGATATTAAAGGCACCACTTTCTATTCTAGAAGAAGCAGGATGAGACTCAGAGTCTGAATATGGAGTATTCTAAAAGAGGTGTGCTGGAGCATTGGGAAGCTTCGGTTCCACAATGCCAGTGCTAGTGCCCCGCTTCCTCTTCTTCATGTGTTTGAGCTGTTTCTAGGGGGTCCATGATGCTGCTTCTGAAAGATGGGATAGGCGCATCACCAGTTGAAGATAGTGTGGGTAATGGCTGATCGCAAATGGTTGATAATAAAAAGGGATGTCACTGTTGTTATTGCTAATTGTGATGTCATGCTTTTTCTCCAGCTGGTTAAGTCCCTTGGGAGTTCTGCGATGAGGTTCTGTGTAGAAAGGGAGCCAACAAAGCCATTTTCCTAGAACAAGAACTGACAGGTGACAATCCCTGGGCAAAATGTGCCCATCTCCATTATTATATATAAAGTTTTAAGAGAACACAGCCACATCTGCTTGTTTCCATATTGGCTATGGTTGCTTTTGTATTACAAAGGCAGGGCTCAGCAGTTGTGACAAAGACCATGTAGCCACAAAGCTAAAGAGATTTACTATTTAGTCCTTTGTAGAAAAGTTTGCCAAGCCCTGTCTTTGAGAAGGGGGTTGGAGTTTTCTGCTTCCATATGCAAACAGATTTACATATACATCGACACAGCTCACATACAGTGCCTGGCACACAGCAGAAGGTAACACATCTTTCGTCCCTCTTCTGAACTTAATTCTGCTCTGGGATACATAGGATCCTATCTGAGAAATGCAGAGGCAGGCACATTTATATTTTTATTGAATTCTTTTCCTCTCTCATTTTCAAAAGAAGAGCTCATGTTTAAAAAAAAATTCTGATTGGCACTATAAACCTTATTTATGCTTTAATGTCTCCTAAAGTATGTATCCCCGCACAATTTTTACTCCCTTACAGATGCTGATATGCTATACATTACCAAATCCAAATGGATTTTCAAAATCCAATTTCCTTGCTACAGTCTTCCATTTCTCTGTTGACTTTATGTTTGACTTGCCTCAGAGCATCTGGGGTTTTTGCCACATTTTGACCTCAACCTGCCCAATGAAATAGCTCATCTGTTCAAGAGGAGAGTCCTTGGGTGGTGGTTGCCATTCCCTGTCCTCCTGTGATTCTCTGAGTCTCCATCATGCTTGATGGTGGCAGCCTGAGCTCGATCTTGGGGCGGATGTAGAGGCAAAGGTGTTATTTCCTCCCCAAATGACTGTGCTAGATTTGACAGCAGTTACCTGACACTGTCTGCTGACACCTAAGGGTCTGAATAAGGTCAGTGTCCAAATGAGTTTCTTTGGGGAGTCTTTCCAACCGTATATCTTCCTTAAGTGGCCTGCCACAAATGCCTACAGAGATGGCTTGGCCTTTTGTGTTATGGTCTCTAGGGAAGACAGATAGATGTAACTTTTGGATGATCAACATCACCTACAAGACATCTTAAGGACATGAGGATTCGATGAATGATTCCTGCACTGGGTTCGGGGGGAGCTTGAATTTCTTCTCTTCTTTCCTGGTGACTCCTAAGGAACATGTCCATGGCAACATGGTTTATTGCCATTTCTGCATCTCTATGGCCCCTGGGGGTTCCTGGTTACTTCTGATCCTCTAGAATACTTAGATGTTATGACGAGAAGGTTCCTTGTGGCTATCTTGTTCCTGTATACCAGAAACTAAATGGGAATGGTTAGGAAGTTGTCTCTAGCAGGTTATGTCACCTGCTGTCAGAGTGCCCAGTCTCAAGCTCATGACCACTCTGATTCTTTATCTGTTGTCCGAGAGGAAGAAAATATGGTAATGATTGCTTAAGAAATCATCCTTAAGTATATATTTCTCTTTAGTAGTTTGAAACACTGCATCAAGCCACATGAGCAGGGAGGAGGTATCTATGTTGGTTGGCACTGGGCACAGTGGTTTGTTTCTCCTGATGCATGTGTTTGAGTGATGCTATCAATTTATATTGAAAAGGATTATGAGAAGCATTCTCATGAGACTCACTGTGCACTTCTTGTGTGGATGTAGTTTCAGATAGGGGTGGCGTTTCATTACGGGATATGAGGTTCGTCACGGATATTCCTTGTCTGATCTGTGTTCACGGACTGGTTGTCATTTTCCTCAGACAGTTTGGCGTTTATTATAAAAACACAGTATCTGGTACCTGGGAAACTTTCCCCATTGACAGAGGAGTCAGGAGCTCAGAGTCAGGCACATAGCCACGTTTAGGCAGATGGGCATGTACGAAATTAAATCATGGTTCTCCAACTCCCTCCTTCTACCTACCCAGCTTTGCTATTCCTTTTCCCGGTCCTCACTGTCACCATGCTACACATCCTGCTTCTGAATATACTGGGCTGATGCAGCGGGATGGTGACCAGTGAGACAGCGTCTCCTCAACATGCTCTGCACTCTAGGTTTCACACAGAGTGCAAATGGAAACTTATATTCCTCTGGTCATATTCTCTTCTTTGCTGAGAAGCTGGGAACCCTGTAAAAGTCCTTACTGTGGGACTGGCTGAGATGCAGGTGTGTGTGTGTGTGTGTGTGTGTGTGTGTGTGTGTGTGTGTGTGTGTGACAAAGGAGCCTGTATCTAGAACTGTTTTGTGATGAGATATTAAGATATGTATAAGCCATGACAAATTCTGGCAGAAAGCAGAGTCTAGCTATCCTAAGAAAACAGTAGCTCCAGCTAGAATATGGTGCTGCCCTTGATTGCTCTTCTTGAAGGAGCCTTCTGCTGTCACTCCTTCTTCTTTGGTTACTACCTCTTGCAGCCTCAGCCACGAAGGCCCTTGCAGCATCAGAGAAACTGACAAGGACTGCATGGCAGAGATACTTTCTGTATGTAGCGCCCGTCTCTAAGAGTTTGGCATGGTGGAGGGTCATTATAGTGCAGATCTGCTTCCAATTCATGGTTAGAAATCGTGTACCACTCCAACTTAGTGATTCTCTCACCCACTCCCAACTGTGGCCTCTGTAGTGCATGTTTATATTTGTAATTATCCTTTAACGTGCTTGTTTGTTATTGGTCTGCCTTACTAAGCTTCATACATCTCTCTGGAAAACACTGTGAGGCCAGTGCCAGCATGCTATCTGTTCTGTCACATGAGACATGGTTGAATTAGAGAGTCCCAACACAAAAGCAAATCGTTTTCTCTCCACCAGTACATCAGTCATTTCCCACGCTCTTTTTACTAAAGAAATTTCCCACTGATCTTACTGCAGATTTCAGTTTTGGTTGTGCTTCTTGGCTCTCTTAGATGTTTGCTTGTGTAACTCTTTTATTTGTTGCAAAGCACTCCTCAACCCCTGCATCTCCTGAATGGGTTCAGCCCTTCATTGCTTAGCCCAGCATTCATTGGGGTATCGTCAAAACCTGCTCAAGTGACTATAACAAAATACCTTAAGCTGAATGATTTATAAAAAATAGGAAGAAAATTTGTTCACAATTCTGGAGGTTTGGAAGTCTACAGTCAAGACAGCAACTGACCCAGGGTCTGGCGACAGCTTCTTTTCCACATTGCCTCCTCTTCATTTTATTTACATTTCACTAGTTTTGTTTAATTATCACACAGAATCATAGATTTGATTATGACATTTTCACATGCACTTTGTGCTCATTGATCTCTTCTCCTCCCCCTTCTCCATCCCCCTGGTCCTCTCCTGTCATCCTTTCTCACAATAGGCCGTCTTTTGCTTTCATGTCATATGTATTCTGTTATCCTCTTGACCTTCCCTCTTTGACAGTTTCTCACTTGACAGAAGAGGTGAGCATGCTCCCTCGTGCCTCCTTTATCCAGCCCCTATATGAGAGCCAAACCCTCATAACCTAAGTGTCTCCTTAAAATCCCTCCTCGTAATAGCACTTCCTTGGGGGTGAGTTCCAACATAGGAATTGGAGGAGGACACAGACACTGCAGTGGATATGGCTCAGCTTGTGATGGGGACAGAGGGGTGTTTAGAGAAGGGCAGTCCTGAACACCAGTGAGACAACACAGAGAAGAGGCGGACTAGAATGTGAGTGGGTATGTGTGGATGACCAGCCAGGAAGCCACTGCAGGCTCAGGCTAGTGGGCACCAGCTCCTTTTGTGGACCAGGCTGTGCTCCCTTTGGGATATCTTTCCTCCGACCTTCCACCTGGGAAAATTCTCTTCTCCTCCAGCACCCTGTGAACTCTCTCCTTCAGAGTAGTGGGCTCCCGTTTCTGGTCACAGCAGCTCTCCTTATTGGAGCCTCTATTCTAATCTTTTATCTCTTTCAATGTCACCTTGAACGGACTTACAGCCCAAATATATGCTAAGTTTATCCTTGCCAATATGAAATGGACACAGTATAATATCAGGTGATGGATGGTTTGAACTTTAGGGGAGACTCTAGAAGCACTTACTGTTGACTTTCTCATCCTCCAAATGCATGGTTGTCTAATTCCTCATCGGCTTCTTTAAACACCATGAAGCATGGGTTTTCAGTCTACATTTACAGGGGAGAAGGTGTGTGTGGGGGTTCAGAGTATATTCTGTGTTCACTTTTCATAGTCAATCCATTGAAGGACATATTACAAGGTGGATATTTCCTTCCACAGGTGGGGAAACCGAGACCCCACTCCCCACCCCAGGGATGAACCAGGTGGCCAAAAAATCACAGTTTTGCAAAGCTGAGGTGTCATGTAGTCCTGCTGTACTCTGAAGTTCCTGTTTATTCTGCAGCATCCCAGCACCCCTTGCCTGTAGCAGGAAGCCATTACAGAGACATGCCATGGCATTCACTTTTCCTACTCAGAATGAGACATTGCTATTTACTTTCTCAGGAAGTCAGATTGCAATCAATGTAACTAGCCTTATTAACTTTCTTAAATGCTGGGGTAGGGGCAGGGCTCTCAGATGCTAGAACCTTTCTTGGGAGCACCAAAGCAAATATAAAAATCTAATTTGCCTGCTTTTGGTTTCTTCTTCTTCTTCTTCTTCTTCTTCTTCTTCTTCTTCTTCTTCTTCTTCTTCTTCTTCTTCTTCTTCTTCTTCTTCATCTTCTCCTCCTCCTCCTCCTCTTCCTCTTCCTCCTCTTCCTCCTCCTCCTCTTCCTCTTCTCCTCTTCTCTTTCCCCTTCTCTTCTTCCCTACCTCCTTCTTCTTCTTTTTGGTTTGGTTATTTTTTTCCTCCAACATCTCTCTAGAGTTTAAAATTCAAACCTATAAATGAAGAGCTGATTGGGAAGGGGTAATTAACTAAGGTTCTTGTATGGGCTATACTTACCCATCTCTCTTTTGTCTACAGGTGGCTGTTCTTTTGATGAGCACTACAGCAACTGTGGATATAGCGTGGCTCTGGGGACCAATGGGTTTACCTGGGAGCAGATTAACACATGGGAGAAGCCAATGCTGGACCCAGCTGTGCCCACAGGTATGTGACCCATCATGTTTGGGGCTGAGATGGAGGTGGCTGGCTTTTACAGTGGCTCACAACAGGGAGGACCTTTTTATGGATTGAAGTGAGAGAACAGTAGGTTAATATATAGGTAATGAGTTGTCCATCTTTAGGCATGTCCAGACAAGGCTAACTGAGTTCTTTAGAATGGAGTGATAGTTACATGCCATCAGGATCCAGAGACTTTTGGGATTATTTTTACTTGGAGATTTTTAAGCTCTATCTATGCACAGGGTATCACTGAGTTTTGCTGTGGGGTCTGATGGTAATGACGTTTTAGAAAGATGAATTTGCTCCTTTCCTCTATGCCACATAAGCATGGGTTGTACACACACATCTTGGGATTTCCACTGTTAAATTATTACTACTTTGGTGAGTGCCCTAATATCCAGAATCCCAAGCTTATTTACCCAATATAAATTCTTGATGGATGCCTACATGAGGCAGGCCTGTGAGAGATGAACCTGCTGGGTTTTAGGGAATGTATTTGGAGGAGGTATATACATACTCAATGAGAACACTCAGAGTTAGTAAATTGGGCAGGGCATACCAACAAGTTTGCCTGGTGATGTAAACCAAGATGTGCTATATCCCTGTGAAAATTAAGATCATCCTTTTGAACAGTGGGAAAGCTAATTGGCTATAGGACATGAGAAGACATTGCGGAGACTTCCTGGCCTGTGACTCCATGTAGTGCATATACTGTCTTATATTCCACCAGCCCCTCAGCCCTCCCTGAGGCTCACCCATGTTATTCTTTGCTAGTTCAACCTGGCCTTAAGCACTAGAGTTCTTTGGGCTTGTTCTGTACTCTCCTCATGGATAGCTTCTCTAACACCATTGATTCAGGTTCTATCTGAACACAGATAATGACAGCATCTGTGATTCCCACTGCCATGTCCTCTTAGCCAACTCTGGGAAGAGGGTTTCTTGATGTCAGTAAGTAGAGGCAGAGATGATAGAATCTGGAGGAAGAAGTGTCCTCTCTGACTTTGAGCTGGGCTCCAAAGCAGGAGATCCCTGGCTGGATTTGTATAGTTCCTACTAAGGCATGCATCATATCTATTTCTCAGGAGTATCTTGAGTTCAAGGTTATCTCAAAAAGAAAGAAAGAAAGAAGGCTGAGGTACTAAATTGGAAATTTCAGGTTAGGTGGAATCTTATTTTGCCTGATCAAGGGTATCAATTGTCACATGTCCCAGTGACTAAGGCAGTGTGGGAAAACTATATCTGTTGCCCCATTATTTTTTAGTAATGCTGACTTCATTCCTGCAGTCCCAGTTATTCATCCCATTAGGATCCCAAGAGCTCAAAACACTTGTGCTTGATTAATTAAGTAATTCCAGGGCTGGCCTGGAACTCACTGTGTAGATCAGGCTGCTGCTGAATTCATAGAGATCTGTCTGCCTCTGCCTCCTGAGTGATGGCTTAATAGTGTGTGTCACCATCCCTACATGTTCTATGCTCTCTTGGCCATCTTTGAGTTTGATCAAATCTGGATCTTACAGTATATATATGTGTGTGCATATGTATGCATGTGTGTATGGGTGATGGGTGTGCATGCATCCATGTGTGTATGCATCAGTGTATAAATGTGTATATACATGAGTGTAAGTGCATATATGTGTACATTTGTATGCATTCTAGTATGTGTGTGTGTGTGTGTGTGTGTATTCATACACATACATGTGTTTTCTGTATCATTAGCCCACTCAAAATCATGTAGCATCTTGTGGATCCAACATTTTCAAAATTGGCCTGCCTGCTCCCTCTCTCCCTCCCTCCCTCCCTCCCTCCCTCCCTCCCTCCCTCCCTCCCTTCCTTCCTTCTTTCCTTTTTGAGATAGCCTTAAACTCAGGATCTTCCTCTTAAGTGAAGGGCTTGCAAGTGTCTACCAATACGCCTAGCTGAAAGTGATCTCTTCGTTCACCCTTTCCCCTTGTGTGTCTACTCTCTGGAATGATTCAGAAGCCAGCAGCTCTCCTTGTCTCCCCTGTCCCTGTTTGGTAGCCTCTTCATCCTAACGTCTCCTCAGCTCCGGCTACTGTAGGTTTGCCTGGTTCCTTCGCCTAGACTCTCCTTTTCTGCTGCAGACCACCTCTGCCTGTCTTCTGGGAACCTGGGGACCTTTGTTCTGGTTCTTTGAGTTATTCTTTTGAGTTCACTCCACACAGGAGCCAAAGAGGTTCTACTGGGATACAGGACTGTCTGTTCCCCTTTGCCCCTTCCTCCCTCTCCAGCTTCTGTCTTGAGGACTTTGAGGTCCCCTGCTGCTCTGAGAAGACAGAGACGCCTGTCCCCTCCAGACCCTGACAGCTTATCTCCACCCTCACCACTTCTGCTTCCCCTATGCTTGCTTCATATTGGCTCCTATCCGTTGCCGGAAAATTCCAACTCCCCTGCCTGAGGAACTCACGCACAGCAGTCCCAGTGCCCTGCTGTCCCTACTCTCCCCATTCAGTCTGGGGTGGCTCTTGGTAAAGACTCCTGTAAATGTAGCACATTTCTCCCCCCCCACACATTGTGGCTAAGGTTCCTTGTCCTCAGACGAGAGATCCATGTGACTGGGGACCACAGCAGCCTTGTTCACAGCTTCATCTTCAGCACCTGTGGGATGTGGTGTGACATACAGAGCATCCGTGGCACAATGTGCGGGAAGGGTTCGTGGATGGGGTCACTTCCTGGAGAGCTTAGTAATAAAGGCGTGAATGACAATTTAAAGGCCCATGGCACTCTGCTTCCTGATCACATGTTTATCCTGATCACATCCCCTTCCCATTTTACAGATAAAAAACCAAGGTTCTGGGAAACAACCTGGTAAGATTGCTGCCTCCTCCTCCCCTCCCACTCCCCCTCCCTAAGGCATGATCATTACTTCTAATCTTAATTTTCTCAGCCCCTTATTATAGCAGAGTGTCATTTCGTAAATATTGGATCATGCTAATACAATCTTCTGAGCATTCCTAATAGAGGCATTTGATAGTGATCGCTGGAATGAGTCTGTCAGGAGGCGCCTGTGGATCTCAGCAGCTCCATGTGCTGCTCAGGCTGAGAGGCATGGAAGTGAATTTGGATTAGGAGAGAAACTGTTCTCACAGACAGCAGCTGAAATCTTACTCATGTTCTGTAGTCCAGTAGCTTCCATCTCTTCTGAAATCTAGCTTGAGTCTGTTTATTCAGATGTTCCTCGCTGTTTATTGATCCCCTCTATGCGACAAGCTCTATGTCATACTTGGCCTGGGTGAATTGGATCTTGTCATTTTGGAGCTTAATCTCTTTAGTGGCTTGGCCTTTAAGAAGACCATGATTCACACAATGTGAGACCTATCCAGTCCTGGGCCATCTAGTGTCTTTTTCAAATGCCATTCCTTACCTCTCAGTGCTCCAGATACCCTGACTGGTCTGATGATCGGACATGTCACTTTCTTTCCTGGCGAGGGACCTTTCAACATGCTCCTTCTGATCACTGGAATGGCTTTCTCTACACTTTATCATTTTCTTCAAGTCTCAGCTCATGCAGCTTCCCGTAGAAACCTTTCCTCACTGCGCAGCTGAAGGAGGTGTTCTCAGGTATCTAATTGTAACCTCCAGTTCTTTGCTTTCAAAGCCCTGTTACAGACCCAATGTTAGCATTGCAACACCTGCAAGAAAACACCTAAGAGAAGCAACTTAAAGGAAGAGACACTTATGAGAGGTCAGGCCAAGGTGAGCTGGATCCATGGCTTTGGACCTGAGGTAGGTCCAGCATTCAGAACACCATGCAGCGCAGCGAGGGTGTGAAACAGAGGACCCCTTCCCGCATGGAGTCCAGGCAGCAAGAAGGCAGAGAGAGGAAGTCATGTCTTCAGTGATGTTTGTCCCCTAGTCTGGCTCAGTTTCCTCAGTCCCCCCTATTTTCTAGTAGTCCACTCAATTGTTAATCTATCAGTAAATGAATCCATTGGTTAGGGCCCTCATGATTCAGTTACTTCGCCAAATTCTCACTTCTGAATGTTGCAGTGGGGACCAAGCCTTCACACATGGGCCTTCTAGAGGTAATTCAGATCCAAACCACAACACACATGACAGATTAACTTATTCCAGTCTTGTGCCAGAGCTGAGCAATGCTGGCACCTGGATGCTCCTGACTCAGTTTTCTTACTTCTCACTGGGAAATCCTTGTGAGAGCTCCCTGGAGATGGCTAGGTGAGTGTGAATTGTCAGCCTAGGCAGGCCTCAGGCAGTGTTAGCTGTTTCTAGACTATTTTCTGGTCCTTGAACCTTCTGGAAATATCAGAGTAGGAACACCTGAGATCTTGTGCCTCCCTCAAGCCCACTGATACCCAGTGCTCCTTCACAAGGGAGAGACATCTAGCAGCCGATCTGGCATGAGTCAGAAAAGGCCAAAGAAGCTTCTCACTTCCCAGGATGCATTGCTACCTGAGAAAGGCTGTAGTTCAGCTCCCTGAATCCAGTACTATCCCCCATCACACTCTTCCTCATCTTCTCTGTGGAGAAGTTCTTGGGCCAGCATTCCAGGCTTCAGACCCATTTTCCATGACTCATGGCTATGGTTCCATCACAGAGGAATAGAATTAGGGGTACACCACCCACAAACCCTCTCTAGGTCTCTGTCTTATGTAACTGGTAGCTGCCATACTTACCCTTGGCGTGGGCTAAAGGTTTCCATACAGTGATCCTGAGGTTCATCCAGAGGGCATCCTTCAGGGAGAGACATAACAATGCAAGTGTTGTAGGTGCTGTGTGTGTGTGCACACGCACACATGCATGCACGCACATGCAAGTGTGCTAGTATATTGGTATGGTATGTGTATATATGCCTGGATGTGCATTTGAAGGTTAGCCTTGGGTATCTTCCTCAGTTGCTCTCTACCTTGTTTTGTTTTTAGAGAAGATCTCTTTCCTTTACCTGGCCAGCAAGCCTCAAGCATCTTCCTTTGTCCAGCCCTCAGTGCCAGGATTCTACGTGCATGCTAATACACTGAGCTTCTTTATGTGGCTTCTAGAGCTCCATCTCAAGAGATCATGCTTACATGGCAAGTGGTTTACTCATGGAGCTACATCTCCATGCCCATAGGTGTCATTTTAGAAGGTTAGAGTCTGAGGTGGTAAGGTCTGGGTGGTTCCTTGTCATGTATATAGGACATTATTTAGGTGTCAAGAAAGAAGTGGGGCTGACTCTCAGGTCACACTTCCATGTTCACAAGAAATTCTATGTTTCTCATCTTTATATCATCTTGACTTTGATTCTGATCCTACAGGGAGTCAAGATCTTAAAGTTTAGTCATTTATTCTGTGACTATCTTGAGACTTATGCTGGTCATTATGATTTCCTCAGAAAGCCTTCTGCTACACCCCCTTAATCCTTCTGTGGTGGTTTGAATATGTATGGCTCCCTTAGATTCATGTGTTTGAATGCTTGGTGATAGAAAGTGGCACTATTAGGAGGCGTGGTCTTGCTGGAGTAGGTGTGGGCTTGTTGTAGGAAGTGTGTTACTGTGGGGGCAAGCTTTGAGGTCTCATATGCTCAAAGTACACGCAGTGTGGCACAGAGTCTCCTTCTGCCTGTGGATCAAGATGCAGAACTCTCAGCTTCTTCTCCAGCACCATGTCTACCTGCATGCCACCATGTTTCCCTCCATAATGACAATTAACTAAGCCTCTGAAACTGTAAGCTAGCCTCGATTGATTAAATGCTTTTCCTTATAAGAGTTACTGTGGTCATGGTGTCTCTTCACAGCAGTAGAAACCCTAACTAGGACACCTTTCACAATCCTTCTTCTTTCTGAGTCTGGGAGCCCTTTTCTGCATCTAGCTGGCCCTGGTACTCACTCAACATCCTGTCTTTGGCCTGACCCTTCTTAAGTACTTCTGCAAAAGGGTGGCCCAGCAAGTTCTTCTCTGAACCCTTCCAGGATCGGAAACTTCCTCCCTCCCCTGCTTAACTCCCCCAAAATGCAGCCTTCTTGTTCCAGCCTTTCTATAGCTTATGACAAACTCTCCACAGTCTTAACTTTAAGTAGCTTCTCTCTGGACCACACACATCCGGGGAGAACAGAGATATGATGTAGCATGAATTTTAAAAGTTCTTATTAATAAAATCAAACCTGAGGCCAGTTATTGGGGTCAATGCTGGTAGATCAGAGAGACAGAACAAGCCACAGCTACCTCACCTTGCCATTTCCTCAGCTGGTCCTGTTTCCTCAGACTGGAAGCCTCTGAGTCCTCATCCAGAATGAATCTCAGCTGAACTGTGTTGCTCCAAAGCCTGAAAGATTAACCAGACAAATGCTTCTAGTTTCTGGTCCTCACGCCTTATATACCTTTCTGCTTTCTACCACCATCCCTGGAATTAAAGGCTCGCTTTCTGGGATTAAAGGCATGTGTTACCATGCCTGGCCTTTTCAATGTGGCTTTGAACTCACAGAGATCCAGAGGGATTTCTGTCTCTGGAATGCTAGGATTAAAGGTGTGAGTGCCACCATTTTCTAGCCTTTGTATCTAGTGGCTGTCTGTTCTCTGACCCCAGATAAATTTATTATGGTTCACAATATTTTTGGGGAACACAATACCACCACAATATACCAAGCTTAGTAGTTACCTGAATGGAATGTTAGAAAGGACAGGAGCTGGGGATAATCCAGGAAGAGCATGGAACACTCAGCAACAGGCTCACTTCTACCCATCAGTTGCTTGTGGGAGTAGATACAGCTTCCACAATGGCTCTTGGCTCTCCTTTATGCCTTTGACCTCCCAGGCCACATATCTCCACCTTTCTCTAACTGCTAGTATTTATGGAGGACTGTCATCAGCTATGGACTGAGCTGTGCCTCCTCAGAGGGCATGTAGAAGTTCTAAATGCTAGTGAATACTTGTGAATTTGATCTTATTTGGAAATGATTTGGAGTTCTTATTTCCATGATTTCATTAAGATGAGGCCATGCTGGTTATGTTGGGTGTCAGTCTAATATTACTGATAGGAGGTCTTAGGGTTTCTATTGCTGTGAGAAAACACCATGACCAAAAGCAACTTGCAGAGGAGAGGGTTTACTTTATCTTACAACTCTCAGGTTGCAGTTCCTCACTGAGGGAAGTCAGAGGAACTCAGGGCAAGAACCCAGAGGCAGGAACTGAAGCAGAAGCTGTGGGGAAGTCCTGTTTAGTGATTTGCTTCTCATGGCTTGTTCAGCTTGCTTTATTATACCATCCAGTGCCACCAGCATTTGGGTGGTGACCCCAATAATGGGCTTGGCCTTCCCACATCAATCAGTGGGAAAATTTCCCAGAGGTTTGCCTATTGGCTAATCTCATAGAGGCATTTTCTCAATTGTGCTTCCCTACTTTTAGATATGTCTCAGTTTATGTCAAGCTGACAAAACCCAACCAGTGCATTGGGGCAGAGACACACAGATCCCAAGAGGTCACATGAAGATAAAGGCAGAAATTGGAGTGATGAACCTATTAACCAAGGAAGGCCAATGATGTCCAGCAGGCAGGGGCTAGACAAGGTAGCAAAAGCTTCTTTCCTGAAGTAGGAACATGGTTCAGCCAACAATTTGATTTTGAACTTTTGGCCTTCATAACTGGAAGAGAATAGGTTTCTCTTGTCTACAGTTACCAGTTTGTGGTAATTTGTTATAATACCTAAGAAAGCTAAAGCCTAGTCAATCCTACATCAGTGCCCTGCCCATCCCCCTGCCCAGGGCACCTTTTCCACACAGGAACTTACCAGAGGGCATTGGAAAGGCTAGAAGCTATTTGATCTAATTTTCAACTCCCCAGGAGTTCAGAGATATTGTCACCTTTTCATTTCGGAGTGTACTGGGTCCCAGAGAATTAAATAACTGATCCAAGATCATGGGAGCTCCATGGCAAAGGAGGCAGACTTGGAATCCTGAACAATGAAATATAAATTGTGTGCATGTTTCTGTCATCAACTGAGTATCTTTTTAAATGATTTCTATTTGCAGTGTGATTTATGATGGTAAAAACAATGCATATTCATGCAGGGGCTATGCACAGTAGACATAGCTACAGAGAACAAAGTGAAAGTCATGCATGCATACAAATACACATAAATATGTTTCTTCATATGCTTTTTGAAAAGCATTTTCCCCTGTCATTAAATATTTCTCAAATCATGTTTTCTAAAAGCTTCAGGGTTTTCCATTCCAATGAATGTTCCACAATTTATTTAACAACCCTGTCTCATTGCATATTTAAGTTCCTTGTATTTACTTCTAAACCACATTGCAGGCACTGTTTGTGTGCATACACCAGTGTGTTCATCTCCAGTAGGACTTACCAAGTTTGCTTTCCGTGGTATATATTTCTCTATTCCCTTATGTACCCCCAAACCAGAATGGTTGTGCATTATTTTTGAGATTTGGGCAAAGAACACCATCCACATGTCAAACATGGTTGGGAAAATGCTTTGTGAATCCTAAAGCAGGAAAGGAGTTGGGATCTGATGGTAGTCTGCTCAGAGTAACGGAGTAGCTCATGGCTTGATTGCTATGCTAGATGGATGGAGACAACTTTCCAGTGGGTTTCAGACAGAATTAAATATGTGGAGATGGACATTACCTATAGAAAGCATCATGGGATTGCTAGTGCTGATTGGATGGATGGAAAGCTTGTTCATGGTCTGTGTACTAAGCTAGCTTTTGTTGTATTTCAGGCAAGGTCAACAATGTACTTGTATCTGTCACCACAGTACTGGGACTTAATATGTAATTGTCAAATTAATTGTGTGTAATTGTGCATATATGTGTGTGTGTGCATGCATGTGTGTATATGTGTAGTTGTGTACATATGTGTGTGCACATATGAATGTGTGTGCATGAATGTATGTGTGCATGAATGTGTGTGTGCCTGTGTTTGTGTGCATGTATGAGTTTGCCTGTGTGTGCATGTGTATGCATGTGTATATGTGGAAGCCAGGGGACATGGAGTACCTTTCTTGCTTGATTGCTGTTCTCTTCTTTATTTGTGGAGGCAGAGTCTCTTGCTGAATCCAGAGCTCACTAATTTGGCTAGTCTAGTCCTCCAGCATGCCTGGGAATTACCCCTTCCTCACCTCTCATGTGTGAGCATCAGGACCACAGGGTACTGCGATGCCTGTTGTTATATGGGTGTTGGGGATCCAGACTCCAGTCCTTGTGCTAGTGCAGCAAGTACTTCATCCACCGAGTCATCTCTCTCTTCAGCAGCTTTACTTTGTGTGTGTGTGTGTGTGTGTGTGTGTGTGTGTGTGTGTGTGTGTGTGTGTGTTTGGGGAGGGCTGAACATTTTCCAGAGTTGGCTCTTCTGCTACTGTGGGTTCTGGGAACCGAACTCAGATTTTCAGGCTTGCACAGCAAGCTTTAACTCACTGAGCCCTACCACTGGCCTGAGCAGTCTCATGGTATAACTCTGACATGCACTCTAAAGGCCAGCTTCTTCTACCTTTTTGGCTTCTTCCTTATTTTCCTCTCTGTCTGGTTTTGGAAGACCGTCTTGCTAGATAATTTTAGGAATCTCCCTTTGAAATGAACCTTGGTGAATTATGCAGCTAGACAATCAATCACCAAATAGCAGTCTGAGGTGGCTGCTCAGGTAACCCAGATGCAGCCACCTGGACTCTCCTGCCATGGACTTTTCATCTAGGAGTTCTGGGTCAGCATCCAGAGATTATGAGTTGGAGTGTCATGGAATAGTGGTAGTACCTGATCACAGTGTTGGAACTAAAAGATATTGGTGAACTTTTGCTTACTGGCCAGCCAGAACTGTTTCATAGCCTGCTTTTTTAAAGGCTGGTCTGGTTCTCTTTATAAAGTTTAACAGCATTCTTACAGAACATTCCTAGTTTTGACAAAGATAGTCATAGTTGACTTTTCTTGTTAGCCGCAAACCTACATGTCACACCATTATGTCTTTGTCCTACTTACTGAGCCATTTGGCTAGTGCATACATGATGCCTGTCTTTTCCTATCAGAGCCCATCTCTTCTAGGAGGCCCGCCTGGACTCTGCACAGCACTTTTCTCTCCACTGTGCCTCTGTTGTTGAGTCTATCGCTGTGTGTTGCCTCTGATTCTCCGCTAGGGCTGAGAGCCTCTTCAAGACCTGGACTGAAGTTCATGTTTCCTGCATGGAGCACATGGTGGTCCACATAGGGGCTCCATGGGTGGTGGGTTATTAGTGGAGTCAAGGGGAAGTTTTCAGCTCTGATGTTTTCATAGTCTCAGCAGCCCTGTGGTCTTCATGGCTTGTGTACTTTTTGCTGGATGAGGTTGTACTGAGGAGAGTGAACTGGTTCAAGGAAAAGGTCATTTAGAGCTTGTTTTCTGTTGTTCCTTCGATCCTTGGACCAGGTAAAAGAACTTTGGGAATACTCCCTTCTTTCATGATGAAGCGAGGCAAGCACTCACAACGTTGAGGACTGGAATTTGGGAGGGGCTCTCTGGGAGAAGCTTTGTTGCTGTGGATGTCGCTCTGTATAAATAAACACCGATTGGCCAGTGGCCAGGCAGGAAGTATAGGCAGGACTAACAGAGAGGAGAAAAGAGAAAACAGAAAGGCAGGGGAGAGACCTGCCAGCTGCCACCATGACAAGCAAGATGTAAGGTACCGGTAAGCCACGAGCCACGTGGCAACTTATAGATTAATAGAAATGGGTTAATTTAAGATATAAGAACAGTTAGCAAGAAGCTGCCACACCATAAAGTTTATAAGTAATATAAGTGTCTGAGTGATTATTTTATACGTGGGTTGTGAGACTGAAGGGGCTTGGTGGGACCTGGAGAGAAGCTCTCCAGCTACAAATGGCGCCCAATGGCTCGAGTTTCTACACAGCTACACTTTGTGCATCCCAAACTCACTTACTGTTCCTTTCAAAGTATTAATGCTGAAATGGCCCAGACACATGGTCTTTATGTGTCCTTAATCACTCCTTATATCACTAATGATGGGTTCAAAACTACACCTTCCTAGATTTCCATTCAGTTTCTCTTCCATTTTCTTCCCTCATTAACGATAAAATCTTGTATATTAATTCTTTAAAAAATGACTAGTTTGTACATATATGTTAATTCTTTCTTGTTCTTGTCTCAGTTCATCCAAATATCACTATTAACAGATTGGCAAGTGTTGAAAGAGAAAGAAGAAAAGGGAGAAGAGGAGGAGAAAAAGGAAAAGAGGCTGCTAAATGGCAGAAGATGAAGAGAAGATAGAGAGAGCACAGATGTGTAGTAATTATGCATACATAGATTCATACATATTATATAGATTATAGTAATTGTCCTGGCCATAGGAGAGTGGTATTTATACAGTAGTTATCTTGCCGCAGGGTGCTACACTAAGCAGATTAAGGACATTCACCAATGTAATGCCTAAAATATTCTTAAGTACATATTATTATCTACATCTCAGAAATGAGGAGAGTCAGGCACAGACAGCTTAAATGGCTCATCCAGAGTCACCAGGCACGTGCTTGAGTGAGGATTCATCCTCAGGAAGTCTAGGTGGGCCCAGCCTCTGCCTCCTAAGGATACAGATTCTGACTATTTCTGCAGTCCCCTGGCTGGTCTGCCATCCATCTCATCTCCCACCACTGTGTTCAGATCCAGGTTTTTACCTGCCAAGATGGCCTGCTATCCTATTGGGCAGATATACCATCTATACTCTATACTCTATACTGTATACTCTATATTCTATCTATCTATCTATCTATCTCTCTATCTCTCTATCTATCTCTCTATCTATCTATGTGCTAGGGTACTAGTTAAATAAACCTAGTACCCAAGAAATGGCAGCAGAGGAGCAGCGCATAAAGGTGCCAGGTTTCCAACACACTCCAATAGAAGACAGAGCCATAGTCTCAGATAGCTCTCAGAAAAAGGCTTACAAAGCATCTCATCCTATGAGATGGTCTCTCACGTACCTGGGACTATACAATTAATTGGGAAAACCTCATTAGCCTGTAATGACCCCAATCAGTGCAAGTTTGGAATGTTTATAGGGATCACAGAACTGGTAGAAAAAAATGGGCAGGAAATTGAATGCAGGTTTAGTAATTATAGCAGCGGATATGACTGTGTAATAATGACGGCTGGCTGTTGTTATAAACGAGAGTCCTAAGGACTGCTTTGAACAGCAAGAAAGCATCCTGCAGTGGTCAGAATGCGCATCTGCTAGATAAACAGGGCAACACATCTGTTCTAACACACATGTGGGTGGCTATTTTAATATTTGGGTTTCTAGTGACATCATACCCAGATTCCAGATGTTTCACATGCTCAGCAGTATATGGGATAGTTTTGATCTTAAGTTTCCCCCACAGGTCATGTGTTCAAGGCCTGGTCCTCAGTATGGGGTTAATGGGAGTTGATGAAACCTTCAATAGGGAAATGCTAGGAAGAGGTCTTAGGGTGTTGGAGGCCTGTCCTTGAAGGGGATAGTGGGACCTCAGCCATCATCTCTCCCTCTTCCTTTTTCCTCCTCCTACTTTTCTTCTCTACCTCCTCTTTTTCTTCCTCCTTCTCTTCCTCTTCCATCTCTTCCTCTTGTCTTCCTTTTCCACCTCCTCATCTCTTCCTCCTTTCTTTTTAGCTTTTTGGGACTCAAGGTTTTGCCTCTTTATGTGCTCCCTGCCAGATGTGCTGCCTCACTCTAGGCCCAGAAGCAACAGGAACAATTTATTATATAGGGTGAAACCTTCAAAACTCTGACCCCAAATACATCTGTCCTCTGTATAAGCTCATTCATCTCAGGTGTTTGTTAAAGCAGTAGAGAGTATACTGATACAGTATAATTAGAATTAAAAGTGATGTGTATGTGTCATTGGGATATTCAAGTGGTGAACACTGGTGTCCAGCGTGCACATGGACAGTTTGAATAAAGAATTTAATAATCAAAACTGTGCAGATGGCTCAGCAGTTAAGATCATTGGTTACTATTTCAGAGGACCTGAGTTCCATTGCCAGCACCCACTTGTAACTCCAGTTCCAGGGGACACGACACCCTCTTCTGGCATCTGTGGGTACCAGGTACATGGTACACAGACATACATGCAGGCAGAATACCCATTTCCATGAAATAAAATAATAAAAAATTTAAAAGAATATTTATAAATGTTGCGACTGCAACAACCACCATTCTATCCCTAAATATGTATACTATTTGATGAGTGATAGTCTAAGGTGTTTGTGTGTGTTTAGTATTTAATATCTCAACAACACTGTGAGCTGAATGTTACTACTCTTATTTTACAGAAGAGAGGATGTTAACTATTGCACTGAAATATTTGAAATAGAGGAATTGGTATTTGAGTCTCTATATTCTGACTCCAGATATTTTGCATTACTATCAGTTTTTCAACGAATAGGTAACTTCATGTGTTTTTGTTATGGTTGTTTTGAGATGAAATACCCCCATGTAGCTCAGGCTGGCCTTTTGTTCAGAATTCTGCCTCAGCTTTCTGAGTGTTGGGATTCCAGGTGGGCACAACTATGCCTCGTTTCAATTATGTTTTTAATATTTATAATTAAATATAAAGTTTTGTAGATGAATTTCTAAATGGTCTTACTAAATAAAAAACGCAGAGCCAAATATAGGGGTGAAAGCCATAAAGAAAGATCAGGGAAATAGGGAAAGCCACAGCTAACCTTACCTCACCAACTCAGCAGCTTCCAAATAAGGGTTACTTCCTATCTACCCATGCCTTTATTGCCTTGCGATTCTGCTATCTCATTGGCTGTCTTAGCCCAGCTACCTCACTTCCTCTTCCTACACAGCTCTGTAACTTTCTGTCTGTCTGGACAGACCTCCAGGTCTCTGTGGTTGGTTCTCGGATTAAAGGCGTGTGTTATCATGCTTAGCTCTGTTCCCTAGTGTGGCCTTGAACACACAGAGATCCTGCCTGCTAAGTGATAGTATTAAGGATGTGTGCCACTGCTGCCTGACTTCTTTGTTTACTTAAATGTCTTGCTATTTCCTCTGATCTCCAGGCAAACTTTATTTATTAAAGCACAAATAAAATATCGCCACATTTCAGCACAAATAAAATATCGCCACATTTCAGCACAAATAAAATATCACCACAAAGTATAAAAATAGAGATGCAACTGATATATACACCTAAAACTTTATATATTAATTTAAATTTTTTTGTGGGCTTCTCACTGGCAAATGGGAAGAATGGTTTACTGAAAATGTTCTTTTTTACATTAACGTAAGTGTGCGTGTGCGTGTGTGCATGCATGTGCGTGTGCGTGTGCGTGTGCGTGTGCGTGTGTATGTGTGTGTGTGTGTGTGTGTGTGTGTGTGTGTGGTCTGTGCATTTCTTAGTGGGTGTTGTGCACGTAAGTTCACATGTGTGTGGAGGCCAGAGGTTGACATGGGGTGTCTCTTCTCAATTGTTTTCCACCTTTATTTTTTGAGACAAAGTATTTCATTGAACTGGAACCTCACCAATTCAGCTGTGTAAGCTGCTCCGTGGGCTCCAGGGATCCCCCTGTTCCCAGTACCAGCCCTGGGGTTACAAACACGTGCTGCCATATCCAGATTTTTACATGGGTGCTGGGGATTGGATCTTAGGTCCTCATACTTGCACACAGCAAATACTTTATTCCAAGAATGGTTAAGTCTGATTTAATGGCTAGGGTTGATTCTGCCAGTTTGTGGAGTTGACTAAGTCTGTCAAGGTGGAAATGTGGCGTGATGAGCTAACTTCTGCTCAGTGCCAGCATCATGGAAGCAGCCATGTCCCAGAAGCTCCCTGGACAGGAGAAGGGAGAGATGAGCTTCCCTGGGCTCTTCAATCTCCTGCTGCTTTGACTGCACTATTCTCAGGACAACCTGAAGGCAGCCATGGCTGAGCATCCTGGCTGGGAAGTCCTGGTGACTTCTGCCCTGTGTTAGGTGTTGTTCTTGTAGACTGTTCATTTGCTAGGACTTCAGTTCTAGGGGCCAGAATTCTTCTGAGTGAACACTTACTTTCTGAGTGTATGCACTGTCTTTCCTAATAAGGAGGCAGGTTTTCTTAAGCTTTGGATTGACAGTGAGATTTGAATTGTCATTGTACGTACTGAGAGATTTGGTAAGAAAAGAAAATCGTTTACTACAAATAGATAGTTTCTTTGGATTTAGTGAAAATAAGATGGCTGAGGCATCTCTATAAAACAGAGACCAACAATCTGAAAAATATAATAGTCAATTGTCACCTCATTTAGGGATATCCTAGACCTGCACATGGAATCTGGTAACCACATGGGTGACCAAATCCTTGAAATATGGCTAGTCTTAATACATCTAAAATATACACCTGTTTCAAAGGTTTCATCATCAAAAGAGGACATAAAACATTTTATTTGGTGATTTTCATGTTTATGTGTTCATATAATTTTAGATATTTGGAGTTTGGTAAAATTATTAAAATTGATTATAAACATTTTTAACCTTTCAGATATGGCAACTAAAATATTTAAAATTCCGTAAGTGGTTCTTATTATGTTTTTCTTGGCCAATCCTGCCATGAATTGTCAGAATTTATTGTGCCATCTGTCCTTCTGCCCACAGGGATGTTTCTCTTTGATGATAGTAACAGCTGGTATGTATTGAGCACTTACTATATGCCAGGCTCTTTAAATGTGACCTCTGCATAGATTATAGAAACTCCACGTTGCTTAGTGACTCTTGTGGTCCCCCTTTCACTGATGGGGAAATTGAGGTATAGAGAGATTAAACATCTTGCCCTTAGTCACAAAAGGAGCAAAGGGCAGACAGGATTGGAACTAAAGCCTAGTTCAATAGCTTCTACTGATGCCTTCCAAGGCTCTTGCTTTTTGCACAAGGCCCTAAGATTTCTGTTCCTGCTTTGCTGTGCCTACTCACTCTCCATCTCTCAGTTTCCCTACCAAGACATGGTCTGGCCATCCCTCAGAACCTTTTAGTTGTTTTCTTCCTGCGTGTGTGTGTGTGTGTGTGTGTGTGTGTGTGTGTGTGTGTGTGTGCATGTGTGTGTGTGTGTGTGTGTGTGTGTGTGTGTGTGCATGCATGCCCATGCACATTTATATATAGGCTGCAGATTTTTCATTTAGCCTTGACACTCTGTGAAAGAGACAAGGAAATGTTTGTGGTATCTGCCATGCTCTGCAACTCTCTAGAGCCAGTAAGCCGCTTATTCTGTACTTCCTACTACTGTCTCTGTATAAATAGCTCTGGATTTTGTCCTAGCTCTGCCATTAATCTACTCTGCAACTTTTGGACATGCATCACTCCTCTCTGTGCCTTATTTACCATTATGAATAAAAACAGAAGCCAAGTTCTTCTGGTTGATTTGTAACTGAGGGATGAAGGAAATGGGGGCATCTTAAGTGCAGGACGTCAGTGATTCCTGTGTAAAATAAACCATTGTGAAAAATCCTGCAGCCCTCACCCATCCATCCACCTGTCGTCCATCGGTCAGGCAGGACAGGTGCCTCTGATTCTCTGACAGGAGAATTTGTCTTCATGAGTGTGTGGAGACCAAGTACCATAGAGACAATCTGTCCCTGAAAATTGAGGATTGCACATTAAGATAAATCCCACAGGTGAGCATAAAGTACTTACTATGTTCCCAGGCACCCACTGAGTTACAGGACTCTACTGTGTGCTGCAGGAAGGACAGAGGACATCTTTAGAACTTATTTTCCTAGGACAGTACTCATTGACATTGATACATTTCATTGCAATGATAGAAATTATCCCAGTTTTTGGTGTTGGTGAAAGGTATCTATAACTCTAGTACCTAGGAGGCAAAGGTAGAAGGACTGAGAATTTGAGGCCAGTTTGGCCTACATTGTGAGTTCAAGCCCAGCCTGGGTACATAGAAAAGGCTCATCTAATAAAAACATTACCCCATTTTTCTGAAACTATTTTGACACCATTCAGTGGTAGCTTTCTGTTGGAGAAGCAACTGTGCTTTCAACTTCCCTCAGATCTGCCAATATCTTTTTAAAAATTATGTCCTTCCCTAAGTATTGTGTTTCTTGTTAAGAAATCTACATTATACTCTCTCAGAATTCAAAGCACTATTTGTCACCAGCAAAACAACTTATAAAAGATTGAGACAAACCAGAGTATGCTATGCCCTTTAAGAGTCTTGGAGGTTTCTAAGATTAAAGGAAGACTTTGGGCACTAAGAACTTTCTAAAGCCAGAGCTGCTTGTGAAAGGAAGCCTGTTAAAATCACCAGTTTGGAATTAGGCAAGAAAATGGAAGCTACCGTAGGTATTTCTGTTGGGAATGGGTATTATAGAAGGTATCAGATGGCTTAAATACCTTTGAAGCCGTCATATATGCCATCAGTGGTCTTCCACAGGAAGTCTAGACTATGCAATAGGGAAGGACAATTTCTTCAACAAATGGGGTTGGCTAAACGGACTTCCACATGAAGAAGAAGAATATTGAACCCTTATCTTGTGCCATACACACAACATTTAACTAAAAATGTATTAGAGACCTACCTATAAAACATTGGGTTATCAGACTTCAAGAATATATGTGAGGAAGCTTCATGACTTGCGCCAGTAGATCTTTTGATAGGACATCAAAAGCATAAGAGTTGTTAGCAAAAACAGCTCACATGGAGCTACATCAAACTGAAAAGTGTGTGTGTGTGTGTGTGTGTGTGTGTGTGTGAGAGAGAGAGAGAGAGAGAGAGAGAGAGAGAGAGAGAGAGAGAGAGAGACAACAGTGTACAGTAAACTCATGGAATGGAAGAAAATGTTTCAAACCACATCTGATAAGGGGTTAATACTGGAAAATATGGTCACTACTTACAAATCAACAACATAACAGAACATTGATTAAAAATGGGCAAAGACCTTGAACAGGCAGTTCTCTAAGGAAAACATACAATTAGCAACATGCGTATGAAAAGATTTTCAGTATCACTAATAATTAGATAAATTTAAATCCAAATGACAACAAAGCATTACCATACATTTGTTTAGATGGCTCCATAAAATGAAAATCAAGACAATTGAAAGTAGCAAAGGCCAAGGGCATGTGGGTGGGAATGGAAAATGGTACAGCCACTGGGGAAAACAAGAAAATCCAAAGAGAGCCACACACGATCTGGCAATCCCATTCCTAGCTATGTGTCTCAAGGAAACATAAGCAGGAGCTTGAAAGGCAGGTTTGCATCCATGTTCCTTTCAGTATCTTTTGTAATAGCCAAGAGGCAGGACCAACTAAAACACCCACCAGCAGCAGAATGGATAAAGAAGGGATGGCTTCTTTTCTGTCACTCAAAGAGAAATTTTGTTGATTAAATTCATTATTTGATCATTTCATACATGTATGTAGTGCATTCTCTTTACTCTGACACTCCTGCCCATCCTCTTTTATCTCCCTTTCACCCCTGATATTTCCCACTCTTCTGTACAGGTTCCTTTCCCTCATTCATGATTTTTGTTTTGTTTTGTGTCCCTCTGATTTTTAACAAGAGCAGTTCATGAACAGAAGTGATGTATATGAAAGGGAATATTACTCAGCCTTCAAAAGGAAGGGAATTCTAACTGCATGGGTGAACTGTGAGTCCACTATGCTGAAGAAAATACATTTGTAAAATGACAACCCCAATGACTCCACTTCCAAGAGCACATTACTGTGGCCAAATACCTGACTCACACAACCAGAGGAGGAAACATTTGCTCAGGTTCCCCTGTCAACTCTAGAAGTACTATTGCCCTTTAGACCATGGGTGTGGTGACATTTGGGTGCTTGATTGACTGAACCTGGAAATAACATTTCCTTAAGAAGCTCTTTGCTAGGGGAGTACTCCAGGGACACTCTTCTTTTAAAGGAACCATGTTCCAAGGAGTTTATAGGTTTACACTTTGGAGGCTGTAATGGTTAGAGGTCTCACTAATTTCTGAAATGCGGTCAAAACACCCTTCCTATAACCCAGGTGCAGATCACTTGCTTCTTTTTTAGTGGCCCTAATTTCTTTTATATCCATGGCCTCTCTGGCCACAGTATTAGATGGACCCATCTGGCTATACAGCATGCTCTTTCACATCTTTATGGCCCACTGTTTTATCTCATTTCTGTCTGAAAACCTGGCTAAGAGTACACAGCAATAACCATGTCATACTATGTTATGCTGTGTAGAAATTTCCTCTGATAATCCACTAGGTCATTAGGTTTGAGTTCAATCTTACTTATTTTTCAGACATAGGCAAATTGCAGGCTTTTTTTGGTGTGTGTGTGTGTGTGTGTGTGTGTGTGTGTGTGTGTGCCAGATTTTAACCAGAATGGACTCTAGTCCCAGCAGCGTACTTACTCCCTTCTGCAAACTTGTGACCACCATCTTTATTATCTGTAATTCTGTTGGCATTCTGGTCTCATGCACTCACAGCAGATCCTTCTGTCAAGCTCCACTTAGCACTCTAGAGCTTTCTAAGCCCTCAACTCCAACCTTTCCCAAATTATACAGCAGTTCTAAAGACACAAGCACCAAAACTATATGGCCATGTTTGGTTGCTCATTTCCCTTATACAAATTTTCTGTATTAGTTAATTTTCTTTTATGTCACTGGGACAAAAATCCAAACAAAACAATTTAAGGGAGGGAGGGTTTACTTTGATTGACAGTTTTCCAGGGTTCAATTCATTGTGACAGGGAAGGTATGACAGAACAACTGACTTATGGTGGTGGGAACATGTGGCGAAAGCTGTTCACATCCAGGAAGCAGATAGCAAGATAGGAAGTGGGGACTGCACGTAACCTTCAAAGGCATCCTCCAGTGACCTACTTCTGCTAGTGAGGTCCCGCTTTCTAAAAGATTCTGCAACTTTCCCAAATAGCACCACTGCTTGGGGAATAAGCATTTAAGACACTCGCCTATGGGGGACATTTCAGATGTAAAAATGCACAATGAGATTTCTATAATAGAGAAAATAATAAAAACAGAAAATAGGTTTCTGATTGCTGCCACTGGGAGAAGGGAAAGGGTTGCTATTAAATGGTGTGTTGATGCTGCAAAAGCAGAAGTCTAGGAGGGGCTAGTTTGTAAATAATAGAAGTTTATTTCTCATAGTCCTAGAGGCTATGGAGTCCAAGGCCAAGGTCCTAGCAGGAAAGTCACACTCTGCCTCTAAGACGGTCTCACAAATACCGTGTTCTCACATGACAAATGATGAATGGCCTTACTTAGGTCTCTGCAGCCCTATTAAGGTCACTGATTCCATGCGTGAGGACTTGGCCCTCATGATGTAGTCACTTCCTCACCTCTTGATGTTAGTTTTCTGCATATAGATTTTGAGGGACATAGGCATTCAAACCATAGTGAGTGGAGATAGGGTTTTAGTTTTTCAAAATGAAAAATTCTATAGATACAGTGTGTAGCAGTTGACTATAGTTAGAACTACAGAATTATTTATTTAGAAATGGCCTGGGTCCTAACTCTTTTGTGCTCCTGAGATTCAAGGTAGCCTGGAGCCAGGTGTTTAGTCTCTTTGGGCCCTGAACAACAAAGGAAAATTAAGTAGGTAAAATACAAGGGATATATATATATCACGGGATCTGTGAAGTCATTCTGTTATGGTATGATGTTTGGCAATCATGGACTTTACAGCGTCTTCACTAAATAGAGTGAGGGGAGTCTCATTTGCATGTGAAGGTGTGTAGATAGGTCCAGAGACTCATTCTAAACATAGCCCAGCCTTTGTAAACTAATTCTCATTTTCCTTTTCTGGGGGTGGCAGTGACAATTAGAAGATAGACTGCACTTAATACCAGTATTTGGCTACTTCAAACAAAATATCAATTTTACAAGCCTGATACTTTTTTAATTTACACGCAGTTCTAGACTATATAACGTAGAAAATAAAAACAGAAAGATTATTTGTCTGAATTGAAAATCTTCATTCCTTTGATTAAAAGTTACCAACCTTTGCCCTGGATTCTCTACGTAGTTGACTTTCAGGAGGGTTACAAAGGGCATCTTCCCATATGAAATTCAAGGGCACCATGGCCAGAAGAGTCACCTGGAGGACATTGAGTGACACTGTCTTCTGCCTTCTTTGCTTCGGGTTTTCTCTAACCTTGAAGAGAAAGTTGTATAACTGGAAGCAGTGCAATCAAACAGCACAAGGGAGAACCTAGATCAAAATGCTGAGTGTGTGGACCCACAGATCTCTGTGACCTCCAAGTGCTGGCCTGCCTCAGAGCTCGACTCCCTTGGCCTGCTATGTCCATCTGTCCCCTGGATTAAGCGCATCCCTGCCCTTTTCTCCCTTTATGCATATTGATATGTGCTGGATGGTGACTATGGGCTGTCACACACTTTGGAATCCATAGTTCCCTTGTACCACTGGTTATAAGAGATCCTTTGTGTACTCGTTCACTGAGGTTAGGCAGCAGGCTCCAGGATGGCCAGACATGTCTATGTTAGAGTCCACATGTAGTCACTCTTACTAGTGTCAGAATTAGGTTGAAGATAGGATCGAGGGGTGTTGGTCCTGCAGAGAGGAAACAGAAACAGTTGGAAATGGCTCCCTGTAAGCTAGAGTGGCTGGCCATGTGTCTGAAGGGACTCCCTGAACATAGATCAACACATGGCCTTTTGGACTCTGCAGTAATGCCTTATTTCTTGTTGCATGCTCCAAAGAGAGCTGGAAATGTCAAATTGCATGTTGGCAATTGTCTGCACCCGAGATCTGAGACTTTGAATGATTTGTTCAGCTTACCTAGACACGTCAGGGCCACACCAGCTGTTCCTAAGCCCTGGGTCATGACTTGGGTAGAGAATCAGCCACAGTGTAGAGTTTACTTCCCTTTGAAGGTCCTGGAAGGCAGATGAAGGTCTTCCTATCCCTGAACCCCCGACATAACTGCCACTGTAATCTTACTTAGAAAATGAATCTAGGAGACCAGTAGCTTAGCCAGGCATGGCAGCTCATGCCTTCATTCCCAGCAGTCCAGACTCTGAAGCAGGAAGATCACAAATTCAGGATCAGCTTGGTCTATATAGTCAAACTTTGTCTCAACAAGCAAGCAACAAAACAATATAGCTCAGTTGTCTTTTAGACCTGGGTCAACTTCCTACCTATGATGTGCACACTTACCCCAGGTCTCTCCTGAGAGCTCAACTTCTGTGGTGGACTCAAGCAAGTAGGTCATCTGAATGAGCCCAGCTGCCCTGGACACAAGGGTAGTCTGAATGCTTAGATCGTGCCAGCTTTCCCAGCCATCCATGTCTTACCCAAATCATGTCATAGAGGCTTCTATGTCATATACGTTCAGGCTTGAGACAGTTTTGGGGTTCATGAACCCATTATCATGAATAACACAGCAAAGAACCAGCTCTTTGTACCTGGGTCTCTTCTCTTGTGATGTAAGACTGGAAACATCTGTCTGCCTCTTGCTGCTCCTGTAAGAGGAGACAGGGCTGAGCGGGTTTGAAGAACTCTGTCTCTCTAGGCATTTCTTGTTGCTGCTTTACTGTGACCTTCAAGAACAGCTGGTTCCAAACTTCCTGTGTCAAAGAACTGTAGTGCTTTCTGAAAAGACCACCCCCTGCTTACCCACCCAGCCCTTGGGAGGGCAGATTAAAGTTGTTGTGGCTGCAAACCCAGCCGATATGGGCTGTAATATAGTAAATTATCACTTGTTTTGCAGTCTTGACGAGAAAAATAAATGCAATTACACTCATGAATGTTGAAAAATGAAGCAAAGCAATGTGGATCGGCACATTCGAGGTGCTTTTCCAAATGAAAAGCTGCCTACAATGAATGCTAATCGGCTCCCTCCCTCCTGCTCCCTGGCATATGGTGCAACGTGATCTTTCTGAATTAACAGAGCAGCTGTGCCAAGCGCCTGGCCATGGTAGCAATAGCCCTGAACAGCCCCCATGATAGGAGCCTCAACAAGTAGACCCTAACATCCTCCCTTGCCTGAGGACCCAGGATGGGCAAAGAAGGTGTGGAAATGATTTTGGTGTTGTATCTCTGTTTCAAAATCCTTGAATCCGTTCTGTAGTTTACTGTCTATGACAAGTGCTTATTGAACACCTACTCTTTGCCCCACATTGTGCTGGGAGTGAGAGAGAGAAATCCCAGACATCCTTTCCCTGCTATTCACACAAGACCTTGCCACCCCAGCCTGAGGGACAACATCCAGCTTTGTGTTGTCACAACAGTGGCCACCAGCCATATGCGGCCATTGAGCAGTTAAAGTGTGGCTAGTCCAAATGAGATGTGCTTGAAGTATAAAGTACATATTGGAGCACAAAGATTTGATACAAAAACAATGGCCAAATACAGGAAGCTGTGTTAATTGTACACCAGCAGCACCCTATTTTTCTATAAGGGGCCGGGGACACCAGATGATTTTGTGTTTGCATGGGCTTCTGGATTCTGATGAGCAAAGTAAAGTATAATAAAATTAACTACTTTTTTATATAAACTTTTACAAATATGGCTGCCAGAAATTTCAAAGGGCTAGTATGGCTCATACTTACTTCTGTTGAGCTCTGTGGATCCAGCTCTGCTTTCTGGTCACCCATACCTTTCAACACATTCCCTGTAGGAATCACCCTGTTAGACCTTCAGCCACACCTACCGTTTGCTGTCTCAGGGACTTGGTACTTATGGAAGGTGTTTCCCCAGCTATCTTTTAACTTAACTGTCACCTTCTGTGAGAAGTATTCTCTGACCATTCTTTCATTACATGTATTCTCTGGTTTTCAAACACTCTTTCTGGTCCGCATCATAATGCTTAGGTGTTTTATATATTTATTTCTTTGAGTATCTGTTTCCCCTAAGAGAACAGAAGGAAGGATGGAGAGCTTTTCTATTTTGTTTTGTATTGTCTGCAAGTGTGTGTGTATACTTATATTCGTGAGTCTACAGCAAGTGTATGGAGGCCAGAGTTCAACCTTGGGTGTTAGTCCTCAGGCGCAATCCACCTTGATTTCTTGAGACTAAGTTTTTCACTGAAACCCGGGGGCTCACCAACTAGATGAGGCTTGGCTGGCCAGTGGACTGTGGAGTTGTGCCAGGCTTTACCCCATTTGCTAGGATTACAAGTACACACCTCTGTGCCTGACTTTTTTGCTTAGGTATTGTACTCAGGTCCTTAGGATTTCATAGTAAATACTTAATCAACCAAACTATCTTTCTAGCCCATTGTTTTTGATTCTGATCTCCATGTTATTGTAGCAACTGACACATAGTAGGTACTCAAACTGTTTTCTTAAATGAACGCATGAATAGTTAATTGTTACATTAATATTACAAAGGGGAAAATATTTTGGTTAGTTTTACATTGTTGATGTTTAAAAGGGAGACAGAAACAGGTCCTAATTTATCAATCAAGGAAAGTCTGAGTGTAAAGTGTGTGATTGACGAATGATGTAAATGGAGTGTAATGAATTGGGATCATGTGAATTAAGAAGGAAGCTAAGTACAAGTGGCTGAACACAGTGCAGTCTAAGAGGCAAGGGCAGGGAAGGGCATTAGGGGTCTGCTTGGACTGTGGAGAACACAGACATACTGTTGGCTTCGGTCAGTGCTTGCCTTTGGCCATAATGAGCCAGGATAGCTGGTGCAAGATGCCTGGAGATGAAGGCCAAAGAGGTTGCCCTCTTAAGTACAGAGCAGGGTAGAGATTCTCTCTGGATTGACAAGCAGGGACACTGGTGGAGAGGATGCTGGTGGGAGAACAGAGGGTAATTATCATCCTGAAAAGACTAAAAAGCTATTTCCTTTAATGTGATGGAACATGTCTATTCCAAACCAACAACCCATATCCTAAAAGTAGGATGCTTATGAACATTAAAATTATTTAACATTCATGAAGGGATTTCTGGTCATTGAATGGAAAGTATAATTATGGGAGACATAAAGTTGTTATTTGCAGAGGATATTATTATTCACCAAAAACTCAAGAGAAATAAGTGAAAAACTGTTACAATCCAATAAAAGAGTCCAACAGGGCAACTAGTCAGGGAATAATCATACAAAATCAACAATTTCCTCAACCTTGGTAATAACCAGTTATAAAAATAATATAAAATGACTAATCTTGCAAAGGCATCAAAAGCATAGAAAGCCAAGGAAACTCAAGAACTGTGTAGGAACTTTAGAAGGTAGCTGAAGAGCAAAACAGGAGAAAAACAAATGAAGAGATGGATATGGCCCCCTCCTTTACAGACTTCCGTTTTAAAGCTTGTGAATTTAGGTGTTACTTAAAGCATGTTACAGTAGCAATTAATGAGCAATGTTGCAAACAGATTGTTTAGTTTATCTAGAAAAAATAAATGAGTACAGATGACCAGCAGATGTTGGGAGACAACAGTGGAGGGAGATTCCTACTTCTAGAAGATCAACAGAACAGATTTACAGAGAATGACTTGTAAAGAGATCCATGTATGCTTGTATGATTTTGTATGTGTGTGAGCATGTACCTGTGTAGTATAAATAATCTTGACACTTCCAGTAAGTGTGATAAGTCAGGATGAAGATTCATCTACAGTGAGGTGTAGGGTAAGTTGGGATAGATTTTTAAAATTCATTATCAGCCGGGCGGTGGTGGCGCACGCCTTTAATCCCAGCACTCGGGAGGCAGAGCCAGGCGGATCTCTGTGAGTTCGAGGCCAGCCTGGGCTACCAAGTGAGTTCCAGGAAAAGGCGCAAAGCTACACAGAGAAACCCTGTCTCGAAAAACCAAAAAAAAAAAAAAAATTTGTTATCAAAGTGTATTTCAGATGAATAGAATAAGTACTATTTAAATGTGAAAAATTTAAGTCTCTATAGTATGTGAGGCATAAGTGAATGTTTAAATAATTTTAATATTAGGACAGTTTTCTGATGAAAACAATAGCAATAATGACAAATATTTATCACTAAAAAATAAGATGAAAAGACCTACATCAAAATTGAGTCCTGATATATATATACACATATATACACACACACACACACACACACATATATATATACTTATTTATACAAAACAAATGATTGATACCATGAATATGGAAAGAGCTTTTACAAATCAATAAAAGAAAGACAAATGATCCATTAGACAAATTCTGTGTTGGTGAGACTTCTGAGAAATACTGTCAGTATAAGACACATTGGTACAATATTTAGAGAAGACAATTTAACATCTGTCAGAAACATGAACTATGTATATCTCTGGGCCTGGAATTTATTCTTGAAACTGTATTGCAAGGAAATAATCAAAGATAAGCATAAAGTGACAAGTTCTGGGTGTGTGACCTTGATTTCCCAGAATTCTGCTTTAGCTATTGCACTGCAGAATGAATCAGCTTGCTTCCCAAGATGACTGCGAGGCTTCTTTGGGATGACTTGCCTGTAAAGTCCTGGGAGAATGGCGCTGTGTATTCCTAGTTAATTTGGTTCTCCCATATCTTCTTCATTTTCTTTTTCTACCTTGATTCCCTTGGTTCCATTCATTAGGGCACCTTATCCTGCATTTCAGCTCCAGGAGGACCAGAGGCAAGAGCCTTAAACCTATGTTCAAGTTCAGTGGGGCTTCTCTAAGGGTAGGTGTTTAGTTTGGCATGGCATGCCTTTAGTAAGTGCCAACAGCATACAGGCCAGGCCTTGGGTGGGTGTTGGTGAAAAAGGCTCTCTACTTTGACTCCATGTTAGTGGAGCTCCAGGGAGTCCCCTTCTCCATGTGGCCTTGACTTTAACCCTTGTCTTGTCCAGCCTAGTTCTCATAAGAACTCTTCTAGGACTAGGATGATTTACTGAGACTTCTGTCACCATTGGTGCCTGTGTGGCCTGTTTAGATTCTGCCTTAGTTTGCTTTCCTGTTAGTGTGATAAAAATATCCTGATCAATTCAACTTAAAGGATAAAGGGTGGGTGGGTGGGTTTTCCCATGTGATGTAATCAAAATAATTATCCATAGACATGCACACAGGCCATCCTAATCTAGGTGGTTTCTCAGTGAGCTGCTTGCCAGTTGATTCTATATTGTATCAAGTTGTCAGTTAAAACTAACTATCACAGGCTGTTATTTAAAAATACAATAAATTAAGTAGCTTTTAGGAACAGCAATTTGTTTCTTTCCTTTGTAGGCTGACATCTACGAAGGCTAAATCCAAGATGACATCCCTGGTAGGCTTTGTGTTCTGAGGGCTCTCTTCTTAGAGATC
The DNA here is from genome assembly GCF_949786415.1 of Peromyscus eremicus. Classification (NCBI taxonomy): domain Eukaryota; kingdom Metazoa; phylum Chordata; class Mammalia; order Rodentia; family Cricetidae; genus Peromyscus; species Peromyscus eremicus. The sequence continues at coordinate 135,696,815 of NC_081419.1, read as the reverse complement.
TAGCTTTGGAGCTTGTCTTAGTCTGGGTTACTACCACTATGATGAAGCAGCATGGCCAAAAGCAAGCTTGGAAGGAAAGGGTTTATTTGGATTAATGCTTCCATGTCCATCACAGAAGGAAGTCAGAACAGGAACTGAAACAGGGCAGGAACCTAGAGGCAGGAGCTGATGCAGAGGCCATGGAGGAGTGCTGCTTACTGGCTTGCTCCTCATAGCTCACTCAGTCTGCTTTCTTATAGAACCAAGGACCACCAGCCCAGGATGGCACTGTCCACCATGGGCTGGGCCCTCCCACATCAATCATTAAGTAATAAAATGCCCTACAGGCTTGCCTATAGCCCAATCTTATGGAGGTATTTTCTCAATTGGGGTTCCCTCCTCTCAGATCATTCTAGCCTCTGTTAAAGTTGATATAACATTAGCCAACACAGAGTTGTGTCTTCATGTGGTGGAAGAGGCAAAGTGGGCCTCTGGGGTCTCCTTCAGAAGGGAGTTAGTCTCATTGATGAGGGTTCTGCCCCCAAGACATAATCACCTCCTACTGGTCTCATCTCTAAAGGTTGTTACCCTGGGGTGTAGGATTTCAATGGAAGAATTTGGGGAGAATATAAATAATCAGAGAATCTATCTGATCACCGTGGCTGACATTTAACCAGAACCCTGCTAAGTTAGTTCGTTAAGTATCCTCCTACTGCTCCTGGTATTTCTCTATCATTTCAATCTGATTTTTACCCTAGCTCTGTCCCCTACTGTAACAGTATTTAATAAAATCTTTGCTAACATTTTACCATGGCAAGTATCTGTGCCATGACAAATCCCAGCCTACTCTACAGCAGTTTTAGATCTAATAGATAAATTGGTAGGCAGCACCACAATCAGCTCTTTAGAAGAACACATTCATTCTTTGATTCAACAGATATATAATGAAGATGTATAATGTTATAATATATCAGGTGATACTGGGAACACAATTGTGAGCAAGCAAGATACCCCTATACACCCACATACACCCACACAAAGTTCAATAGGGAGCAGAGGAGGGGCTTCCTCATTTCTGGTGTTGTGCCAAAAATAGGAGTCCCAAGTCAAGAAGAAGAATCACTCCCTTCAGATGACATCTCAGTTACATCCATAGTGAGTTTAACTGTTACTTAATGGGTTGTAAGGCTCTATGGTTTCAGAGCCCTTGTAAGCACATTTGTGAGTAAGTAAGATGCTGGACGACTCAGGAGCCAGCCTATGGGGAAGAAGACAGCTGAGGTTTCCAGAGGCAGCCCAGCTGAGAGGAGACACGGCCGAGGAGATTATCCTAATAGGATTTCACAAAGACCACTTAGCAGTCGCTGAGCTTGGGGGAAAAGTAGTTATGAGCTGAGGGTGGAGAAAGAGCCAAGTATCTGGCAACTCGGTGAAAGCTTGGAGAGAAAAGCTGACAGCCAACAGACAGAACAAGATGATGCTTGCAAAAAGGTGAAAAGAATAGATGGAGGGGAGGTACTCTGGAAGATATGGATGGAAATGGAAGCGCATTAATATAAGTTAAGGACACGCATTAAGATAATTCCAGTGCTAAGTCGGAGCAGAGCCAAGACTTTTTCATTACAGCGATTCACACTGTCAGAGGACTCACAGAAACAGATGTGGGTGGTGGAGGGTCAGGACTGACGTCCAATGAGAGGTGTGTACATAAACCACGCACAGAAATAGGGATGCTGCCTCTAACACCACCTCTGCAAGAGACAGGGAAATGAGGCCTCCAGGAAATGAAGCTTCTCATCAAGGCCACAACAAAATAAGGAAGGTCTAGAATGAGGAGAGTAGAGCCTTGTGTGTTGCTAGTGGGTTTTCAAAAATGTCTAGCTACCATGGAAAACAGTTGACAGCCCCTCAAAAAAGTGAAACATGGAGTTTGAAAATGAGCATGTAATCTTCCTGTGGGCATGGACTCCATAGAATAGAAACAAGTGTGTAGAATGGACTCATAGTGGGATCGGTGACTACAGGTTAGTGGTCATGCTTCCACAGTGGCTGGTGTTCTCCCTTCCATTCTGTCCAGCTCTTCTCTGCTCCCTCTTCATTCATCTGCACCTTTCGGTGAATATCTGCCTTTGATTACAATGTCAGTTACCAGTGGGGGCTAGGTGAGAGCCTTTGCAGGCCTGACAATGTGGCAAGCTTCCCCATACGTAGCCAACATATTCAGGGTATCAGATCAGATGTCCATGAAAGGAATAAATTTTTCCTATCTCTAGACCTGAGGCTAATGCATTCCCAATGTGGAAACAACCATTATCTCATTATTTAACTGCTTGTTCTGTAGAGTTTATGCTCTCTTTCATTTTCCCAGTGTTACAAAGTAGTTGTCTGTTTCTGTTTTCTGGAGACTCTCTTCTTCCATAAGGAATTAAAAAGGACATTTGCATGCCACACTTGCTTTGAAGACATACAATGTCCATTGAACGAATGTGAAGTACTTTAATTTTTCCCTTCTCTTGATTGTTGTGTCAAGGAGGGGGCAGTCCCAGGATAACGCTATTTGACCCAGATTGGTTCTTTTTGAATTATCTCTTTACTTTTTTAAGATTTGATTTTACTTTTATTTGGGTGTATATATGTCTATCTGTTTGTGTGTATGCTGCATGTATGTTGGTGCCTGATGTGGCCAGATGAGTGTGTCTGATCCCCTAACACTAGAGTTACATGGAGTTGTGAGCTGCCTGGTGTGGGGGCTGGGAACTTAACTTGGATGCTCTGGAAGGGAAAAAGTACTCTTAATCATTGAGCCACCTTTTCAGCCCCTGTGCTAAATTCTCTTCTGCTGGGTTTTCTTAGTTTATTTGGGCACTGTCTGCCTCCCCTCTTAGGACAGAGGAAGCCTCTGGGGCCTTGCAAATGGGACTATCAGATACAGTTAGACATAGAGACTAGGAAGAGTGAGGACTTGGTCTCTGGTCTTTATGTCTAACTAAACCCACTCACTGTCCAATCTTTTCTACTGACTTGGCAGTGGGAAAACCCTGGGATCAGGGCTATCTTCTGTAGCTTCTTTCTGTCCCCCAGAATCAATAGAGTCACCCCTTTTGAGAAGAGGTCCTTCTGTTTGAAAGACTTTGGTCTTTGTTTTTTTTAGACCCCCTTTGTCTTAGTCTGTCCTATGCTTCCTGTGACTCATCGTCATTACTCCATGATTAAAAAGTTCCAGGGAGGAGTTTAGGGAGAAGTGTCCAGCTATAGCGGGGTGACACTCTCTAGGTGGCTGATGTCTTCCCTAGGGTTTTACAACCTTTTTTTGGTTGTTTCTTTCAAATCAGGAAAGACTGGATTTAGCTTCAACAGTGCCATCCCATTTGAAAGACGAGGATAGATATGAATTCTTCTCCTTTCAACTTGACCCAGATGATCTTGAAAATCTTCAACACAAAGTTATGGTGCTTTTTGTGTTTTGGGATCAATTGGTTTTCTTGGTCTTTTTAACTTTATGTTTATGTCACTCGGCTCTGGGGATGGAAGCCCTGTGAAATGGTATGCCAGCTACCATATTTTCTGGAAGGCTTGGCATCTTTTCCACTCTACCTTGCTGTGTGATTATAAATACACTCTTGCACAGCCAGTGTGACATGCTCTTATTGCAAAGGGTTTTCAATGACCATATTCACTGAAATGGCCTATTTATATGTCAAATGCATTATTGGATAAGTGCTTTTGTAAGAATAGAAGGAACACAAACAAAAGACCTAGGTCCAGGCTGCCAAAAGATACTGCAGGGCCTCTCCTGCCCTGCCACCCCCCGCATTATCCCACATGTTCATGTTCATATAAAATTGCTACAGAGGGGCTCAGTGGTGATGGATTTTAACTGGGCCATGGTTTTCAGAGGACTGTTTTCTTGTTTTCACTTCAAGATCTTAATTTTATTGATGGTATTGCTGCTGCTGTTGGGCCTAGCATCACGGATCTAATTTAATTTAATTTGCTTCCTTGAAAAGGTGATCCCTTGCCCAGCTGCTGCTCTGAGCAGAGAGGGAGCAAGCAAGCAGGCGTGGAGATAAAGGCTGAACCTTATCAGACCTCTCCAAGGTTTATGTTAATGAGTAAGGCTTAGAGAGTTTGGGGGCTTTTCCCCTGTGATTGCTGGGATTGCTTTAACTGCCATGAGGCTTGCTAGGCAGCAAGGCATATTGTGCCTCCCTGTTTGCGGGGCTGTGAGGAACTTGGGGAGGCGGGATTACGTGGGTAGTGGATTCTACTGCTGCCAGGTGCCACGAGGAGATGAGTATAAGACACATGGCAGTTTTTTTTTTTTCCCATCCATTCTGTCACTGTGTGCCTAGGGAAGCTTCTTGGGGAGATTTATGATGGGCAACAGGTATGGTTAGGAAATCCCCCACTAAACACAGCTTGTATGACTTCAGTAGTTTATTTCTTTGGAAGCATTCTTCAAGCTTTCTGAGATAGCGTCCTTAAGTCATATGTGAAGAGGGCCAGGGCCTGTGGGAGAGACAGCCCCATTCCTAACTGCATTCTTATCAGCTTCCAGATTGTAGGATCAAACAGTTCTTAAATTTAAATGTATCTGTAAGTGTGTGTTTTGCACGTATGTGTGTGAGTGCATGCGGAAGCCAGAGATGGACTTTAGTTTTCTTCCTCAGGAGTTGTCCATCTGATTTTTTTTTTTTTTTTTGAAGCAAGGTCTCTCACTGGGCCCTAAAACTCACCATTTTAGGATGGATTGGCTGGTCAGTGAGCTTTAGAGATCTTTTTGTCTTCGTGTCTCCAGTGCTTGGACTACAAAAATGTGCCATCATTATGGGCTTTTTATGTTTTTGAGGGATCGAACTCAAATCTTTATATATTAACAAGTAACACCTGTCCACCTGTCCCTGAGGCCCTGTGGTTCATTTCTTAGATTAAAGGACTCAGGGAAAAGCCACATGATTTAAGGTACATTTCTCTTGTTGAATTTTGGTCTTGATAAACAAGACCAAAAGGGGTTCCTGACTCAATTTCTTTTGCTCTCATTCTGAAATGTCGCTAGGCTGCCTCTAGGAGTTTCACCATTCAGCCTCTGATGCCAGCATCCCACCTCCTGATGCTGTCACTTGATCTCTCCTGTACAGGCGTCATTACTTCATTTGATTTCTCAAGGATCCTGGCAACCCAATTAGAGCCTGTATTCAGCATCTTCTCTTGGTCACTCGAATTGGCTGGTGACCACTCCGTTAGGAGGTCTAGATTTCTCAGTGAGTTTCTGTAGTTCCATCTACTTCTGGTCTCTGCTCTATTCTACCTGAGGCTGGTGAGCTGGTGTTCCCTGTTGTACAATCTCATAAACTGAAGACATGTGGCCAGGTCAGGTGAGTTGGTCTGTGAAGTAGAACATCCTCATGTGGATAAAATCCCTGTGTAAAGGACACATTTCCTGAATGAAACAGTAGAAAAAAAAATCCTCCTAAGGATGAAAAAAATACCTGGCTCAGAATAATCAAAGGACAGAGGCCTCAGAAAAAAATATGATTAATATTCTAAAAAATGCATGCAAGTGCATCAAAGAAAAATCCATTGGCATTAGGGAGAGATTTCAGGAGCCAGATACAAAATAAATTCCAAAAAAATGTTAGCTTTTCTCATATGTTCAGTTTTTGAGATGTAATATACAGAAGAAAGGAAATTCCAATAATAATAGATCAGAATATCTTAAGGGTTCAGGATGAAGATAACAGAAATATGTAGGGTCTGGATGAAAACCTTAAAACATGGGCACACAAAAGACTTGAATGCTCTGGAAAATAACACATTTCTGAATGGAAACATTAGTCACATCAGTATGTTAGTTATCCCTCAAATTTCTTACCTATTTGTGTTTTTAAGACCTTTCTTAAATCATTCTACGCTTGTATACAAAAAGAATATGTCCCTAAGAAGAATAACAACTAATTATTTAAAACTAAATGGATGATTTGCCCAGTAAAAAGTTATAAAGAATTCTAAAATGATATAACTCTATAAACATGTTAGTTTTGTAGCTAGTGAAATATAATTGGAGCCAAACAGAAAATAGAGTAAGAATAATGTGAGTATACATAAATATTTATTATGTGATGATTATGGATTTTACATTAGTGGAGAAAGAATTGATTATTAATACAATTAGAAAAATTGGTGATTTAGTGGAGAAAGTAGGTCATTATTATATGTCAGAAAGCAGAAAACAAAAATGTGGTTAGATTTTACATGGCATTGGTATGGGAAGGTTTGGAAACTGTAATGAAGTTTGATTTTGTATGTGTAAATGAATTTTTAAAGTATCATTAAAATAAAAGGTCCAGCTTCTCTATTCCCTTTCCAGTAAAGCTCCTCAAGAGACCATTCAGAGTCATGGCTACCAATCTCTTTTCTTTCATGATGCCACACCAGGTCACTACAGTCATTCTGCCCCTGCTCCTACCCCCCCCATCAGAACTGATGTAGCCAAGGTCACAGTGACCTCCATAGCCAAATATGGTGACACTTGTCTTGGCTCAACCTCTTCTGTCTCTAGTGCAGCCCATGACTTTCTTCTGGAAGTTCACTTGGCTCCTGGATCATCACACTCTCTTCGTAGCCCTCAGACCACATTGATTTTGCCAGTCTCCTTTGGTTTCAGGCTTTCATAGCATGTATAGACCACATATACTTTTATGTGGCTTGGTTGACTGTACTGATGATCTATCTACCTTAGGTGGTTGCCTTGAAGTCTACTGTAGGCTGAATGTAGGCTCAACTTTTCATCTCAAGTTAAGGTTTCTCTCAAACTATGCTTGGAGAAACCAATTGCCAACATGTTATATTCACTTAAGTGTCTTACTATATCACATATAGTTCCACTATATCAAATACACCATCAAACTTGTAATGTCCCCATATTCCAACTCCAGCTTTTCCCATGGTGTTTTAGTCACTTTTTCATCACTGTGACCAAAATTCTTGACAGGAGCAGCTCTAGGGAAGAAAGATTTATTTTGGCTCATGCTATCAGAAGATCACAGTCTATTAGGATGAGGAGAGCATAGCAGTATAGCTCAGTCCCTATAGGTGAAAGGAGTGACCACTTTTCATATAGTGGTACCTGGAAAGCAAGAGACAGACGAGAACCAAGGGTGGTTATGAAGTTCTAAAGCCTAGCCCTAGTGATCTACTTCCACCAGCCAGACCCCGCCTCCTAGAGTACTATAAACCTGGGTCCAGGTGTCAAAGCAAGAGCCTTTGGGGAAAATCCAGATTTAAATGGCAACATATGGTCTTCATGAAGTGGGGAAAATATCAATCTCATGGTAAAATAACATATAGTGAATACTACTTTTTATTTTTCATCACAAGTTGGCAAACTATGGCCTGAATTCTAGGTCTGGCAGCTTGATTTTTATAAATTGTACAGAAACAGGACCACATCTGTTCATTAACTGTTGTGGCTGCTTTTGCAGAGATAAGTAGGTGCAGCAGCCCTCAGGATGGTTTCAAAGCCGTGGACTGTGCTGTCTACCTCCTGGCTAATATCTGATGATCCAAGGCTTTGTCACCTCAATGTCCGGAATTGGAGCTGAAGTGATGGCTAGGAAACTGAAATCATCTTGTTCTCTGAAAACCATGGTGACTATAGATATTTTTCTCCCAACTTGGGTATGTTTAAGAACGAAAAGGATGTTCCACACAAATCAGAAGATACAGGTATGGCTGCCTGTAATGGATCATTGAGAATTAGATTACAAAGAGAGAAGTGCATTGAATAAGGTTAGAATTAATAGAATTAAGTAAAAATAACAGAAATCAATACTAGTAAAGCCACAATGTTTATCAGTAGCTGGGAGCATTCCGACTCATTGTACCTTTAGATACTTTCCACGGAAAACAGGAAATCAGGCAGGCATTCTCTGTTTGACAGTGGACAGAATGCTATTTATTATGCGAGATAATAGCAGGGACAGAAACTCAAGTGCTCCTTGAATTGTACAAGGGACAGAGATGTGAGACAAGAACAAAATGTTCCACTCTAATGAGTGGAAAAGAACATCAGAAGACTGGTAACGTGGACATTTGAAATGGTGCAGCATGGTGGACAGGAGGGGACAGCTGTAATTAAGTCAAGATCTAAGGAAGTGGCGAGGAAACAGAGCTTGCACGTTTGACTTAGCAATGAGCCAGCTACTCGGGGCTCTAATGAGCACCAAAGAGGATCCCACTTGTGCGGAATGAGACCTGGGCAATCAGTTCAGTGAGTTTCCTGTGACATGAGAGGACAGAGAGTGAAGAGGCAGATGGGCTACAGGGCTGCCTTTCTAGGCAGCCAATTCCCAATCACTGCGTGGTCAGGAGGAAGCTGAAGGAAACGCCTAGAGAAACTGTTCTTATAAGCTCCTGCGTCTTGGAGCATCTTTCCTGTTTCTTGGAGAGTAAGGATCAGGCCATGGGCTGTGGGTAAACCCGAGAGCTCAATCACGAAAGAGTGAGTAAATATAGGTGGATGCTTTGAAGAGAAAACCACAAGACCATGGATTTTATTCAAGCAATTGAATAAAATGGATCTGGCATCTTGCTGCTGGGGGATGCCAAAAGGGAGTTCACAGGAAGACAGTCACAGCACTGTTTAGTGGACACTAGCAGTGGATGGAATCCCACTTCTGCCTTCCTTGGTGGGCCTAGCCTCACTGAGTGAAACATAGTTCATCTCCTCTTTTTAGGATGTTGCCTTTTCCGAGTGGGAATGTAGCTCAGTTGGTGGAGGGCATGCCTAACATTCATAAACCCTTGGGTTTGATCTCCAGGACTATATAAAGCAAGCATGGTGATGCATGCCTTATAGTCCTAGCTTTGGTGAGATAAACGCAGTAAGGTCAGAAGTGGAAAGTTATCCTCAGCTATATGGTGAACGTAAGGTCCACTTAGAATACACAAGATCCTGTCTCAAATATACCTTGGAAAATGAGCCTTTCCCAGTTTGGAAAACCTAGGGACGTGTAAGGAGAGTGCAAGGGTGGTGCCTGAAAATATATCTTATCTGTTCAGTTCTCCTCAGAGGTAGGCATGCTCAGGTCTCTATAATATTGGGTCAGTTGGTTTGATTTACAGTTCTATGTTGCACAATGATGTTTTGGCCAGTGACAGGCCATATACATGACAATGGTCTCATAAGATTATACTGCCTAGTGGTGTAGGCATCTTGGTTCCTTCAGGTGTACCCTGTGATGGATGTCTGCACAAGGGTGATATCACTAACAATATATGTCTCAGAACAGATGACCACCCCATGTTGTCACTTCAGAGAGTTGTTTTATGAAAAAAGGAGTTGCATTTTCTGTGGAGCCTCTCTTTTGTAGCCAATTCCATGGATGTTGGACAAGGCAAGGGCCATTTTGGCTGCTAGAAGAACTTTATTTTCTATTCTGAGGGCAGAAACACCCATAGCCTCTTATTGCCCTAAGCTGTTGCCTCAAAAATACACAAGCGTTCTCTAGGTAAACTCAGTAGGTACATAAAATGACTGAATACCTAGTCTGTCTTCAAACTCCAGTTAGCCTTCTGGTGACCAGAGTCAGATCTGTGTATCCAAGGTGATTTGCTAGAGCAAACATGTCAGCATGCCTGCTTAAACCCTGAATGTTTTATATTCTATGCTGTTGCTGTCCATGTGACCCTCTGAATTCCCTCTGTCCTTCTCCATCATGTCCACTGCCTTTGGATGGCTGACTTTATGGTTCAGCCTTGCCCTTGTATGCCTGGGAACTAGAGAGAAGCAGGAAAGTATGTTGTTGGCACTTATTCTATGAATCCCTCTTTTACCTTGCCTTAGGCCAACTGTGTCCCTTGACTGAAGGTCACAGATACTGTCAAAGGAATCTTCTCATCACTGTCCCCTCTAAACTAGAGTCTGGTAAGAATACTTTCAAAGTTATCCTGTGAGTTAGAGATTATTCTCTGAAAATTCCTGGTGAGAAAAACGGGGCTCAGGATCTAACTTACTTGCTTAAGGCTATATAGTAAGTGTATCATGGAACTGAGGTTCAAATCATTGTGATTTCTGGGTTAATGTTGTACCTACCACTAGACTGACCTTGGAGATCGATGTCTCCAGCTCCTGCCATACATTGTTCTGACTCATGTAAGATCTATGATCTTGTAAATAAACTGTTTGCCAGCTCTGCTTGGCTTCCCCTCACTTGAGCATGCCCAGTGTGACCCTGACTGATACTTAGGCATGATCTAATTTGAACTTCATTAAAAAATGGGAGGAGAAAGAGGTTATGTTATCATTGTCTCTATTACTAAAAGGAGAAAAGTCAAACATGGAACAGAAAAGTTGTTTTCTTCAGAGTCACATTGTTACCCAGGAGTGGAGCTAAAGTTTGCACTTATCTATATTTCTGACCACTGTGCTAGGGTCCCTGATTCCATAACCTCTTTTTAAATAGGTGTGAGGTTAGGGACAGAGACATGTAAAATAGATAGGGAGAAAATTCAGGCACTGTATGTAGTAGCCTTCTTGGAACCCATCCCCAGACCCACGTGTGTCCTTATCAAGGCTCTCCAGAGCTTATCACTTACTATGTAGCCAGAGGGGAGCCCAGGCTCCTGATGAGCTCATAAAAGACCTCTGAAGAGTTAATTCTCCAAATGCTTTAACTTTTCATTCCTTTGGTTAAATGGAACTCCTGTCCTCTATTACATTTGAATCTCAACAAATTCCTGTAGTTGGCTTGAATGGTGAGTTTCATATTAAACCAGGGTGATATATCTGTGCCCCCAAGAAGCTGGGATAGATGGGGCCATTGCTGTGATATCTTGATTGCAAAGGGTAAGTAGCCCTACACCCTTACACTTGGGGAACACCTCCTTCCTCCTTGAGTGGCTTTTGTGCTGTGGAAGCATTTGCCCCAGCCTTACATCTGCTTCTGTAATGCATTTTGTTGCACTTTCCTCAGAGGAGGCGGTCACCACAAGGTGTTTCATTAGGTCTTAATAAGCCTTGTATGTGCAGCTTGGCCCGCCTCTCCCCCATGGAGCTGCTTTCTGCATGAGGCAGGGAAGGGTGAATGGCTCAGACATAATTTGCATTGGCAGCAGGAATATTATTTTTGCATTATAAAGCACGGTGGGTGACCTTATCAAAGCAGGAGGAAGTGAGCAGGCAGCCATAGACCAGGCAGGCATCCACAGTTACAGGTGACACATGGAGGCTGGCTGCTGGCAGAAGGAATGGTGAGAAGACTGTAAGTCCCTCAGCCACCTTGCACTAGCCCAGAGGTTGCAGAAAGCTCAGCCTTCTCTCTAGAACACCAGGCATTCAATCCTTGAACCCGACAGGTGAGGCTGCCTCCTGGTTGACTTGAGCTGGGCTATCCTAAAAATCTCAAGAAATCAGATACAGCCCAAAGTTTCAGGGAATGAGGACGGGGAAGAATCAGCCCTCCACTGGACCAGGGCTCAGCATGAACCTCAAACAGTGCATGGGATCCTTGCTGTGGAACCCCTCTGTCTAGGCATGAGGTCTTGCTCAAAATGATGAGTTAATGAATGAGTGAATGAACAAATTTATGAATGCTGGAGTATAAAGAGAACTCTGGATACATTGGAGGTACTAAGGACAGTGCATTTGGGGGAGAAGTAGGTGTTGACATATAGATTGCAGAGGCTGTATGGGTCCATTGCTGTAGAAAGCAGTCATGGGAACCCTTGTATGAATGATTCCGGCCAGGGCCCTTCCACCACCACAGGGAACGATTAAGTTGGTCTTCTGCCCGGCACTTTGTAGGTTCCAAGGAAGAAGAAACAATTGACATTTCAGAAATCACTGGTTCTGGGGATATTCTTTACCTCTGGAAGTCATCAAGGCCAGGCAGATGACCCTTGTAGAAAAGCCTTCTTTATTCAAGTGGCAATGTAGACACTCTGGAGGCAGCGGCAGCTTTGGCACCCGGCTCATCTCTTCAGAGAAGCTCGTCAGCACTCCCACTTTCCTCTCCATGCCCTTTGGATCTTGCAGATTCCTACCAGGGACCTATTTGATTTAAAGCACAGAGAAGTGGAAAAATTTAAAAATACTGTTATTTCTATTACTGTTTCTGCCACTTCCCCTACTATTTGTGCCATTATAGCACCTGCTGAGAAAGAAGTACAATGATGAGTTTAATGTGTGTATCGCATTGCCGAGTACTGGCACTCAGAGCATTAGGCCATCCTATCCCACACTCACCTGCGTTCATGCTCCCCCTGTGGCCCCAGTGTGTATATTTGGCATCACTGCTTTATTTTGAAGATTCATCTTCTTCCTCTTATCTTCTCTGGTTGGAACAAATACAGGTTATTGATCTAACTTTCTTCTTGGCTGTGTTTCTGAGGCTTTTGTGTGTGGTGCACACTTTTTTTTTCTGGCGTGTTAAAGAATTTTCTTTCCAAGGAGAAAGGAACTCTATGAGTTCACTATGAAGTGGTGATAAGTGTCTGAGTGTCCACTGCTTCATTTTATTTTTAAGAAAAAACATGGCATCCAAAATCTGGGGAGGTGGCTCATTCTGTAAAGTTTTTGTGTGGCAATGTGAGTACTGTGTTTAATACCCAGAATTTATGTGAAAAACCTGGGTGCAGTGGTACATAGTTGTAATCCCAACACTGAGGAGGCAGAGATTAGTGGATCCCTGAGGCTCACTGGCCAGCCAGATTACTTACTTCAAGCCATTGAGATGCTGTCTCTCAAGAGGTAGAGAGATAGACAGATAGATAGATGATAGATAGATAGATAAATAGATGCATACATGCATACATACATACATATGTACATAGGTGATATTGATGTTACCTGAAGAATGATATATGAACACCTGAGGATGTGTTCTAGCTTCCATACTCATGCATACACATGTGCATATGCACCCCACATACATAGTCACTAATAGAGTTGCATAAGCACACACATACACATGCATATGCACACACATATGCACACGCACACATGATATCCACCATTAAGCACAGAGATGATTTCAACCCAAGTCTGAAGTAGCCCTGCCCCTTTTTCTCCTGGGAGCTGAAGCTGCTGCCAGGGGAATGTCTTCTTTCGTACATATTTTAGGGAATACTCAGACTTGCCTCACCCCATCCATTCCCAAATGATACCCATTATACCTGTCACCGACTCTATATTTTTCAACTTTGAACTCAGGCTGCCAGGGGTGGTCACATTTGCCAAGGTTTTACAAAAAAAAAAAAAAAAAAAAAAAAAAAAGATGAATTGAGATGCTACCATCTGCCATGATTACCTGCATTACTCTCACCTTCTAGAGAGGCTATTTTTAGAAGGAGTCCTTCTTGAGATTTCTTTTGACAGACTTCTGCTTTGTGGTTGCTGTCCACAAGAGGCCATGGTCAGGTGGTCAGACCATAGGCTCCGAGGAACAGAGTCCCTCAGGGTGTTGCAGAACCATACTTATCCTGAGACTGTGTCAGCCGCAAAGGCATCATGTCAACTGAGATACACACTGCATAATTGCTTATTTACCTCCTGCCTGGGATTGCCTATCATAAGATATCCATAGCTGCAGTTTATTTTCCAAATCTCTTTAGGGAACCAACGTTTATTACTCTCGGGAAGAATAATGGCATTCTTTAAACTGGAAGTTTCTTTGGCTGGAAACTACTAGGCAGGTGGGGTCTTTGAAATCCAGGCAGAAATATAATAGCTTGTCCAGCATCACACAAGGCCTAGTTAGATGGGCTTTCCTGACCCCAGCTTGTACCATGCAGCTGCTCAGCTCCCTTATAGGGACACACACGGGCTCTTTTCATTTTCACACATCTCACATTTGTGGATTGTTTTTGGTTCAGGCTCCTTAAAAACCACTTCATACATAAACAAGGAAGGAGAGAGCCATGAATCCTGTCTGTCCACCTTTCATTATACTAGGCTGCTTTTGGAGAATGTGGGATTTTGTTGATTCTGAGGATTTTTCTAACAATGGGTCTTTCTGGAACAGTGATCTGTGCCAAATCTTAAGAGTTGTAGAATTAAAATCCATACCATGATGATTAGAATAGACATTTTCCCTGTTACTTATTGAAGTCTTGGTTTGGGAATTGAAGAATAAGGAGACTATATTATGCTGAGGACCACTGACCACCTATAACACAGAAGATGGAGTCATTCAAGCCAAACTGTAGTGTTTATGGAGACTGTTGAATTTTGTTGAATTTTGGTGTAGGTAGAATGAAATGTTTTATCCTATACCTGTTCATAAGTATTTAATTGTCCAGAACTAGCCATTCAGCAAGATATCTACATGTATATCATCTCTTGTATTTTGCCATAGATTCATGAAGTAGATCCAGGGATACCTCTTCTTATGTGAGATGAGAAACCAAAAAGCAACGAACAGGGGAAATTGTCTTTTATCAAGTTCAACACTAAATTCATTTAGCTGTGAAATCTGACCCAAATTGAAGTGAAGCTGTGTATATTCCTTACTTACCTTATATTGTAGAGAGTTTTTATATGAAACTATGTATTTATTTGAGCTTAAATTATTGTCTCAGATTCCATAAGATGGTACAGGTGTCTTTGTTATCTGTCTATAAACTGGAGCCGATTTGAATTCTGAAGTGCTACTTGTCACTTGTCCCAAAGGCTTGTGATTGGAAATAAGGATGTGGACTAGAATCTGTGTTTTACAGCTTCACAGGAAGTTCAGTGATGTGCCCGAGGACACTTAGCTCATGAATAGCACAGCTAAGTCTAAATATACATAGATTTCAAAGGGTTTTGACTCATTAGTGAAGAGGTTCCTGGTAGCAGAATGTCTGAGCTGTAATGTTATGTATTAAAAGGCAAGTAAGTAAGCCTGAAGTAAGATAAGTTGTCTGTTTTGTGCTTAGACTCCCAACTGGGAGAAGGATGGACTTGCAGTAATGTGATATGATGTGAACATCAAGCGTCACCTTCGACTGGTCTCTTTCCTCAGTCCCCAGTCCTGAGAATTTCCCCTAAATGGACTGTAGATGTTTTCTCTTCTCACTTTTGCCACTGGGATATCATCACCATCATCATCTCTCTCCTGGATGTCCCTTCTAACTGCTCTGGTTTTCCCTTTGGCCTCTCTAGTTCCTGTCTGCACACAGCAAGTGGAAAGATCTTAACTCCAAACTCAGTTGATGCTGTTTATCATTTAAATGTGAAATATCCCCCACAGGCTTGTGTGTTTTAACACTTGGCCTCCAGCAGGTGGTGCTATTGGCGAGGTTGTGGAACCATCAGAAGATGGGTGCCTAGAGGAGGTTGGTCACCAGAGGTAGGTCTTGAGATTTTATAGTTCAGCTCCACTTCTTCCTTATTGTGGATGCAGAGTGACTGGCAGCCACCTGCTCCTGCTGTCGTGTTTTTACTGCCAGGATGGATTCTACTTCTGGAACTGTGAGCCAGAGGAAACCTACCTCCCTAAAGTTGATTCTTACCAGGTATTTTGTTAAAGCAAGAAGAAAAGTAACTAAGGTGGATGCCTAATAATCTTTATGCTTTATCATTTCTCTTAGAATACATCTAGAATCCTCAACATACTGTAGAGTTTTGTGTCACATGTGGGCTGACCTCCCTCTGTTGTAGTTGGATTTTTCTGTCCTTCCAGCCAGCTCCCAGATCATGATCGGGAAACTTAATTATCAATTATGAAAGCTTGGCCAATAGCTTAGGCTTGTCCCACCAGCTCTTACAACTTAAATTAACTCATTTCTGTTCATCTTTGTGTTGCCACATGACTCATGGTATTTATGTGTTCTCCTGCATGTCATGCTCCCTCTCCATCTGACTAGAGACTCCACCTTCTTCTTCCCAGTGTTCTCTCTGCCCCCAAAATCCTGCCTAGCTATTGGACATTCAGCTTTTATTAAACCAATCCAAGTGACCCGTCTTCACAGTGTATGAAAAGATTATTCCACAGCAACCTGTCATTAAGTATTCACACTCATCCTGAAGACCCAAGGACTTCTTTCATGTCTATAATGTATGCTGTGCTCCGCCCTATCCCAGGAATTTTACACAAGCAGTCAATTGAGGATATTCTTTCTCTTCCTTCTGCTTGGAAAACCCAAATCCCATCTCATTCTTTAACTCTTAACTCAAATGCCCCCCTTTGGGCTGCCTCTGATCTTAAAATCATTGTCTTTTATGGAACAAACCATAAGTTTCAGTTATATATTTATTGGTGTAGTAATTGATGGAGGCCTATTACCTGTTCCCTACCCTTACCAAATCATTTTCCTAACTCTCATATTCTAGTGCCCATATAATATCTGACATTACCTATGCATGAAATCATTATTGAATGTATTCCTAGCTAGGGAATGAATGTATGACAGACTAGGCTTTGTGGTATCATGTAACTTGTTTTTGGGTTGTTTTTTTTTTTTTTTTTTTTTTTTGAGACAGGGTTTCTCTATGTAGCTTTGCTTCTTTCATGGAACTCACTCTGTAGCCCAGGCTGGCCTTAAACTCACAGAGATCCAGCTGCCTCTGCCTCCCGAGTGCTGGGATTAAAGATGTGTGCCACTACCGCCCGGGCTCATGTAACTTGTTTATTGAGCACAGTTTGTATATAATAAAGCTGAAACCATAATCTAGCACTTCTTCCCAAGCCCCACAGATTCTCTGCTTACTCTATGTGGTGGTGTCCATGGGCTTTTTCCGGCACCAAGATTGGTCTCCTGTCTCCCAGAAGAAATAAATGCCTTATTCTCCAGAAACACATGAGCTTCTCTGTCCTCATCACTTACATGGATGGGGACAATGAGGCTTCTCAGTGGCTCCTCCTAGGTCTTCCCTGTCCTTGCCTTTTATCCGTGCAGAATGTGTGGGAGGGTTTACTGACTTACCAACCAAGTGCCAGTATGAAGAGGCACATGGCAACAAAAAGAAGATCTGTCAAGGATGGGAAGAAAAAGGAACCCTTATGCATTCTGGTGGGGGCAGATGTAGCTGCCGTTCAAATCCTATGGATTTCTTTTAATGGTAGAATTCTCATAATATTCAGTGATTCCAGGTCTCAGTATTCCAAGGGAGTCTAAATCTGTTTACAGTAGACATGCATGATCGTTCTTGATCACTACTGAACTCATAATGACCAAGATAAGAAAACAGCCTAGAGGCAGGCAGATCTCTGTGAGTTCAAGGTCAGCCTGGTCTACAAAGTGAGTTCCAGGAAAGGCGCAAAACTACACAGAGAAACCCTGTCTCAAAAAACCAAAAAAAAAAAAAAAAAAAAGAAAACAGCCTAGATGCTCATCAGCATAGGAATAAAGAAAATGAAGTACCTATACACACACAGTGGAGTCTTGATCATCTGTGAAGAAGAATGAATGCATGTCCTTGGGACATTGTTTTAAAAGCCTCCAGAAAGAGACTTTTCAATACAGGATATTTGAGCCATTGAGGGAGAAAAGTCATCCAGGTAGACAGTGACACTGTTTTGTTCTGAACTGAATGTGGCTCTTCAAGGTGACATCCCAGAGGCAGGAGATATGAAAAGGAACTCTCAGCCTCTCAGTGTTGAATGTGAAGGTAGGGATGGAAGAAAGAATTCCATGGCCTATTACGATATGTAACACCATTAACTTAATACTATTTTTGGTCAAGCTCAGAGGTTCCAGTTCAGATATCGTCTCTGGATCATATTCCTAGATGAATAATTAATTAGATGACCTTAGTGGTAAGTGTTAAGAAGAAAACAAATAACCACCAAAGCAAACCTGCTAGGTAGAGATGATAGTGTCAGGGTCTAGACTCTTAAATAAACCAGTATAAGCCTATGAGTATCAGAGTAAGATGGGGTGACTCACTTTAAGGGTTGGGGCTTCTGAGAGTCAACAGGGTTCTGGGCATACTCAGATAGGGTTCTAAAGGTCCTTTGCATGCAGAATGCCTCCAGCCATCACAAAAGAGAATAGGAAGTGAATCTTGGCTGTGTCCCTACCACCTGTAGAACTTGGGGAAATCCCATCCTTGTAGTGGGTCTTGGTCTCTCATTATGACATGCGCAGGGGAGAAAGAGAGAAGGCTAGTTCCCATCTACCCCGAGAAGTGCCTGTACCAAGGGAAAATGAGGAGTCTGTAATTCAATCTGGCCTCAGCCTACCTGGGTTTTAATTCCAAGGCTCAGTCTTTATTGACTTCCATTGGACAGATTTCCTGGGCTTTCTGTGCTGTGATTTCTTTATGTTTTAACATGCAGATGGTAATAGTTAATTCTTAATTTCTGAGGATTAAATGAAATTGTGAACATAAAATGCTTGGCATGATGCCACAGATGCAGCAAGTGTCCAATAAACATTAGCTGTTGTCATCTAATTATTTGCTAATCGTTCTAATTATAAAGGAGGCTTTATCGTCCTGGTTTTATGGGTGAGAAATCTGCCAAAAGGTGTTGAAATTAGTGTCAGGAAGTAAGTGCATGACCAGGGAATCAAACCTGGGACCATTTTGTTCCAAAGCGCCACTCTTTGCCTTTTGTTTTACTCTTTTTATGACCCACAGCCCTGAAAACCAGCTGTTGAATGTGCCCAGATCTCAGGATGGGCCTTCCCAGTGATAGTCTTTTCTTTCCCTGTTCTGCTTGGTTATGCATTGCCAATTGTGTAAGGAGAAGTCAGGAGGATCAGCTTCTTTTTTTTTTTTTTTTTTTTTTTTTGGTTTTTCGAGACAGGGTTTCTCTGTGTAGCTTTGCGCCTTTCCTGGAACTCACTTGGTAGCCCAGGCTGGCCTCGAACTCACAGAGATCCGCCTGGCTCTGCCTCCCGAGTGCTGGGATTAAAGGCGTGCGCCACCACCGCCCGGCCGAGGATCAGCTTCTAATGCAGGAAAGCTTTGTATAAGTAGAAACATCCATGGTGCTTTTTATTTAACAGCTAAAGTGCACGGATCAGACAGAAACCCTGATGTCTCAGCAGCCATTTATGCTGTTTGGGGAGCCTGTATTGCTGTAAGATATAAAACTACCTGGAATTTACCACTGTGGAACTAGGTCTGGCTACAGCAGGTGGCCACAGAAAGGGCTCCTGGCCTCTGGACCCAAGGAACTCACTCTTAATAAAACATGGCTTTTCTTTATTGTTTACTTTGTGTTAGATTGGTTGTCAGTTAGACAGATTTCTTGTGTGTGTGTGTTCTTGGATATACTTGTGTGTTTATGTACACATGTGAGCATGCACATAGAGATCACAGAACAACCTCAGCTGTCACTATTCAAAATGCCATCAAGGTTATCTTCTTGTTGGTTTTTGTTTTGAGACAGGGTCTCTCATTGACCTAGAACTTTCCAATTTGGGTAGAGTAGCTGTCCAGCAAGCCCCTAAGAACCCATCATGTGTCTCTACCTCACCAGCTCCAGGACTACAAGAGCATGCCACCACACCCCACACACTTTCTACTTTCCTACTTATCCCCTCCCCCATCTTTCTTTCCTCATGGTTTCTGTGGATTGAACTTATTCTCTCATACAAGACAAGCTGCTTACTGACCAAGCCACTCCCTAGCCCAACCATATCTTTGAGACCTGTGGTAAAGAACAGTGCTCACCTCAGGCAGCTGGGGAACAGAAAGAAGGGGCTGGGGAAAGGGCTAGAATTAAGACCTAGTGCCCAGAGGACACACCCTAGGGTCATCTGATCCTCACCTCTGAAAGAGTGCAATGCCTCCTCCTATGGTGCAAACCAGTTAGGAGCCCATCATAGACTATTCTGTTGGTTAGTTCAGAGCCCTTGTGACCTAGTCCCTCCCCCAAATCTCATCAATTGTCAACCAAACCTTTAACACAAAAATCTTTCAGGAGACATTTTATCCATAATGTGCCTGATTAAGAAGAGAGAGAAACAACCCCAGTGTTGACTCTTAACCCCTGCCTGATCAGTTACTGTTCTTCTTCATCCAAAAATGTTGACATCCCTCTGTTTTGGCTGCTTGCTTTCCTGCTCCCATGCACAAGTGAGCTTATGTCTTTGCAGCATCTACACCATCATTTTAGTGAGAATTGAGGAGAAAATGGAGCTTAATGTGTGTGATTAATCTATTATAGTTAATTAGAAGCTGATCTCTCCTCAACCTTTTTTTCTATCAACCTTGATGTAACTGTTTCTATGCATATTCTTTTACATTTGTGTATCTCACTCCCCTTTGTTAAATAGATACGCATATATATATATCCATAAGATGAGAAAAACTACAACTGTTATGGTTTAGTTTTCCTCCTTTGGATTTCTTCCAGTATTTTTCCATCATTTAGTATTTTTAGTGACTGAACATTTTCATCATTATATCAGACTACGTTGCCGCACTATAAATTATTGAATCACGTCTTTACCCCTAGGGAATCCAAGGTAATTCCTGTCTTATGGTATTATAAACATTTCGTTTTGAGATGTCTCATGCAAATCTTTGTTAGTATTTTTAACTTGTCTTCAAAGTCAGGATTGTCCATTTTATAGTGTGGGTATTTTGACAGAATCTGATTCATACTGTGATACATGATGTGGAATATGCTATGTGTCAAATTACCTCTCAATAAATATTTCTGTCAGTATGTAATCCAAGCATGTAGAGACTGCTAACATTTAGAATTATCCCTGTTGTAGGATCTTTGCTAATTTGATAAGAGGAAGTGGTACCACATATTGATTTGTATTTTCTTTTTTACTTGTTCAGATGAATGAAAACACAGTTGTGTGTGTGTGTGTGTGTGTGTGTGTGTGTTTGTGTGTGTACATGCACTTGTGCATGTGTGTACATGTGTGTGCATGCCTGTGTGTGTGATGGTGTGGGCAGTGTACATGTCATAGCGGGTGTGTGGAGGTCAGAAGACAACTTCAGGTATTGGTGCTCACCTTCCTTCTTGTTTGTGATGGTGTTCACACTCCAGAGGCCAGGCTAGCTGGCCCGTGAGCCTCTACTGCTTTTCCTTCTCTGTCTCCTGTCTTGACACTGGGATTCTGGGATGTGCTCCTAGACCGAGCTTTGTATCAGTTCTGATACTCTGAACTCTGGTCCTCACACATGAGTGACAGGCATCTTACCCTCTGAGCCGTATCTCCAGCTCTCATAGCAGTGTATTCTATGATTGTCTTCTAAAGTTTCTGTTCCTGAATACTTTATATCTTTCATCATATTTATAAGTTCTTTCTAGAAGGATATCATGCTCCACTTGATAATTATTTTAAAGTCCATTTTCCTCATTTTTATTTGCTTTTAGAATTTTTGATGTGTCTGATGAATAATTTTAACTTTAATGTTTCCCATAATAAAAGTACTTTGTATTTTCTTTTGCTTTTAGGCTTCAAAATTTATTTCTCTCTCCCTTTTTTTTTTTTACTATCTTATTTTGTATTTTTTTTTTAATTTTTATTTTGCAATACAATTCAGTTCTACATATCAGCCACAGATTCCCTTGTTCTCCCCCCTCCCCCCCCCTCACCTTCCCCTCAGCCCGCCCCCCATTCCAATCTCCTCCAGGGCAAAGCCTTCCCCACAGACTGAGATCAACCTGGTGGACTCAGTCCAGGTAGGTCCAGTCCCCTCCTCCCAGGCCGAGCCAAGGGACCCTGCATAGGCCCCAGGTTTCAAACAGCCGACTCATGCAGTGAGCACAGGACTCGGTGCCACTGCCTGGATGCCTCCCAAACAGATCAGGCCAATCAACTGTCTCACCCACTCAGAGGGCCTGATCCAGTTGGTGACCCCTCAGCCATTGGTTCATATTTCATATGTTTCTGTTTGTTTGGCTATTTGTCTCTGTGCTTTATCCGACCTTGGTCTCAACAATTCTCGCTCATATAAACCCTCCTCATTCTCGTTAATTGGACTCCCAGAGATCCACCTGGGGCCTAGTCATGGATCTCTGCATCCAGATCCCTCAGTAGTTGGATGAGGTTTCTAGCACGACAATTAGGGTGTTTGGCCATCCCATCACCAGAGTAGGTCAGTTCGGACTGTCTCTTGACCATTGCCAGCAGTCTGTTGTGGGGGTATCTTTGTGGATTTCTGTGGGCCTCTCTAGCACTTTGTTTCTTCCTATTCTCATGTGGTCTTCATTTACCATGGTCTCCTATTCCTTGTTCTCCCTCTCTGTTGTTGATCCAGTTCTCTCTCCCTTACAGGGATAAATATCCTCCTAGATTTTTTCTAGATCAAATGGCTTTTAAAATCCTTCTTTATGTTCAACTCGTTACTCTTGGTGTGTTAATTGGTTGACTAGTTAATATTAGGGTCTTTGTATGAAGAGGAAATTTCAATCCACTGTTTTTCAGATCATCATACAAGAATGACTCTAGCCCAGATTTCCTCTGGTATCTTGGAGTGGGTCTTTCTCATCAAACTCTAACTCCTAGGCTATTCTTGGTGTCATTGCTCTCTCTGTTCTTGTGTTAGCATCGCATTCTTTTGATTACCGTAACATTACCAGACATTTGATGCTTGAAAGAACATGCCTTTTCTCCTTAAACTTGACTGGGACAGAAGTAGTGCTCTCCACATCTCCCTTAAGGCAATCTTTAGAATTACCTGCTCAAGTTCCAGAAAATTCTTGAGCTTTGGTCACATGGCAAATTGGGTACAGACTATTGTTGTGTGTGAGAATTTCTCTCTGGCTCTGTGGAGTCTCCAGATTCAGAATCATCACATGGACATGTATCTTTACTTTTCTAAAATTCCTCTTATGTCCCTTAGTTTTAGGGGTCTCTTTGGTCGTCACACATCTCCTTTTATGCTGATTTCTAAGTATTTGTTGTTATCGTGATTTAATTTATTTCCTGTTACAGTTTGCAAGTGGCTATTGTTGCTATATAAGAAAGCTGTTGTATTTGCCTGTTTATTTTTAAAGTTCTTATATTACTGGATTCCTTTATCAGCTCTTGAGGCCTTTGGGTAGATGATTGGGTTTTCTCACTATTCAGAAACCAATGGGCCAAACACAAAATGTAATTTTATCTCTTGCATTTTTTATCACATAAATATGTCTTCCCCATCTCTTTCTTGTCTCCCTCCCTTTTTAATTCCATTGCTTAGAATTGTAAATCAATGTGAATGATATTGGAGTAACCTTGTTGCATTCTAGAATTTTATGGAAATGAATGACCTCAGTGCCTGACTGCTGCCCATGATATTGTTGTTTGGTTTCATAAGGACACTGCGATATTCTGAGAAGGTTGTTTTCCGGTTCTAGAATGCTGGTTTCTTTAAAGCCAAGAATATGGAAATGTTTTCCCCAAAAGTCTCTTCTTCAGCAGTAGGTTGGACATTGTTTCCTTTACTGTGTTCCTTCTAAAATTATCCAATATAGACATCCATATTAACTTTGCAAACAGTCTTCACGTTCCTGGAATAAGTATGTTGTCTTCTTCAACTATACATATATTTCTTTTTCATATTCTGACTAATTTACTTTAATTCAGGGAGCATTGTATGTGTGTGTGTGTGTGTGTGTGTGTGTGTGTGTGTGTGTGTATATATATATATATATATATATATATATATATATATATATATATATATATATATATCTGTCTGTATATATGTCAGGTTGTTCAATAGTTTCAGATTTAATTTCATTTAAAAAATTAACAAGCTTGTTAAGATAAAAAAGAAACTGAGTGTAGCTATGAAATAGCATGAAAAGGCTTGCGTTGAAAAACCACCATATGCTGCTTGCTTTTCTGCTCCAATCCCACTCTTACAGGCCATCCATTTCTATTTCTGTTTGTTCCGAGGGCTGTCTCTGCATATGTAAATAATTTGCTTAAAGTGCTTTTCTTGACTTATTAGCTTAAGGAGTCTACTGACTTTCTGCAAAGAGAAAGGAGGGGGGTTGCTCTTTTCAATCACTCTCTTCCTCCCATGAGATTGAGATTTTCTGCTTTCTCCTGGTAATCCTTTTACATTCAGATGGTATTTTTAAACCAGCCCAGAAACAGTGTGTCCTGAGATGGTGAGGAAGACATTGGCACTCCCTCCTCTGCTCCCTTCCTTCTTTTCTATTGTTCACTAAGCCTTCACTGTTTTGTGGTCAAGGTCTGTGATTCTAGGCTCTTCTCTGTAATTCTTCTTGTCATTCATGACTAATTGGTTTCATGATTCCAGAAAGTTGGGTATTCATAAGTACATCTCACTTCATTAGTACTCTGCAGATCCTGTCCAGTGTGCCCGGATCCTGTCTTGCCTTCTGCTGAATTCAGATGTGTTTTTTGTACTTTTCAAAAAAGGATGCTTTTCACTTCAGGCTCAATGGATGCTCTTTTGTTCACAGCCTTCTATTTTTTTATAATGCTGTCTGGACTATCCCCCATTCATCTTTGATACTCTCCTCACTCATGTCTTATCCCCGTGGAATTGAAGTTGCCTTCAGCCTTTAGCAGTACCCCAGAGCTACCTGTCGCACTAATTGAATCATTGCAAGACATTATTCATGGTTGTTGTGTGATGAGTCTTTGTTACAGCTAGCTTCATTGACTTGAGACCAACAAGGAAGATGTTTTTTGTTTTTACTTATTTTTTTTCTTTTGTATGTATTTTCTATCACCTCTAACACCAGAGGGATTTTTGCTTCCAGACATTTGTCTAGAGGCTTACAAAAAATCAGTACTGGTTTTTTTTTTTGGTTTTTCGAGACAGGGTTTCTCTGTGTAGCTTTGTGCCTTTCCTGGATCTCGCTCTGTAGACCAGGCTGGCCTCGAACTCACAAAGATCCGCCTGCCTCTGCCTCCTGAGTGCTGGGATTAAAGGCGTGCGCCACCACCGCCCGGCCAGTACTCGTTTTATTTCTGCATACCAGGCTGGCTTTGAACATATAATCTTCCTGCCTCAATGTCCCCAAGTCCTGGGATTTAAGCTTGTGCCTGACTATAAAAGTCTAGTACTAAAGTAAAATGATAGAAGCCCAATAAACAAATATTTCCGTTCAAACACTATCAAGTGACTGCCTAAGGAAGCTTGTGTGGGAAGTGAAAGTTTTCAAGATTATATGACTCCAAATATCTGGGTCAGATTTGATAATTTGGGGGGTATAGAATTTTTTTATGTTTTTAAAATTTAGCATACAGAATAATGGGTTTCATTGCCACTATTTTTTTTTTTTTTGTACCAAATTCTCTTGTAGTTCAGGCTGGCCTCAAACTTGCTGTGTTGTCAAAGATGATACTGAACTCCTGGTCCTTGTGCATCTATATCCCAGGTGACAGCTACCACTCTCTGCTTTCATTATGATACTTTGATGCCTATATATTTAGGTGGATGAACTTGTGCTCCTATGTCTCCCCATCACTGCACATACCAATCCCTCCTACTCACTCTTTCTATTCTTCTTGCTCCCAACTATTTCCCCATTTGATTTCATGTCACAGGTAGATTGATTGATTAATTGACAGTTATCTTGTATATGTGAGAAAATGTGTGCCTTCCCCCATTACCCTTGATTTTGTCTTTTCTCTTTGTCCCCTTCCTCTCTTTCATAATCACTAGACTCCTACTTTCATCTCTCTTTCTCTCTCTCTCTCTCTCTCTCTCTCTCTCTCTCTCTCTCTCTCTCTCTCTCACACACACACACACACACACACACACACACACACACACACACACATGTGAAGATCAGAGGACACCTTATAGAAGTTGGTTCTGTCCTTCCATAATATTGTGAGTTCTGGGGACTGAGTTCAGGCTGTCAGGTTTAGCAACAAGAGCCTTTACCTAGTGTGCCACCTTCTCGGCCCTTCTTCTACCTTAGCCTTTTGAGGCAAGATCTCTTAATTAAACCCAGAGCTAGCCTACATGGCCAACTTACTCTAGTGATACTCTGTCTGGGGATCCAAACTTCAGTTCTCTTTCCTGCTAAGCAAGTTTCTGAGACATCATCACAGTCCTAGAACTCCATTATCTTAGTATAATATTGGCTGCAAATGTGTTGTATGTAGTCATTGCATTGGGGTGTATTTCCTCTTCCATGCTTGCTTCATGGATTTTTATCACGAGTGGATGCTAAACTTTGTAAGAATTGTTTTCTCTTTATATGGAGGTGGCCATATGCTTTCTGTCTTTAAGTTTAGTTATATGCTGTGTTTCACTTATTGATTTCACTTATAGAGCCATCTTTGTGTTTCTGCAATGAGAACAACTTGATCTTGGTGTATATTCATCAATTAGTTTTCTAAATATTTTATTGAGAGTTTTGCATCTATATTATCAAGGAAGTTGCTCCATAGTTTTCTTCTGTTGTGTCCTTGCCTGGTCTTTGTATCGGAATAATATTGGCTTCATAGAATGAATATGCTAGTGTTTTATCTTTTCCTAATTTATGGAATAAAACAATTTGAGGAACATTGTACTGACTTCTTTAGAAGTTCGGGAGAATTTAGCTATCGGCCTTGGATTTTCTTTGTTGGGAAACTATTACTGCTTTAATCCCATTTCTTATTAAAGATCTACTTCAGTTATGTATATCCTCTTGAATTAATTTTTGGAGGTTTTATGTGTCTAGGAATTTATCAATTTCTTTTGGATTTTCCAGTTTCTTTAAACTGTAAGTTTTCAAAGTATTCCATAATGATACTTGGATTTCATCAGTGTGTTTTGCAACATCTCCCTTTTAATCCTTAATTTTATTTATTTGTTTTTGGCTAGCCTCTCTTTTTTTTTTGGTTAGTTTGGTTAATGCTGTGTCAATATTACTTAATTTTTCAAAGAGCCAAATCTTTGCTTCATTGTCTTTGTGTTTTTCTTTTAGTCTGAACTTCGTTCTCCTCTGGTCTTTATTACTTCTTTATACCCACTACTTTGAGCTTCCTTTTGTTTTTGTTTTTCTAGGACCTTGAGGTCCATAATTAAGTTATGTGTTTGAATTCTCTGTGATTGCTTTATATAGGCCCTTAGAGCTATTAAAGTCTCTCTTAGAACTCTCTTTGCTGTATCCCAGAAGCTCTGGTCAGTGATTTCCATTTTCACTTGATTCTAGGGTTTTTAAGATTTCTTCTCTAATTTTCTCGCTGGTGTGCAGTCAAGAGTATACTGCTCAATTGCTCACTGTTTTATGGTTTCTCTTGCTATTGATTTGTAGTTTTATTTCCCTGTGATTTGATAAGATATAAGAAATTATTTTGATTTCTTTGTTATTATGAGGACTTGCTTTATTCCTTAAAATGTGTTATTTTAGAGAAAGTTCCATGGGCTGCTGAGAGGAATATGTACTGGGCAGCTGCTGGATTAAATGCTCTGTGGATGTTTATTAAAACCATTGTATCTGTGCTACCATTTAACTTTGGTGTTTATTTGTTGATTTTTAGACTGATTGACCTACCTATTTTGAAAGTATGATACTGACTTCACCCTCTATATCAGGACCTATTTGTTTCTGTATGACCATTAGTGTTTTGTTTCTAGAATTGGGAGCTCCAATATTTAGCACACATATATTTGCAAGTATTGCATATCTTCTGGATGCATCATTCTTCATGTGTAGTGTCCCTTTTCAATCACTTTTGAGTGATTTTCATTTGAAGTCTACTTTCTCAGCTAACAGGACAGCTACATAGGCTTAGTTTTGGCTTTCATGTGCTTAGTAAATGGACTTCTGTCCTTCCACCCTCAGTCCGTGTGTCTCTGCCAGTGATGTGTGCTTCTTTGAGATAACAGTCATTTGGATCTTGTTGTTTGACCTGATCAGATAGTCTTCATGTTTTCCTTGTTAAGACCATCTCTGTTTAGATGTTATTGTTGACAGAATTTTGGTTAGTCTTGCTTTGTGTTTTCTACCTGGCTAGATATTGTTTGTTCTTCTTTCTTCTCTATTCATATTACAATTTTTCTAGTTTACTGTACTGAGCATGTTGATGTCTGTCCCGATTTTCATTTACTCATCCATTCTCATGAAATGTACTTTCTCACACTCATATGATGGAGGCTTTCCTCTTCCATGTTTAGGGTTTCTTTAAATATCTTCTGCCTTGCTAGCTTGGCGGCTATACATTTTTGTACTTTTCACTGGTCTTGAAATGTGCTTATTTCTCCATAGATTTAAAAGATAACTTTGTTGTGGATAGAGTCTTGGTTGAGGAGTTACTTACCTCCAAGTCTTGTAATATATCATCCGTACTTTCTTGACCTTCAGGTTTCTGTTGTAAGGTCTCATGTTATTCTGATATGTTCCCTTTTGTAAGTATTTTTCCTTACAGTGTTTATTTTGTTCATATTTTTGACATCTTGACTATAGTGTGTCAGGCAGAGAGGTCTTTTGTGGTCATGTCTATTTGGAGTTCTTTGTTTCTTATGCTTAGAGTCACATTTTTTCCTGTTAAAGTTTGAGTGTATTTTCTACACATTTAGTTTTCAAATTTGGCCCCTTCTACTCCATGTATTCTTAGATTTGAACTCTTTATCACATCTCAGAATTCATGTATATTGTGGCCATGCTATTTGTTTTCATTATTGATGTCTATTATAGTTTCTTTTCTGTTGCTGTGGTAAACACCATGACCAAAGCACCCAGGGAGGAAAAAGTAGGTTAGAGTCTATCATTTAGGGAAGCCAAAACAGAAGCTCAAACAAGAACCTGGAGGCAGGAACTGTAGTAGCACATGGAGGCATGCCACTTGTTGCCTTCTCTGTGGCTTGCTTAGCTACTGTTCTTAAACATTCCAGCCCTCCTGCCCAGGAATGGCAGTGTCCACAGTGGTCTCTGATTAGCAATGGTGGAGACACCCCCACAGACATGTTCACAGTCCAGACTTATAGAAGAAAGTTTTTAATGGACAAGTACATGTAGGCTTGTGTCAAGTTGACAAGAATTAACCAGAATAAAGATGAGCAGTGCAGTGCCGACTTCATTGCATATGCCCTGGGCGAGATGGAGAAAGGACATGCTTCAGAGCAAGGAGATGAAAATTAACACAAGCACTTATGTTTTTAAATGATCAATCTTCCTATTAGTACACTGGTTTAACTTTCTGGTTTTTTTTTTTTTTGTATATGTGTGTATGTGTGTGTGTGTTTGTGTGCATAGTGTATGCTGTGTGCCCATGGAGGCCAGAAGGAGGCATTGCATCCCTTGGAGCTGGAGTTCCAGGTAGTTGGGAGCCACCTGACATGGGTGCTAGGACCTAACTCTAGTTCCCTGCAAGAACCATAAGTGCTCTCAACCTCTAAGTCACCTCCCCAGCCTTACACCATTTTTTGAGAACCTTTCCCTTTTCTGACTCAGAATTTGATCTAACTCACTGTTTCATTCCTTCGTTGTCTCTTTTTTCCCACTCACTTATGAAAAACAGTATTCACTCTGAGATCTACCTAAACATTTACATGCTTAATCCCATCTCATTTGATGAGCAAGAAGGCACCGGTGGGGAACACCAACTTCCTGTGAAAGGAATGAGAGTGCTTCTTAACACACAAGGTTCATTTCCAAGACTTCTTATGAACAGCTTGCTTTTCATGAGATTATAACCACAGAGATCTGTATTTCTTGCTTCCTGGTGAAGCATAGCCTTTGCCTTCTTACATATCAGTAAGAGAAATGGACTACATGGTTCCTAGGATTTCATGAAGTGCTAACATTGCATAATTCTGTGAACAAGAAAATGACATTCATTATTGTAGAGTAACAGATCGCTCATTCACAGCCAAAATTATTGCAAACTTACTCTTCATATAAAATTTGAAAGCTTGCAAAGCAATTTACATAGATTAAGTATGAACAGTTTTAGTACTATAGAAAACTTTGAGTTAAGTACTGTATTTATTATTACCCCAACTTACATATGAAAACTCACTTCAGAAATTCAGGTTGAGATCATTAATAGAATCTTCAGTATAGATTTGTTGTCCAATACCCTGAAGAACTCCCATTATTAGAAAATATAAGCAAATAAAATTCACCATAAGCTCTAAACAAGGGAAGGAAAATAAACACAAGGTTTAAATACCAATAAGTAAGGAAGAAACTAAAATAATGTAGTGAGGTGGAGAAGGAAGCAAAAGTTTCTAACTGTCCACCTCCAGCTTACTATGAGTCCTAAGATTTCTTCCTACAGCCCAGACATCTAGAGGAAATCAAATGACTGAGTAGGTATCTTATCCCTCATCCCATTAAAAACTATGAAAAAAAAATGGCATGGGATGGATGCAGGGAATATAAATTAAAAAATGAAGTTAGGGTATAAAGACAGTTAACTTTTTCTAACTCAGCCAAATGTTTAGGGAGGTCTACTAGATTAGGTAAAATATATGGAAGTAGGGACTCTATTCTCATAGGAAGAATAAATATGTACAGATGGGTGCAGCGAATCTAAGGACTGAATGTTTCACAGCATCTAGGAAGAAGGAGTGGGTACCTGGTGTTCTCACAAACTAAATGTCACTTGGCTGAGCTGTCCTTTCTACAATTCCACCAGGTCTAAGAAATCAGGCAGAACAAAGAATACACATTCTTCAAACAGCTTCGAGGGAAAAAAAAAAACCAAACTGTTCCCTGATCTAGTGGGAAGAGAGTCAGGTATCCCCCATGCTATATATCTTAGCAAATCAAAAGTTTGGATGGAACTACATAAGCAGAGCCCTGTAGACAAAAGGGAAGAATGTAGTGGCAACATGAAAGCACACTACAAACAGAAGCAGCTGAGGGAGGGAAGTTAAGGGAGAGAGAAAAAGATGGAAGCAGACAAGGAGGGCCACCGTGCCAGAGCAGTGATTCTAACCTAGAGAGAAATGCACATTAAGAGAAGTAAATAACTCACAATCACTTTGCTCTATGAAACAACTTTGAATGAACAAGTTGACAAAACGCAAGTTCAAGGAGGAGGCAGCAAAAGAACAGCAAGAGATTAGCAGGGACAAAGAGGAAACAGATTGTGAGTTAGCAAGATTCAAGAGACCACAAGGAAATTCGTGGCAGTGAAAACAGACACAAAATTAAAACACAACAGAGAAGACACATCTGGGGAAAAGTGGAGTGGAGAGTCTCAACAGGTATAAGGATGCAGATGGAAAAGAGGCAGGGATGGTGGAGGGAGAAGTATGTAAAGATGGGTGAAGAGAATAGAAGGCTTAGTCCATACCTCCACATATGTGTCATCTGCATTATACAGATGCCATGATGCCACCCATGTACATACACACAGCTAACATTGCACTCCTTCAAATACATTATAAAACAATATAGACCAAGTTAATGTAATGAAAACAAACATTTTTGAGTTGCTTTTGCCTAAGAAAGTTTCCTGTACCATTCAGGGTCACTATAATTAATATTTCTGATGTACAGATTAAGAAGTTAAGGCATAGTTAAGTGCCTTACCTAGGGTAACATAGCAAGTACAAATAGCAGAACTGGAAGTCAGAAGAGTGGGACCATGTTACTCAGCCTCTAATTGGAAAGGAAATTCTTGAAGCAGCCAAGTTTTCTGACCTAAAGAAGAGGGTATTGCCTGCAGCTTTGCTATTTTATTTATTTACCCATTAGCAATGCGCCAGAGGACTAACCTCCCCCCATCTCCCCAACAATTATTAATTTTTGTCTTTAACAATAAGATTTCACTTATAAGAAAAATGGGACTATAGTCATACATGGCTACATTGTTGGGGTGGTGCCAAGTGGATCCTGAGAGCTCATTGGCTAGTCAGCCTAGACAAAATTATGAGCTTCCAGTCAATGAGAGAACCTACCTCATGGCAACAGCTGGGGAGTAATAAAGGAAGGCATCCAATGTCCTGCTCTGGCCTCTGCATAATCACATGTGGATGTACACTCCTGCACACTCATATGCATGTACCACACACATGCATATCACATACACACACATACACTTAAAAAAATATAGAGAATATGAAAAATGCCAAGAAACTGAAAGTACATTATTAGTTACCAGACTTGGGAAGGAAGAGTGTAAATTTGATGCTTAGTAGCTACAGAATTTCTCTTTGTGGGGCTGAAGACATTTTGGAAGTAGATAATCATGAAAGTTGCACAGTTTCATAAGAGCAGTGACACAAAACCCTTCACTTGAACATGGATAAGATGGTAATTTTTCTGTTATATTTTACAAAAATATGAAAATATACTCTAGCAGGAATTGGTACAGAATGCTGGATAGACAGCAAGACACAGCCTACTTAAGTTGCTAAACGTTGGGACAAAGATTTGGCCTGTTTTCTAGACATAGACTATTCTGTGTAGAGAGGGCGTGGGTGGGAAGCAAGTCATCTGGCTTCAGACTTCTCTACAGCACCATTTGGTCTTAGAAGATAAATGTTATCTAAAAGATTTGAAAGCAAGAAAACACAGTTCAAGAATATCACAGAATTTAATGCAAGTAGTAATTGTCTTCACGGG
This sequence comes from Peromyscus eremicus, assembly GCF_949786415.1. Taxonomy (NCBI): domain Eukaryota; kingdom Metazoa; phylum Chordata; class Mammalia; order Rodentia; family Cricetidae; genus Peromyscus; species Peromyscus eremicus. Next base: position 135,664,455 of record NC_081419.1, on the reverse strand, counting down.
TAAATGTATTTGAGTGCTATAACATTGAGAGCATCTTGAAAAAATAATTAATCACAAGTCCAACTAAATAAGAGTGAGTGAAAATAAAAGCTTCATGAAAGCAGAGCTCAGGGTGTAAGGACTGATGGTTCAGAGTGAATCTGAATAAATATAGAACTAACAGTGATCAACTTGGACAATTACAGTTATAGATCAGGGTATAAAGGCTATAAACCCAGTCATTATAATAATAGCAGCCACCAGCAGCCAACACCCAGAGACTTGGAGGAAACTTAAAGGAATAGGGAGACTAGTACTACCACCCTTCACGTCATGGAACCAGTAACCAGTGTCTAAAATTAGAACAGATAGTTAAGAAAATATTCCTCCAAATTCTCAGTGCTTTTTTTGTTTTCCACACTGTATTCTTAACCTTGAGTGAATCTTTTGGTAAATATCTCTTGGTGAAGGCACATTCAAAGGTCCTTCAATTCTATTTAAATTTCCCTTTTCTTGTCTCCAGACAAATATAATCTCTAAAAATTTTAAAGCAGCATATATTAGTTTATCCTCACAATTGATATTTATTTCTTTTTATTCTTTTACCATCCATCATGCACCTATCCATCTTTGCATCTCTGTATATATCAGAAGGTATTTAAAATGATGTTTGCCATATGTTAATGATAACTATTTCTGGATGGTGAGACTAGGGTTGGTTTTTTTTTGCGTCTTGAATTTTTGTACTTCTTTGCATTTTTTGAGTTCTTCAAAATGAATATGTATCATTTTCACAATAACAATAAAGTGATCTTTCTTTAAAAATAAAAAGTCAAAGCAAATATGTCAAGATGTTCACAGTGGTTTAATCCTAGTTGGTAGAACTGTGGGTGTTTATGATTTCATTCTTTGTAGTTTTTCTATTTTCTGACAGTTTTAATTTATTAAAATGTACAGAGAATTAAGAGAAAAAAAGGAAGTGCAACAGGCTTAGCCTGAGTTATACTGTCAGAGAGTGTTGAAGCTGTGATTCAAACATAAATTCAGGCAAGATAGAAATTGAGATGGGTTGGGTGGGGCACCTGCCCAAGCAGGAAGCAGCAATAGGGACCCATTGTGATAGAAGTAATCCTGATAGAGCTACAGTCCCTTTGTAAGGGAGGCCAGTGCTTCAGTGGTGGATGAGTTACATGTAGATACATGTGTCTCACACCCTAATTCCTAGTACATGGAAGATTCTCTCATCTTACTGGTTAACTGTGAGCACAGCAAAGTGGTTAAGATACAGGCTCTGGAGCCAGGCTCTGGCCAATCAAGTGCTTGTTCCCTTTAAGGGGGCCAAGTAGGTGCAGAGTCAAACCACACAGACTCCGAGAGAGTATCAAAACAACAAGCTCAGTTTATTCAGAAAGAGGCAAGCCTTATATACCCTCCAACCCACCCTGGGGGGAGGTCTGATGAATATGCACCTGCTGGTGTGACAAGGCTGCCTCTCATTGGTCCAGGTCATTTCCAGATCATGTTTTAGCTGCTGTTACTAAGGCCATTAGGCAGACCCAGGCTGGCTCTCAGAAAGTATCTTTTTTACTTGTTTGGGTGGCTGTCCCTCAAGCCTGTTGGGGATGAGCCATCCCAGAGCCCTCAAGATCTTTCTTGGACCAGAAGACACCAAGTCCTAAAACTGCACTTCCCTGCTCCTCAGACTGAGGCTTGCAATCAGATTCCACCAGTAAGAGATCTGGAAAAACAGAAGAGCCAGAATGTAGCTGAGAGCACATGTCTGTGTTAGGGGTCAGGAGCTAGATAGCTTTGCTTCTGTTTGCTGTCTTTTCTGTCAGTCACCCAAACAGTCCAAGTTAGTTTTTCTTGTGATCTCTGTACCTAGGAGTTTCCTTTGCAAGGTTGTCTTGACTCTGTCTCCCAGCCTTCTCATAGTTGTGGAAAGGTCGGAGTAATTGTATGAAAAACCCACTATAGGAAATACGCAGGGTGGCTTCTGTTTTTTCCAACAGGACCTTACAGAGACATCATTCTTTCCAAAGTGAGGATTCTGTTATATCTCAACTCTTACAAACATCCACTGGCTCCTAATTGATGTGCCATTCCTCAGCCTGATTTGTCCATGTCCTTGGCCCTCACATCACCACACACTAGTCAGGCAAGGTTAGTAAATGATTCTGGAATGGCTTTTGATGTTGCCTATCAAGCAGAAGCAGAGGTGGAGATGTGTGCTTATCAGTATGATTTTTGGCAACTAGCTCTAGGACTAGCAGCTTTGGGAGGACCAAAGAACAGATGGAGGAGAAACAGACAGTGATACAGACTGAGGAATACATCATACCTCTGCCTCCATCAATCACTGGACAGAGTACTCTGAAAATGGCATACCTTGAATGAGGTTGCAATCTGAAGCTATGAGGAAGTCCTTAGAGAAGATGACAGCTGAAGGTCGTGTGCTAAAATGTCCCAGCACCTGCAGCAACAACACTTTTCCTCAAGAAGGTCCTAGAAGTACACCATGAGGTCTGCTTTCCCATCTAGACCAAGAAGTACCCAAGGGAAGAAAATATTATTGTATGTGTCTCCATCACTCAGTCTAGGTACGTGATGCTCATGAACATTTGATGGACACATATATGAGTAACTGAATGGATGAGTAACCAAATGAGTGAATGCATATAAGCACATGGGAGGGACTGAAGCCCTCATGAGCAAGAATTTCTACACAAGATGACAAGGTTGATAGGCAGCCACTGCATGTGACTTTCAGCTCTGGGATCTAATATGTCCATTTTGGACTAGACAGGTAAGATACAAGGACTGTTTTAGTATTTGTTACAGGAGATAAAGGAAATGTCATAAAATCTCAAGGGTGAATAAAGGATTATGTCCACATTATGGTAGTATACAGTAGATACAGAGGTTATGGCTATCAGTAACTCTACTCTGGATGCTAAGAGCTCATGATGGAGATTAGCCTGAGGAGCCTTTGGGAATCCTAGCTACTTCTGTTTTCCCAAGATATTTCCCACAAAACAACAATAAATGCAAAAGGCCATTGCAGCAGCATCAAGTAAGTCACATACACTTAGATGGGGTCTGGAAGAATTGTCCCCTACTCTGTGACTAATTGGAGTAGTCACTTAATCTCTTGTGCTATGCTGTCAATCAAACTGTAGATGGGGCTTCAATTCTTCTGTACCCCTCTGGTAGAGGGCCGGAGTTAGTCCAAAATGGGACAGGCATTCCCATCTAGGGAACAGTACTTTCATAGATGGATAAACTTTTATAGTCTTTATCCCACCCTTTGTTGTTGCTTGAAGCCCAAACTCACAATTTCAAAGCAGAAATTAGCAGGGTAATTGTGGCAGCACACTACATCTTGGAAGGTGTAGTTTTCACAAGTGATGTGCTATAAGTGGGCTGGTAGCAATGTTTATAAGCATGAGGATTTTATGTATGCCATCTGTTCTTGGTGTCAGAACCAGATAGTAAGCATAGGAGAGGATCAAACTACCATCCTCTTGCAATCTCATCATAGTTAATAATGGCTAGTTCTTATAAAGAACTTAGCAACTGCCTGGACCTGTTCTAAGTCAGGGGTCTGCAAGCTGCAGTTTGTGTGTGGTCTCTGCTACTTTTGATTTTGCATAGCCTTAGAGAAGTATACCTGTGATGTTTAATCTGTATCTTCAGTTTCCCTGCATTTTAAATCACTTGGGAGACACACTTCTGGACTTGTCTGTGAGGGTGTTTCTTGAAAGGTATAGCTGAGAAGAGAAGATAGGTGGCACCATTCTATGTCAGGCTAAATGAAATGGGGGGAATGGGGGGGATGCCATCCTATCCCAGGCTAAATGAAATGGGGGGAATGGGGGGAATGCGGGGAAAGCCAGCTGAACACTGGCATTCATCTCTCTGTAATTTCAGACTGTGAGCACATTTAGGATCAGGCTCTCACACTCCTGCTGCCCTGACTTCCACAGCATTATGAACTGTATCCCCTCAAACTGTGAGCTGAAATAAATACCTTTTTATTTATTTATGCACCTAGTTGCTTTTCATCAAGTATTTAGCCACAGCAGTGGGGAGTGTGGCTAATACAACATCTTATCTATTTATTTATCTGTTGTTTGTTGTGGCTGTCACATTTCACCACTACAACTGAGTAGCTGTGACAAGGACTTTGTGTTCTGCAAAGCATAAAATCCTTACTCTTATGCCCTCTGTGGAAGATGTGTCAGCTTCTTCTCTGAGCTGTTTCACATAGTAATTCAATTGATTCTTATGCTGTACCCAGGGTACTGTCACCACTTTAAATACTGGGAAACAAAGAGAAAGGAAGTACCTAAATCATTTGTTGAGGGAAGGGCTTGCAGATGTGGCAGAGAAAGGACTTGATTGGCCAGAGCCTGGCTCCAGAGCCTGTATCTTAAACACTTCGCTGTGCTCACAGTTAACCAGTAAGGTAAGAGAATCTTCCATGTACTAGGAATTAGGGTGTGAGACACATGTATCTACCTGCTTTCTGAGAGATTATCCATGGAGAGAATCTGACAGGCACAATGCGAGGTTGCTCTTTGTCCTTTTACAAAGCATGAGAGTCACTGATCTGTGTTGTTTAGGAAAAGCTGAGGGAGCCAGGGAAATGGCTGAGACTATAAAGTGCTTCCCACAAGGGCATGAAAACTTGAGTTCAGTTCCGCAAACCCATGTGCAAAAGCTGGGTGTGGAGGCACACACTTGTGATCCCGGTCCTGGGGAGACAGATAGACAGCTCCCCAGAGTTCAGTGTCCAGCTAGCCTAGCCTAATTGGCAAACCCATGACCAGTGAGCATCCTGTCAAAAACATGATGGATGGCACCTGAGAAGAACAAAACCTGAGGTAATCCCATGACCTCTGCATCTATGTATGCACACATTCTTTGCCTCTGCCTCTGCCTCTGCTGTCTGTCTGCCTGTCTGTCTGTCTATGTCTGTCTCTCTCTCTCCCATCTCAAAGACTGGGCTGAAATTTAAGTAAATTATTCACAACCACATGATTTATTTTACAAAAGTGATACAGAATTACAGATGCCAGGCTCGGATAATGCACCATTCATGGATCCTGTCTGGGAAAAAATCATTGTGGGGGTACTTCAAAGCATTGAAAGATGAGCTAAAAATCAAGAATCGCAAATGGGCAAATCAAAGGATAAAAAGGCTGGTGAGTCTCCCTGGGGGTCGTCTACAGGAGCCCCATTCAACCTACTACAAAGCTCTCGAGGAGAATTGTCATCCTGGCAAAAATGACTCTGATTAAGTGTCTTGGCTGTTTTTGTTCACAGCTGTATTCCCAGGGCCTACAACAGTGCCTGGTGCATCATATGAGGAGCTCAGTGTATGTTTGTCATAGAAAACAATGTGTCACCAATGCACAGGCAGCCTATAGAAGGGAGGGGATACCTGCTCCTCCCCAGTGGCACATGGGCATAGCTTCAGTGCAAACCAGACCTCCATAAACTGTTATCCCTCATTAAGCTTCCTCTTCAGGACAAGTTTACTAACTGCAATCACAAGCCCAATTAAATGCCAGGAGTCTGTAGAAAGCACCTACCTGTGCCAGGAAACAAGACTATAAGGAGGCACCTCAAGAGTGTGTATTTGAATGTCTGTCTACAGTGGGTGCTTTCTTGTTTTACCCCACCTAACTGCTTCTCTGTTTTTTTCTTTATGTATCACTTCATAATTAAAGCATTATCCCATGCCCCCTCTGAATCTGATGTTATGTCATCTTTACAGAAGTCATGAGGACTGCCTGATACTTTTTTGGGGCATGAGCACAGTAGCTCTTTAGGGGTTGAACTTTCTCTCTCCTAATTCCATATATTGAGGTCTCAATTCCCAGGTGGGCATAATGTGAGCTTGTTGGGAAATAGTGATTGTATATGTAAATAAGATTTTATCATGTTGGAATAGCTTAGCCACTGATCTAAAATGACTGCCTTTTACATTTGGAAAGAGAAAGGAAAACTGTACTCATAGGGAAGACACCAGGTAGATCTGAAGGCACGGACCAAGTCATATGTCTATAAGTCAAGGAACACCAAAAATCTCTGTCAAGTGTTAGGAATTTGAGATGGAGTTGTGTTGAAACACATTTTCTGCTAGAGCCCTGGGAAGGAACTAGCCCCTACGATGTGTTGATCTCCAATTTCCAGCCATCAGGACTCTGAGGCAATCAATTTCTGTTTGCCTCACCTCAGGATGTTAAGCTTTATTGTGGAGCCCTAGGGACTCTGTCCAGAGTCCTTCACTCAGGTAGAGTTCAGTGTGACAGCTCCGTCCTCTGTCTCATCACTTCATCCTTCTCTGTTCTGTCTTGCCATGGGTGACCAGGCCCTGCCATGGAGCCTGGGTGTAGCCAGTGGCTCATTCAGTTTTCTTGAGTCTGGAACATGCAGTCCCTTGGGGATGCCTAGAATGTTGTCGACAGCAATAAGAGGAAGAGTGGCCGGGGACAGTGGCTGAAGTGAAAACCTTGAAGAAAATTAGGGCATGTAGGGATTTGATTGTAATAGCCCCAGTTGACAACAATGGAGTAATGGTGATGTCCTCAAGGACAAGGTGACTGTCTATATCTGTGAGTTGTCCTTTCTCCCCAGAGGCCTTTTCCTCAAGGTTTCTGACACATGGTGTAGCCATAGTACCTGCTCATTGAAAAGTGCCTGGCTAGACCATAGGGGTAGTGATTGGGCTGTTCTGGAACAGCCTTTTGAAGGGTGGTTCCAAGAAATAGTGTAGTTAGGTATCAAGAACATAGTCTCCAAACAAAGTACTTCATCATGGGAACGTTGGTAACACTAGAGATCTGGCATTAGCCACTGTATTCTGTTGGGTCACCTATAGGCTGAAGATTGGTCCACACACATGGTTCTCAAAATTACATGGATATGTGTATTCCCCAGAGGACCTTCTGGGCACATCGTTGGGTACCCATCCCTCTTACAGAGTTCTGGCTTAGGGTAAATAGGGCCTGAATGTTTGCATTTATAACCAGTTC